>NC_051064.1:134909008-135283008 GCF_004664715.2 Peromyscus leucopus
AGGACGACCTACAGAAATCTAACTTGGACTCCTGATCTTCGTCCTCTACTTTCACAGGCCTGGGACTCAGTACTCTAGTCATAACAGTCTTACAGAGGAACTCGACAGTCCCCATGAGCACTTCTGGGGTGGGGGGCCCTCACCTAATGACTGCAGGTCAGTGGAATTAACTTTATACACTCCCAGTACACATGTGGAGGTTCTTCGGGAAAAGGACAAATTTAGCTTTCTGAGTCTCCCTATCCAGGGCTACCATGAGTCTGGGTTTAGAGATTTGGTCAGTGATCTACCCAAGGAGAGAACCTAAACCACCCCAGCTTTCTGAGCCTCAATAGCTCACATAATCCCTGAACCATTTCTGCTGACCTGTAACCTGTTTCACCAGCAGGTTACTGGATCTCTATTATCTGCTGCGTTGATAAACTGTCCACCTCACTGGTTATAATGTTTTGATGAACATTAGCAGTCTCTCCCGGCCCTGAGCCAGGGCTGCAGTACACCTGGGCTTCAGTGCATCATTTTGGTTCATCTGATGGCATGTTGCTCCTAACTTCTGCATGTATTCCTGATAAGCAACTTGCTTGTCATAAGACTGAATACCTAAAATGCAAACTTACTATACAGGGCTGACTTCTCAGAAGAGAGAAAAGCTTTTGGGAGCAGATCCTATATGGCTTAAGACAGAATTCCCGATTCCTTCCTAGTACACAATCTCTTCTTTCCTCCCAGCCTATCCAGGCCAGAGCCCAGATACCCTTAATCACCTTTCGGAGGGAATCACATTCCTTCTGCTGGGATTCCATTTCCACTGTGAGACCTTCTCCACTGGCATCCTCCACAGACTGTTTATCTTGCAAGCTGAAAGACAATGTCTTCTTCTAGAACTATGAAATCAGAACCATTGTGGCTTTAATTCTTGGTTCTGTTATTTACTATGTCTTTGGAGCAAAACAGTTCCACCTTCCTACCCATAGCTGAGGATGATGTGATACAGGGTGTCCCTGACAGACGATACTCAATGTATTTGGTTTCCTCTGCCTGGGGCCAGAATCTATACAATATACCATCAACTCTTTTTTTTTTCTTTTTCATTCATTTTACACACCAATCAAAGATCCCCTTCTTCCCTCCTCCCACCACCACCCCCCGCCTCCCCTTCTCAATCTTTATTTGCCAAAGACTCTTGTATTCTGTTTTGATATTAAAAAATAAAATTTGAGCTGGACAGTGGTGGTGCATACCTTGAATCCCAGCACTTGGGAGGCAGAGGCAGGGGGATCTCTGTGAGTTTGAGGCTAGTTTACAGAGTGAGTTCCAGGACAGCCAGGACTGTTTTTTTTACAAAGAAACCCTGTCTCAAAAAAACCAAATAAATAAATAAAATTTGAAAAATATACAAGAACTCTTTTAGCTGAGCATGATGGTATATGCCTGAAATTCCAGTATGTTCTGGAAAAGAGACAAGAGGATTTGCTGGATTTCACAGCCAGCATTCAGTCAAACTGGGATACAGAGCAAGACACAAAACAAAACTCGTCTTTCTTTTCTTGGTACATGGTATTTACAGCAGAGTCAGCTTTGTCCCTGTCCTAAGTTATCTTTAATTGTCACCTTGGTACAAGTCATCCTGATGTACGAATCTTAGGGGAACTCATTTAAGGAACTCTCAAGTCTTGACTCTTCAGTTTTCTAGATGAGACTGACTGCAGACAGTACCATCCCTAGTCAGGATGTCTTGGGCTGCATAAGAAATCAAACTTGGCTTGGAGACATGCTTCAGTCATTATGAAAGTATACTGTCCCTGCAGAGGACTTCCCGTTGCCTGCAAGATAGAGGACTCTCAGCTCTAGTGCCATGTCTGCCTGCATGTTGCCAGACTCCCCACCATGATGATAACAGACTGAACCTCCAAAAGAGCAAACCACTCTAAAATAAGTAAGCAAGCAGGGTAGTTAACACTGTACCAGAACGAAACCCTCTCCTTCCCTCCAGCCTAAAGGGCATTCATTACCTATGTCTAGCAGAGGAGAATTCTGCTTCTCTCTGTCTCAGGCTTTCCAGCTGAACCTCTTTCTCTCTGCAGGTTGCCTGGGTATCCTCCAGCAAAGTCTCCAGCTCAGCCACTCTCTCTTGCAGTTCTGTGTTCTTCAACTCTGCATCCTTAAGCTAAGAGACAGGACCCCATGCTTAGCTAAGGAAAACTGAGTGGCTATCTCAAACATCTGCAGTCCTTAAGCTGGGTATGGTAGGTAGCACATGCCTTTAGTCCCTGCAAGAGGCAGGCAGACCTTTGTGAGTTCAGGCCAGTCTGCTCTACATAGTGAGTTCTAGACCAGTCAGAGATTTACAATGAGACCTTGTCTCCAAGAAACAAAACAAGGCTAGTGTGTTACACACACCTTTAATTCCAGCACCCAGTAAGCAGAGGTAGGCGTTATCTGTGAGTTCGAGGCCAGCCTGGTCTACATAGTAAGTTCCAGGACAGCAAGAACTACACCAAGAGACTGTACCTATAAAAATCATCCAGCTGTGAATCTAGCTAGACTCTTTTGAGATAGTCCTTTCAATAAGTCAGATAATGAGATCGGCCCCCTCCCTGGCCACTCCCTGCTTGCTCCCGGTACAGCTAGAGATTGCTGCTACCTGCTCGGTCTGCTTCTGATGATCTTCAAGGGTGGGCAGGTCAGCCAGATAGCGTTCCAAGGTCTCAATACGCTGCTGCTTCTCCCGGTTCTGCTCTGATTCCTTCTGACATTTCTTTTTCAAATTATTGATATGTTTATCACGGCCTTTGACCTAGTGAAAGAAATGTCAAAAATCTGCTTCTATTTCATAAGAATGAACATTTTTCAGTGTCTGCCCTTAGAGGTACATGTGTTCTTTCCCACAGTGAAGACAGGAAGCTAAGTAACTGGAACATAAACTACAGAGGTAACATTCCTGAACTTTCCAGTCAAGGGCAGGGATAAAGAGCACCTAAGAGCTGGGCGGCGGCGGCGCACGCCTTTAATCCCAGCTCTCGGGAGGCAGCACTAGGAGGATCTCTGTGAGTTCAGGCCATCCTGGGCTACAGAGTGAGTTCCAAGACAGGCTCCAAAGCCACACAGAGAAACCCTGTCTCAAAAAACTAAAAAGAATAAAGGGCTGATGGCACAAGTGGACTGAGCATCTTTCTTTGAGAAGGGGTTGTTTATAGAAATCCTGAACCCAAGTGACCTGGACAGACAGCAGAAGAATTAAAATCCCTTACGCTAGGCGACTGTGGTACACACTTTTAATCCCAGCACTCAGGAGGCAGATGCAGGTGGATCTCTGTGAGTTCGAGGCCAGCCTGGTCTGCAATGTGAGTATCAATCAGGACAGCCAGGACTATTACATAGAGAAATCTTTCCTCAAACAAACAAACAAAAAATGCCCCCAAAAAGAAAATTTTATTTACTTTGTAACTGAAAAACGAAACAACACAAGTGAAAGCAGTTTCCGGACTGGGGTGACTCAGCAGTCAGAGCACTGGCTGCTCTTCAGAGGACCCAGGCTCTGTTCCCAGCACTCACACAGTGGCTCACAGCCATCTCTACCTCCAGTTCCAGGGGATTTGACAACTTCCTCTGACCCCCAAGGGCACTACATGAATGTGGTGCACCTGCATACATGCAGGCAAAAACACAGGCATACATCCAAACCAAACCAAACCAAACTGTAGCACTGCTGTAACATAATCATTTGTCTGATAAGGTAAATCTTTGAAAGGAATGGCTATTTCTATGGAGTATATCCATTCTGCTAAATTATCATATTCCTAAAGCATAGCATAATGCTTTTCCCAGAAGGAACTCCCTAAAGTGTTGCTGGAAGATGTTTTCTTTGGCTTACAAATAAGGGAATGAGGGGGAACAAAAGAAAAGAGGAAAAGTGAGACAGAGAATTATGTCAGAGCAGAGACACCCTATTCTTCCATTCAAAGACATGACAATATCAAGTACAATCTTTGAAAATAAAAAGCATGGGGCTGGAGAGATGGCTCAGTGGTTAAGAACACTGCTTGCTCTTCCAGAGGTTCTGAGTTCAACTCCCAGCAACCACATGGTGGCTCACAACCATCTGTAATGAGATCTGGTGCCCTCTTCTGGCATAAAGTTGTACATGCAGATAAAGCACTCATATACATAAAATCTTAAAAAAAAAAAAAAAGAAAAGAAAAGCTTTATCCCAGGTGTAAGCTGTAACTATCCAGCTCTAAACCTGTAGTTCTCACAGTTTAGCTTGTACCAAAATCACCTGGGATGTTCACTGAAAAATTATGATAAACCAGTTCTAGAGTAAAAGCCAAAAAGGTAAAGTGACCACATGTAAACATAAAGTATTAACCTTAAAAGAAAAGGCAGGTAAGCTGGGTGTGGTGGCACATTCTTCTAACTCTACCACTCAGGAGTAGGAGGCTGGTGGACCTTCTTGAGTTGAGACCAGCCAGGGCTCCACAGGAAGATAGCAAGAAAGGAGACAAAAGTATGTGGTGTGGTTGTGGTAATCTACATATAGTCCTAGTGTGTAGTTCTCAAGTGGAAGGACTGCCTTGAGCCTGAGGCCAGCCTGAACTACATGGTGAAGGCTAGATTACTCCAAGTCTTGACTATCTCAAAAAGAAAAGAAAGAGGGGATACCATATAGAGGCTTCGAAGTCAGCTCAATGGGTGAGAGGATTGCTCTTGCTCTTCTAGAGGACCTGAGTTTGGTTCCCAGCACCCACATCAGGTAGCTCACAGCCACCTCTAACTCTAGCTCCAGGGTTACCCAACACACACACACACACACACACACACACACACACACACACACACACACACACACAAAACAAAAAACAAAGCAACCCCTCCCAAAACAAACAAACACCCCCACACACACACAAAAAAACCCCAAGAAACCAGGGGCTGCTGAAATGGCTGGGCAGTTAAGAGCACCCATGTCAAGCAGCTCATAACTTCCTGTAACTCCAGTTCCAGAAAAGCCAAGGCTTTCTTAGGGCATATGCAGGAACCTGCACGTATGTGGCATATATTCACAGACATAAATGAAATCTTTAAAATAAAATGTATATGATATTTTAACATGTTTTCAAAAGATTAAAGTATGCAGAGAGAGATAAATCACTCATGGCAGAGGATTTAACCTTCATGGGAGTTATAGACCACTCCCATGAGCTTCTGTTCTTAAAGCACCAGGCACCTCTGGAGGCCGGTCTCAGTTACAGACCTGAAAATTCAGGGAATTCATTGTTAATTTCAATGCAAGTTAACCATCCCCATGCAGGCTTTCCCAACAAGAAACTTGAACTATACACCTGAGAGGTCAAATGAGAGGCTTGAAGACCCATGAACATCAATCCTTGGCAAGAGACAGAGTACAGTATAGGGCTGAGAACAAGTATAAGTAAAAATCTATGTACAACGTCAAGACTCTAAACCCTGTTGGCTGTCAGTACTGAGAATTCAAAGGCCAAACCTTTCTCATTTTTTGGTGACAGGGTCTCACTATGTAGCCTTAGTTAGCCTAGAACTTGCTGTAGAGACCAGGCTGGTCACAAACTCACAGAAATGTCTGCCTCTGCCTCCTGAGTGTTGGGATTAAAGTCATGCATCATCATGCCTGACATTCCTCCCCTTTAACATTATTTTATTAATTATTGTGTATGTGTATGCTATGTGTATGCGGGCACATGGGGCACACATGTAGAGGTCAGAGAATACCTCTCAGGAGTTGGCTCTCTCCTTCCTTTGTGGGAACCAGGGACTGAACTCAGGGCATCAGGCCTTTCACCCACTGATCTAGCTCACTGTCGTCCACCACAATTTAACAAGCCATGTGGTTAGTGCTGTCAACTTGAGAGGATACAGAACCACTGAGGAGAGAAGCCTTTGCCATCTGTGAGGGATTTAACTACGTTAGGTTCACCGAGCTGGAAAGACAAACCCTATGTGGGTGGTGTCACACATGGGCTGGGGTCTTGGACTGAATGCAAAGGCAGAAGAAAGCCTAGTGTGGCAGAAGCAGGTGATTTTCTATGAAATCAAGGCCAGTCTGGACAACACAGTGAGATCTCCATTCCAAAAAAAAAAAGCTGGTGAAATGACTCAGTGGGTAAAGGCACTTGCCACCAAGTCTGAAGACCTGGGTTCAATTCCCAGGACCCACATGATAAAAGAAGAGAACCAATTCCCTTAGGTTGCCGTCTGTGTACTTGCCCCACAATAAACAAATGAGACTTTAAAAAAGCACTGTTGTTAACTTGTTTTGATACAAGTAGCCTAGAGCTAAATTAGTCCCCCAAGAACATTTTAGAGAAAGCTGTGAATTGGAGTACCAACAGAACCCCAACATTTTAAAAGATCTTCCCCAATGGTGACCAATTTTCTACTAAGGAATTCTAAGAACACCAACCAACTCACAATCTAGCTGCAAGCATGAAATCTTTCTTCTTTCCATGAGGATGAAGAGAAAGCAGACTGAATGGAGTTAAGGTTACCACAGGCACTTATACCTCCTGCAATGTGCAATCTGATACAAATGCCCTGGCTGGTTTCCCTCCAGAAAGTTGGCAGCACAAAAGACCTTGGGCTAGCGAGGAACTGTTCACCTCTCCCTGACTTGAGTAGTCTTGGAGAAACGAAGCAGGAAAGTAGAGTTCCACCTCTAGACTGGTGCTGTGTGAGAAGCCAATGGGGAGTTCTCTGATTTGGGTAACAGACTAGAGACTATTTGGCAAAGAAGACCGACGACCAAACTCTCTCCTGGGCTAGAGCCATCAGGTTCTCAGCTCACCCTTTCTTCCTGTTTCTTGCCCTCCTCTGAGTGCTTCTGTAGTGTCACTTTGAGAGATTCCCTGATGAGCTGAATTTCAACTTCTGAAGCAGAGAGTTTCTTCTCAAGCTCCATCTTTTCTTTGCTCAAGGCTTCTGTCTTCTGTGCAAACTGTGCCCGTAAGAAAGTGTTCTCTCGCTGCAACTCCTGCCAAAAACATTCTTAAGATGTAACTGGTTCCTTGTAATTACCCATTTCCCATTATGCTCTAGGTCAAGTATCATCCTCCAGTGTTTCTTCCGGCATGCCTCTCCAGGACCAAGAGAGTCAGTATCACGTGTTACTGGAATCTGTTAAGTTTTAGAATCTTACTCATTGGTCCACTGAATCAGAAATACTAGGGACAGATTCTAGTAATCTGTGCTGTCAGCACTCCAAGTGATTCTGATGCACGCTCAAGTTTCAGAACCACTGTTTTAACATCAATACCTGGGGGATGGAGATTTGGCTCAATGAGTAAGAGCACTGGCTGCTCTTGCAGAGGACACAGGTTCAGTTCCCAGCACCCAAACAGCAGCTATCATCCACCTGTAATTCCGGTTCCAGGAGATCTGAAGCCCCTTCTGACCTCCATGGGCACCAGGTACACACATGGTACACAGACAGACAAAATATTCAAAGACATAAAATAGAAATAAAATTAAATCAAAACAAAAAACTACAGTAATATCCAAGGATGTATGCCACAGAGGAAGGACCACAAACAAACCACAAGACTGGTTTGAGGCCTAGCTTTCTCTACTCATACCTGTTTTCATCAGTAAATTAGAGAATATTCTACTGCTATTAGATCAAACAGGCCTTCATACTATAATCTAATATTCATCACTCAAAAGCACAAACTGCATAAGTTCAGTTGACAAAGCAGATTCTTTCTCAACCCTACTGGACACTAACCTCAGTGAGAACATGGTTCTCTTTAAGCTGTTCCTAGATATGAAAGAATAAAAATAAGAACAGCTCTAAATCTCCCATGGCCTCTGCCACTCTTTATTTGGCCAGGGCTGGCAGACTGAGACTTCTAAGAATGTCTGGTAGTAGATGTGCAGTTTGAGGCCAGCCTGGTCTACAGAGAGTGAGTTCCAGGACAGCCAGGGTTACAACAGAGAACTCCTGTCCTGAAAAACAAATAAACTGTGGTGATATTGTGTTCCCCAAAATATTGTGCACCCTAATAAACTTATCTGGGGTCAGAGAACAGAACAGCCACTAGATATAGAAGCCAGAAAATAGTGGCACACACACCTTTAATCCTAGCATTCCAGAGGCAGAGATCCACCTGGATCTCTGTGAGTTCAAGGCCACACTGGAAACAGCTAGGCATGGTGACTCACACCTTTAATCCCAGGAAGTGATGGCAGAAAGCAGAAAGGTATATAAAGCGTGAAAACCAGGAACTAGAGCTGGTTAAGCTTTTAGGCTTTTGAGCAGCAGTTCAGCTGAGACCCATTTTGGATGAGGACACAGAAGCTTCCAGTCTGAGGAAACAGGATTGGCTGAGGAGTTGGCGAGGTAAGGAAGCTGTGGCATGTTCTGTCTCTCTATCTCCCAGCGTTTGCCCCGATACCTGGCTCCGGGTTTGTTTTTATTAATAAGAACTTTTAAGATTCGTGCTACAATAAACAATCCAACTAAGCAAAAAGACTTCTAAAAATAAGGCTGTAGAGATGGCTCAGCACTGGATGCTCTTCCAAAGGACCTAGCTTTGATTCTAGAACCCATGTAACAGCTTACAACCATTTGTTAACTCTAAATTCAGGGACTTTATATGCCTTCTTCTGGCCTCCACAGACACTAGGCATGCAAGTGGTACATAGACATACATGTAGTCACAACAGGAGCTGGAGAAATGGCACATCATTTTAGATTACTTGTTGATTTGCACACCCTCTTCTGACTTCCTCAGGCATCAGGCATGAATGCTGTCATAATACATGCGGGAAACACATTCATACCCATAAATAAATCTTTTTTTAACCTCAGTCATAAACATAAACAGACATAATAAAACAAAGACTTCTAAGAATATTATTCAATGCTAGGACCTTACTAAAGCACTAGGCCTTCCTTTCCTCCCCAAGTATCTTCGATACCAAAATATCTGGACTCTCACCTGGTGTTCCCCTGAAGCCTTTTCTAACCTCACCAGAGTCCAGGAAAATTTAAGATGTTTACTCTTGAAGAGCAGGGCACCTTTGTTATCTTGATTCCTTCTCATTTCCTGGATATCTAAGCACAGGGAAAATACTAAATTATAGTAAGAAGAGTGCTACCCTGGGAGCTATATTTACCTGGAGCCTCAATAAGCAGACATCTCCAAAAGGGGCAGGATGACCCAAAAGGGCGCTGTGGACTTGTAGTTCACTCTCTCGTACTTTCTGCTCCAACTGAGAGATATGTTTCCTCTGCCTGCAAAAGCCAACAGTCAGATCTGAGATTAAACTACTTTACAGAATAAGCCCCTTTCCTTAGATAGGGGGGTAACAATACTAGACCTTGATTCTAGATATCCCATTTTGGAAGGCAGCTATGTGTGTGCTACACCACTATACCATAAATGTATGATGGACATTATATTTTGCTGAAAAGGTAGGATCAAATGAGAAAAAAACTAAGGGGAAAAACAAGGAAAGATTTGCAGTAAACCAGCTATCCCCTGTAAGTAAGTCCTCCATAGAGGCCCAACAGAGAGACTGGCCTACCACATTAATAATTGGGAAGACTAGCTGCCCATCAGCCAGGCTCTACCTTGAGGCAAAGCATGGGTCTAAACAAGGGTTAGGTAAAGTGGAGGAGGGGGCAGGCATAACCTGCCCTTGGAAGGCCTCATTAGGTGCCTCCCTGGGAGTCCCAACAGCAAAGCCTGGTCCTGCAACAGCACCTCGCCCTCTTACTTGTCAATGAGGAGCTCCTTTTCTTTCAGAAGATGTTCATTACTGTTCAAGATGCTAATCCACTGTGCTGGCTCTAAGGTGGGCAGTAAAGGAGCAAAAGCAGCAGGATGGTGACAGACGGCTCCATTCTGAAGCTGGAAAACAAACAGGCCAGCCGGGCTTGAGCCTGACCACAGGTACCTGGGAACACCTCAGCAGTACCCAGTTAGGATTGGAAGTCAAGGTCTAGTCTGACTCTGCCTGATAAAGTCAATGTTTTTAAAATAATTTTAGCTCTGATGCATGACTGGAAAGAACTTGCCACAGGGGATGTCTGCCAACTAAACACTCTGCTCAGGAAGTCTCTAGTTTCTAAGGTCAGTTATTAAATCAGGAGCTCACAGACCAGGGAAGGAGAATATACCATTTCCTTCCTTCTCACTCTTTAGCAGCACAAAGGGAGGTTGGGGTGTGGTGGGGCTTAACAAAAAAACAAAAACAAAAAAAACAACCAACCAAGAGTTCCAAGACATTCTCTATCCCGACACTGCTGTTTTTTTTTTTTTTTGAGGCAGGGTCTAGCTAGACACACACAGTCCTAGTTAGTCTGGAACTCACTATGTAGATCAAAATGGCTCCAATTCCTGCCTCTGCCTCCTGAAACAGGCATTTGACACAACACCCAGCTTCAAATGTTGATTTTGAGTGTGTGTGTGTGTGTGTGTGAGAGAGAGAGAGAGAGAGAGAGAGAGAGAGAGAGAGTGAGAGAGTGAGAATGAATGAGAAAAAGCAAGAACATGTATGGATGTCCTATGTCCTGGGGTCTGGGGATGGAATTCATGTTCCAGGCTTGTACAGCAGTGCCTTCACCTGCTGACCAATCTCACTGGCCCCTCAAAAACCATCTTTAGGGCTGGGCATGGTGGCCTTTAATCCCAGCACTGAGGAGGCAGGGTCAGGTGGATCTTTGTGAGTTCAAGACCAGCCTGGTCTACATAGCAAGCTCCAGTACAACTAGGACTACCTAGAGAAACCCTGTCTCAAAAGCCAAAACCATGATCTTCAAACCTTAGGTCTGCCACTTACCTTTTTTGTGACCCTGAGCAGATTCAGTCTAGAAGCCTGTTAAGTTTCTACCATTAGCTGATCAGGTACTATAGAATTAAGTACAATTCTGTACGTGAAAGGAACCAGCATATGAGTATGTGATTGATGTTAGTGTCCTAACTTTTAAAGCTTTCCCTCATAATTCTCTGCTTTAGAGAACATACCTGGTCTTTTATCAGACCACCAACAGATTTAAAGGCCACGAACTCACATTTTCATTTCCTGTCTACAAACATCATCTGTTCTCACAAATGTTTTCTATAGAGTTAAAACTTGTTAAGGATAAAGTAGGCTGGAGAGATGGCTTGGCAATTAAGAACATATATTGCTCTTCCAGAGGACCTGAGTTTAGTTCCTAGCACCCACGTCAGGTGGCTCCCAAACTGCCTTTAACTCCAGCTCCAGGGGATCCAAGCCCTCTTCTGGTCTTCTTGGTCACTTCACTCACACACACAAACCCACACTCAAATATTCATATATAAATGTAGTAATACAGCCAGGGCTACACAGAGAAACCCTGTCTCAAAAAACTGAAACAAATAAACAAAACCTAAAACTTATTAAGACAAAGGTTATGAGGAGGAACACAAGATGCAAAATTCAAGAAATGGTTCTCTACCTGCATTTGTTCCATCTGTAAACGAATCAATTCCAACTGCTGTCGACAAGTACTGAGCTCACAAGACTGTTCTCCAGGATGCCAAGGGTCAGGACTTGGTTGCCACACCTGAGAGGACAGTGACTTGGAAAGCCCAGGAGCAGGCTGGAGTCCCAAAGGAAGCACTCCACTGTTGCTGGCATGTGGTCCATTCCGTTCAAACACTGCACCACTGCCTGGGGCCTTCTTGGATTCTGGCAATACTTTGTATACATCCTTATTTGCATCAGATCTTGGGTTAGGGAAGTGGACTCGGTAATGTGGATCTGAATATAATGTCTCTACGATGGCAGGCTGGTTGAGGGTAGACTCCATGCTAGGAATATCAA
Organism: Peromyscus leucopus; assembly: GCF_004664715.2. Taxonomy (NCBI): domain Eukaryota; kingdom Metazoa; phylum Chordata; class Mammalia; order Rodentia; family Cricetidae; genus Peromyscus; species Peromyscus leucopus. The sequence goes on from NC_051064.1 coordinate 134,920,832, forward strand.
ACTTCCTCATCTCTCCCTCTCTTTCATGGCCGACTGCTGGAAACCAGGACTGCTGAATCCCATTTTCTCCAGCAGCACTAGGGAGATACATGAAATCTCTTGACAGGCCTGGGGAACGCTTCACTGCACCAAAGTCTCCGTTTCTTGTCATCCCCACACCTTCAGCCAAACCTGACAAGGGGAGTTTAGAGGAAGAAGGCCCAGAAGGTGTAGAATTTGGTTTGGCAGGAGAGGCCCCCAAAGTAGAAGGCATTACATGGGCTGTTGGAATGGTTATGTGGCTTTTGATTGGCTGGAAAGAAGAGCTGCCACTTGAGCTGCAGAAATCTGTGAAGAGAAGAGTGTTCCATGAGTCAAAATTAAAGCACCAAGTTTCCTTGTTTGGCTGCTAGGCCAGATGCCGAATCAGAAGAAGCAGGCAGGAGTTGCAGTTGGAGTCAACTTGGGAGGTTGAATCACAAGGACTAGTATGGGCTACCCTAACAGTGCTGGGCCAGTCATGGCTAGAGTACCACCCTTGCTCCCTAGAAAAGGAAGAAAGAAAATCAAGCAAGAAGACACAATAACTTGAGAAATGTGTTCCAGTAACTCAAATGCTATGATTTTGAAGATATGCCAACAATAAAAGACAAGGATGGCTTCATTTTTAACTTGTATTATGTCCATTGTATTTCAATAAACTCTTGGTGGTCATCAAGCAAAGCTGAAAACACCACTTAAAACAATCCCTTACTTTAAGGGAAATGGATTAGGCCCACTCTTCTGGAAGCTGGACAAATCTGAATTACAATCTAATCTAATAAATATAAAATTCCTTCCAGGGAGTGCTGAAGCCCTCTGACCTCCAAAAGCTCCTCAGTGAAAGTGAGCAATGAGTCCAAACTACCTGAAGACAGGAGAGAGACGTGCTGCTGGGGATCCAGGGCAGGGGCGCAGCATCTGAGTCAGGACTGTTCTCTCCCACACCCCAGAGCCGACTGCCTGGACATTCGAGGTTATTCTTAGTAACTCTCAGGTTTCATCCTAGCACACTGAGCACGCTCAAGTGGGTAAATACAGAAATCTTCTATTTTGTATTTTGTTTTCCACTTACCTACTTGTCTGTACTAGAATGTGATTTTTAAAGTTTTAAAACTTTTTTTCAGACTAGATTTATATTTATTTGAGGCCTACCTGGGCTACATAGCTAGCTGAAAGCCAACCTTAGGGTCTTTCTTTCTTCCTTCCTTCCTTCCTGGTTTTTTTTTTTTTTGAGACAGGGTTTCTCTGTCTAACAGTCCTGGCTGTCCTGGAACTCTCTGTAGACCAGGCTGGCCTCAAACTCAGGAGATCCGCCTGCCTCTGCCTCCCAAGTGCTGGGATTAAAGGCGTACACCACCACCACCCGGCCAGGCTGAGTTTATAATAAGACCTTGTCTCAAATAAAACATCTCCAAAATCAAACAAGTAACAAAAACCAAACACAGCCAATCCAAGTTATCCCTTGTAATTTATGTGAAGTATCCAACTTCCTATATTCAGGTTATCCTGGCAGCATATAAAAGATTATACTAAAAACAAAACTCCCCCAAACTAAGCCTAGAATGGGTGTACACCCCTATAATCCCAGCATACCTGGGAGGCTGAGGAAGGAGGACTACAAACTCAAGGCCAGCTTGAGCTACATATAAAGCTCTAGGCAGGCTAGGATAAGGAGTCAAACCATTTCCAACCCAAACAAGCACACAGAATTCCTCCGAAAACCCGAAGAAGCTCTGGTAACATGCTGTAAGTCTAAGACCACTAGGCAATTGGTCTGACAACCTTGGTATCAAGCTGGATGATGAGAGCACCATCCTACAGCTCTCCTAAGAGCCCCCCAACCCGTCCTGTTCCCACAGCAATGGTAATGGAGGAGGACAGAGACTGGAAGGGCTGAGACAACCAACTCAGACCCATGCTTTCAAATATTAAGTCCACCTCAAGTCTGATTTGCCTTTTAGAACATTTTGAAAGAGAACAGCAATATTTTCAAATGTGCACTATATTTTATGATTTTCAAAGGTATTCCAGATTTAGTTTATATATAGACAGCCACGGTTCCCCAAATCATGAAGCCTTTGATAGTTCAAAGGTATAATTCTAAATCTCTTAGTCACATCATGTCCCCTCAAAAAGCAGTCCATTCTTCCCAGCAACCCTCCTTTCATGGAATGGAAAGAGTCAGCTATTGGTAAAATCAATCAATTCTGACCACATTCCACACTGGTTATCAAGGATGCTAGTTTGAATCAGGCCAGCAACTACAGGTTGAATAATTCTGTTCTGAAGCAACTGGGACCAAAAATGGTATAAATATTGGAATGGAAAAGGGATATAAATGTGACTTTGGGATATTTGCACAGATTTGACTGATTGGGCATCCATAACCCAAAATTTTGAAATCTAAAAAGCCTAACTAAAAAATCAAGGACTGGATATAGTAAGGAGTGCCTGTAATTCCATCAGTTGTCTTACTATCTTTGGCTATATTGTGATATATGAGACACTGTCTCAAAATCTAAAAAAAAAATCTAAAAAAAATTAAAACCTCATGGCATACATGAGGATACAGGGACTGGGGATACAGTCCAGTGATAGAACATTTGCCTAACATGTACCAAAGTCCTCAGTTTGATTTCCAACAACACATACAGTAACAGTATATGAACAAAAATGGCAGAAAAGTAGGCTGGGAGAGATTGGTCAGTTGGTAAAGTACTTGCTGTGGAGAATATGGAATCCTGAGTTCAATTACCAGCACCCATGTTAAAAAAAAAAAAAAAAAAAAGGCTGAGCAAGCTAACAAAAGCCTTTCATCCCAGTGCTAGGGAGACAAGAGACGGGGGATTCTTGAGTCTCGTTGGCCAACCAGTCTGAGTCAGTGAGAGAGCTCTAGGTTCAGTTGGTGGACTGCGTGTGCTTGTCTAGCATGCAGAGTCCTGGCTGGGTTTGATCTCTGACACTACTTAAACTAGTATATGCCAATTTCCAGAAAGTGGAGGTAATCTCAGCACTTAGGAGGTGGAGGCAGAAGTCCAACTTCCTTCTTAGCTACATAGCAAGGTGGAGGCTAGCCTGAAATACATGAGACTGTCTCAACAAACAAACTGATCAACCAGAGCCAGTGAGATGGCTCAGTAGTTAAAGGCACTTACCCCCAAGCCTTTACTGCCAAGCCTAACAATTTAAGTTCCCTGGCACTCATATGGTAGAGAGAACTGACTGCCACAAGCAGACCTTTGACTGCCACACTGTACCATGGCATGTAATCACAGGTATAATACACACACACAAAAAGAAGAAATGTTAAATACCATATATATTATGAAGCTTTTCTGTTTTGCTGTTTTTTATTATTAACTTTGCTTAATATTTTGAAGGTTCATCTAATTCAAACAACATGAATACTTCATTTGTTTTATTTTATTTTATTTATTTATTTATTTATTGGTTTTTTTGAGACAGGGTTTCTCTGTGTAGCTTTGTGCCTTTCCTGGATCTCGCTCTGTAGACCAGGCTGACCTCGAACTCACAGAGATCCGCCTGGCTCTGCCTCCCAAGTGCTGGGATTAAAGACGTGGGCCACCACCGCCCAGCCATTTGCTTTATTCTAAGATTTTATGTGGACATACAACAATTTTTTAGTTATCCATTCATCAGCAGTGAATGTGTTTCTACTTTTTGCTTATTACGAATAAGGCTGCTATGCACATTCATGTACACATTTTCATTTCTCTTGGCTATAAACCTAAAAGTATAATTATTAACTTAAAAGTTATCTTCAGGAGGATATATCTCAGTTGGTAGAACACTTGTCAAGCATGCATGAAGCCCTGGGTTTAATCCCTAGTACCATGAAAATCAGGCATAGTGGTACATCTGCAGGAGAATCAGAAGTTCAAGGTCATTCTCAGCTATGTCAGGAGTTTGAGGCTAAGCTGGAATACATGAGACTGTCTCAAGGAAGGAAAAAAAACCTTTATATTTAACACACACACACACAGAGTACTTTTTTTATTTTTTGAAACAGGGTCTTGCCATGTAGCCCAAGCTGGCCTTGAACTAGTGTGCTACCATTCCTACTTCATTATAATTTTTATTACTTGCTGGCCATGGTGGCACACACCTGTAATACAAGCACTTTGAGAGACAGACGCAGGAAAATAGGTTATTCTTGACTACACAGCAAGTTCAAAGACAACCTGCTCTACATAAAACGCTGTCCCCTAAACCAAAAAATAATATACACACTTAAAAAAAGGTTTATTTTATTCATGAGTGTTATGTCTGCACGTGTGCATGTGTACCACATGATTCCCTGTAACTTCAGTTACAGATTGTTATGAGTTACCTGATGTGGGTGCTGGAAAATAAACTCTGGTCCTTTAGAAGAGCAACAAGTGCCAGGCAGTGGTGGGGCATGCCTTTAATACCAGCACTCGGGAGGCAGAGTCAGGCAGATCTCAGATCTCTGTGAGTTTAAGGCCAGCCTGGTCTACAGAGCGAGATGCAGGACAAGCACCAAAACTACACAGAAAAACCCTGTCTCAAAAAACCATAAAAAACAAACAAACAAAAAAGAGCAACAAGTGCTCTTAACTGATGAGCCATCATTCCAGTCCCCTAAATGGTAATTTTGTTTGTTTGCTTTTACGAGATAGGGTCTCACTATGTAGCTTTGGTTATCCTGAACTCAAGTAAACCAGATCAAGCTGGCCTTGAACTCAGATCTGCCTGCCTCTGCCTTCTGAGTGCTGGGATTAAAAAGTCTGCAGCCCAAGTTCTTACCATTAGACCTTCTGCCCTCTAAGCTCCATCTAAATGGCTTGTAAAATATTGATTGGTAGTTGGTATTTAAGTGCAAAAACAAGTAGCACAGATATTAAAGATACAAAAATGTTACAAGCAAGGGACTCAGTAAAGGAAAGGGATGGAGAAAGCCTCGTAGGACTACTGACCAATCACAGCAGTAAAACTGGCATGGCTAGTAGAAGCATCTCAAGATGGGAAGAGCACAAAGGGGCCGAGATTAAAGAAGGAACAACAGACAAGGACTCTGTCTGACTGGCAGAACACCTGCCTAGCATGTGTGCGGAAGACCCAAGAGTCAACCTCTAGTACCACAGAAACAAACGAAAACCAGGTCTGTGTATTCATGCCATAGTAAGAAACAAACTTGGTGATATTAGGAAATAAAAAGTAATTATTCATGATTATTCAGATTCCATAACTGAACAGCCTGACCTTATGATCATTCTGTAAATGACAATACATATGGAATTCAAACTGAAAATGGCAGCCTATGCTGATAGTCGACTCCAACCTTACCCTCTGCAATGTCTGAGCAGGAAGTTCCAATGGCTGTGTCCCCACTGTCAGCTATGCTCGAGCAGCGGCTGAAGCGGCTCCGAAAGGCCTCGGAGATAACTGGTGTCTGCCATTCAGTCCCCAGAGAACTGCCTTTTTGAATCACATTGGAACCTGTAATAAGAGACAGTTTTTACTTTGGTGTGAACCACCTGATGAAACTCAATGAAGTACTTTGTTGGGGGGGGGGCAGTAAAGTCAGCAAATTTTCATTTAGGGGATTTCAGATGTAATTCCTTCACTGTCCATCCACATTGCTGAAGTTCATGATTTCTCAAGATAACCCTTTTTCAAATAATTGGTGATGAATCCAGTTGTGTTATTAGTCCTGGATGACAAGAATATGGAAGTAATCAATGAAGCACCTGGAGCTTACGTTCTACCTTGGTTAGAGCTACCTACATTACAACACCTTATCTCTAGCAACATAGAAAAATTTATAATAGATCCTTGCTCTAAACATGTACTATAGTGATAATTTGCAATGTGGTTCTTTTTTTTTTTTCCAATGTGGTTCTTAAAAACCTTATCAACAATAAAATGTTCTTGACAGGTTGTCTACTAACAACGTAGTATATGGAAAACCCTAGGGGGTTTTCTTAGATTATGCCCACAGCAAATAAGAAATTGCATTCTAAAAGCCTGGTAACAACTACTTCAAAGAACTTTTTTGTCTTGCTTTGTTTTCGAGACAGTTTCTCTCTGTAGCCCTGGCTGTCCTGGAACTCTCTGTAGACCAGGCTGACCTCAAACTCACAGAGATCCGCCTGCCTCTGCCTCCCAAGTGCTGGGATTAAAGGCGTGCACCACCATCGCCTGGCTTACATGGTTTGTTAATGGGTGTTGTTAGCATTCTGAACAAAAATATTCCTCAATGTATAGCCTATGTAGTCTACACATCATAGAATGGTTTAATATCATTGGCTTCTACAAACAATACCAGCATTCAATCACAATGATGTTTGAATTATCCTACATGTCCCAAGGCTGCACAAAGAAACAGATACTTGTTAAAAACTACTGCTAGTCTGAACCAGGGTATCCTCAACAGGTCAATCCAGATAAATTTGGAAAGTCAATCTAAAAAGTTTAAGGTGGGTCAGGTGTAGTGGTGCATGCCTTTAATCCTGCACAGAGACAGGTCTCTTTGAGTTCAAGGTTAGCCAGGGATACAGATCAAGTTCCAATCTAGTCAGGGTTACATAGTGAGACCCAGTCTCAAAAAAAAAAAAAGTTACCTTGACAGCAATACAAAGGGGCTGGAGAGATGGTTCAGCAATTAAAAGCACTGGCTGCTCTTCCAAGGATCCAAGTTTGATACTCAGCACCCACATGATGGCTCACAACCATTTTTAACTCCAGTTCCATGGGATCTGAAGCCCTGTTCTGGCCTCTAAGAACACCAGGTATGAACTTGGTGCACAGATATACATGCAGGCAGAACATGCATACACACAAAATCATTAAAAAAATTTTTAAATGTAAAATATTAAACCACTTCAGTTCCTGAGCAGGTAAGAGAAAGCAAGACTAATAGAATTTGCCTTCAAAGCTTGTTTTATGTACTAGTAGGTTAGATTAGGATTTTTAAAAATTAACAGTCATGGAAATAGCTCAGTGATTAAGAGCACATACTGCTCTGAGTATCCAAGTTCAGTTCCCAGCACCTGTGACTTCTGCTCTAGGGGAAATTCATTACCCTCTTCTGACCTGGCCTAACACCTATACTCATGTGCATACACCCACACATAAACACTTAATTTAATTTTTTTTTAATCTTTAAAAAATTTATTAACTTATTAGCAAAGCCAGTATTTTAGCCAAGGCAAGAAGATGTTCCCAACTTTGAGGCCAGCCTGGACTACATAGCAAGCACTTGTCTACGAAACCAGTAAGAAACAAACAAAACACAAAGCAAGTCCTAGAAAGACTTGAATCCAAATTATTTTGGTTTCTGAGACAATATCACCTATGCCTTCAAATTCTTGATCCTCTGCCTTGGCCTCAAGTGTGTGTGCTACTGGCTTGTTTTTCATTTGTTTATCATTGTTTTCTTTCTTTAGAAGAGTCGTGGATGTAGCTCAGTGGTAGAGTTCTTGTTTTGCATCTACAAAGCTCAGGGTTCAAAGCTTAGCAACACCAAAAGAAAAAAATATATATTATATTATTTCTCTTGTGAGGTAGGTTCTGGATGCACTCACAGCCCAGAATGGCCTTGAAGCTTTGATCTGCTTCTGTCTCCCAAGAGCTGTGTGTGTGGGATGCACTACCATGATCTAGAAATAAATTCCCACAGCTGGTATCCAAGAATTCCAATCTTTGCAGACTAGCACTGTGAGAGCCCACAACTGACTCAGTTTCCCAGTTTGAATCTGAAGTCTATTCTGATTCAATAGTCAAGCTTGCTTGCTCCAGGACTGGGAGAAAGTCCTGATTAGCCCACAGGAAGAAACACACTCTCTAGCTAGACACAGGCTGCTGATGCCAGCCAGAGGTACATTGAGATAAAAAATGGAACTGCCTGCTCCTTGACGCAAGGCAGGACAGATAGTGGTTGAATGCCTGTGCTGTGCACTGTTCTACCTCTGTCCTTCAAAACTGTATATAAGCTGGCTGTGAAAAAACTCAGGTCTGTCCGGCATTGACCGGCAGACCTCTCAACTCTGTTTCTTCATTGTCTTTTCAATCTGCATGCCTCTACCCAGCTACCCAACTGACTGTCGCAGGCACAAGGGAGCATATCCGAACACATTTGCAAAACACACGCACGCACGCACGCACACACACACACACACACACACACACACACACACACACACACACACACCAGAAGCCAAAATTTAATACAGAAGGCTTCTTACCTGGTGAAGTAGCATGAGAAGACCTGTCATTTGGATATTTTTCTTGCATGGCCATCAGTTACCTGAGACAACTGCAGAATGAAAGAGTAACTAGTCAGAACTTTCTAGTATCTTTAAAAATTATCTGTAACTCAGTTCCCACTGAATGAAACTAAAACAAAACAAAAAAAATCATAATCTTGATATAAAAATAAACAAATTCAGGCGGTGGTGGCGTACACCTTTAATCCCAGCACTTGGGATGCAGAGGCAGGCCTGTGAGTTCGAGGCCAGCCTGGTCTACAAAGCCAGTTCCAGAAAGGCACAAAGCTACACAGAGAAACCCTGCCTCGGAAAAAAAAACAACAACCAAAAAACCAATTCAGTTTCCTCCTAACAACATGCTTCTGACATCAGACTGTGTGTGTGTGTGTGTGGGGGGGGTTATTCCAACTGCCCCACTTTCAATGTCACCCCAATTCCCAGCTTGTTTCACCCATTCTTATCAACTAGCTATAAATCAAGGGTCCCATGATTTCCTCCTAGAGTTTGATTTATTTGCTAGACTGGTTTACAGAACCCAAGGAATCTTTACATTTACTAGCTTATTTTATTTATTTTTATTTTTTGGTTTTTTTTTTTGGAGACAGGATTTCTCTGTGTAGTTTTGGTGCCTGTCCTGGATCTTGCTCTGTAGACCAGGCTGGCCTCGAACTCACAGAAATCCGCCTGGTTCTGCCTCCCGAGTGCTGGGACTAAGGGCGTGCACCACCGCCACCTGGCTACATTTACTAGTGTAGATCAGGCAGACAGTAACAGTTTGTAATTCCAGCACTCAAGAGGAAGAGGCAGGAGAATTACCATAAATTCAAGGCCAGCCTGGTTTACATAATAAATTCCAGGTCAACCAGAACTACATACCCTGTTTTCAAAAAATAAATAATAGCCAGGTGGTGGTGGCACACAACTTTAATCCCAGAACTTGGGAGGTAGAAGTAGGTGGATCTCTGTGAGTTCAAGACCAGCCTGGTCTACAAAGTGAGTTCCGAGACAGCCAGAGCTGTTACAAAGAGAAACCTTGTCTTAAGACACCAAAAAAGAAAAAAGAAAAGAGAAAAGAGAAATAAATAACAGGTTTATTATAAAGATATTAAAGCAGGTGTGGTATTGCATGCCTATAATCCTACATTTGGGAAGCTAAGGCATAAGGATTACCACAAATCTGAGGCCAGCCTGTGCTACAGAATGAGATTCTGTCTCAAACAAAACAAAAACAGGAAAAAAGATACTGCAGAGGACACAGACAAAGAGATGCATAGGGTAATGGCAAATAAGAAGGGGTGAAGAGCTTCAAAGATCACACCCCCTTGGGTTTGCTACTGATGGAGAAGGTAGAAATGATAAGCTGATCTTGTAAAGGATTTACCAATAAACTTGGTTAGGAAAAACTAAGTTACACAAAAGCAGAATTTAGCTAAAGAGTACTGCTTCAAACATGACTGGAAGATAAAAGTAGCATACTAACCAGATTTCCTAGAAACTACAGAAAGCTAAGAAAAATAGAGCTGTACTTCTAGGAGTTTGGCGCACTGAGAGTATTATTTCTGTAAAGGTTTGCCCACCAAGACTGCTGCTCTATTGCCATATCAAAAGAATTCCACCAGGCAGGCAGAATAACCCTGGTTAACACCCAAAAGAAGAATAAAAAAACTACCCAAGGGCTGTCAGTCAACAAGTCAATTTATTAGCATATGAAAATACAAATATCATTTTGAAGGTTCTAAGGCTATTTTACTAGTATACAACAAGCAAGAAAAAAAAAATAAACACATATATTACAATAGCATACAATATATTCAGGTATTCTCCCTTATATCACTTTGAAGAATATATTAGCACTGGAGAGACTGCTTAGCAGTTAAGAATACTGGCTATTCTTTCAGAGGACATAGGCTTGATTCCCAGCATCCCTTTGGTGGCTCACAATTACCTGTAACTTTAGGAATCCAACACCCTCTTCTGGTCTCTAATGGCACTAAGCATACATGCGGCCCGCATACACAAAACCATCCAGACATATAAGAGAATGACAGAAACTCATTATTTTAAAAGAGTAAGTATTTTAAAAAGCAAATCATGAGCTTGGGTTAGCAGCAAAGGCCTTCAATCTCAGCACTCAGGAAGCAAAGCAGGCAGATCGCTGGGTTCAAGGCCAGCCCAGTCTATACAGGGAGTTCTAGGACAGCCAGGGCTACACAGAGAGACCTTGTCTCAAAAAAACAAAAAATAAAAAAATAAAAAAAAAGCCAATCACACTCAAGAGTCTGAGATACGAACACTGATACTATAGGAAGTTCAAGACCAACCTGGGAAATACATAGCAAGATCACATTTCAGAAAACAAACAAAAAGGGCTGGAAAGGCGGCTCAGTGGTTAAGACAGTGCACTACTACACTAGAGGACCTGGATTCAAGTCTAAGTACCCACGTTAGGCAGATCACAATCCCCTGTAATTCCAGCTTCAGGTATATGGGCACCTGTACTCACATCTCACACGCACATACCCCCACACACACATAATTATATATATATATTAGCTAGGAGGTGGAGGCACATGCCTTTAATCCCAGCACTCAGGAGGCAGAGGCAGGTGGATCTCTGTGGGTTCGAGGCCAGCCTGGTCTATAGAATTGGTTCCAGGACAGCCAGGGCTACACAGAGAAAACTTGTCTCAAAAAACAAAAATAGGGGCTGGAGAGATGGCTCAGAGGTTAAGAGCACTTGCTTGCTCTTCCAAAGGTCCTGAGTTCAATTCCCAGCAACCACATGGTGGCTCACAACCATCTGTAATGAGATCTGGTGCCCTCTTCTGGCTTGCAGGGATATGTGCAGACAGAACACTGTATACATAATAAATAAATAAATCTTAAAAAAAAAAAAAAAAAAAGGTCTATCTGTATAGCCTAAGCTGGCCTTCAACCTGCAGTGATTTTCCTGCCTCTGGCTCCCCCACATGCAACAAAAATTCAAAGCAAAACAACAACAAAAAACATAAATAAATAATTGAACTGTACCAGGTAGAACACTCCTGTGACACCTGTATTTTGGAGACACAGGTTATGACTATTCTGGGTGACAGTCGGTCAAGTATGGCTTTAATCCCAGCATTTAGGAGGCAGAAGCAGGCAGATCTCTGTGAGTTCAAGGCCAACCTAGTTTACAGGACTGGGATTAAAGGTGTGTGCCACTGTCGCCCAGCGGCAGCTAGAGTCAAACAGAGAAACCCTGTCTCAGGGAAACAAGAGACTATTCTGGCTACATGAGACCCCCAGAAAAACAAACGAAATAAAGAAGGAGAGAGGGAAGGAAAGAGAGAGAGGAGGATGAAGCCAACTGTCAATGTTAGGCCCTTCACTCAAGTAAAGCCAGACCTTTGGCTAGGCTGCAGGAAAGAGTTTCAAGACCATTCAAAGTGAAGCTAAGCTGGTGAACTTATTAAGTATTTAGACAGATGTACACAGGAAAGACTGTATACGTGCAGGCTATGGGTATGGTCTTCTCAATAGGGCTGCAATAAGGTGTCTTTACAACAGCTATACTATAACACTGTGGCTAAGTCTCAATGCTCAAAGTATGTAATTTATAACAAGAGTTACGATTAAGCAACATTTAAGATTTCAGTAACAAAAGAAAAGTTAACTAATATAATTAGTTTTCTTTCTTTTTTAAGACAGGGTTTCTCTGTGTAAAAGAATTTCCTTTTGTAAAAAACTTCTCTGTGTAGTTTTGGAGCCTGTCCTAGAACTCTCTCTGTAGACCAGGCTGGCCTCGAACTCACAGATATCCTCCTGGCTCTGAGTGCCTCTGAGTGCTGGGATCAAAGGTGTGGGCCACCACCGCCCAGCATAATTAGTTTTCTAAATAATTTTTTTCTTTTTCTTTTCTTTTTTTTTTTTTCAAGACAGGATTTCTCTGTGTAAAAGAATTTCCTTTTGTAAATAAAATTTTGTAAGATGGTTTCATGAGGTGCACTGTTTAGACTTAAGACTACAAACATACCAGCCCTAAGTACACAATTATCTGTTGTTTTTAATGCCTTTGTTTAACATGTCATTGGGAAAACAAACAAAAATCTTGGGGGAGGGCACAACAGGAATTCAGAAACTCTGAATTTTTTTTTTTAAGATTTATTTATTTATTATGTATACAGCATGTATGCCTGCAGGCCAGAAGAGGGCATTAGATCTTGTTACAGATGGTTGTGAGCCACCATGTGGTTGCTGGGAATTGAACTCAGGACCTCTGGAAGAACAGTCAGTGCTCTTAACCATTGAGCCATCTCTCCAGCCCAGAAACTCTGAATTTAAGAGTGCCCAAAATAATTTGGGAAATACACAAGATACAATCTTAGAGGTGAAATTCAATTTTGAAAGGGCAAAAAAGGTGATTATATGGTACTCATGTACTTTACTGACCTCTACAGTTTTTTCTTAGCAACAACCCAAATGGTCATCACCTCACCGTGTGCAATAACATAATGGAACCAAACTCCAAACACACTTTATCAAAGTGTCAGCTTAGCACCCAGGAAGCAGAAACAGAAAGACTCTAAGTTCCAGGTTAGCCTGAGCTACACAGGAGACTCTGTCTCCAAAACAAACAGGCTGGAGAGATGGTCAGTGGGTAAGAGCACTCACTGGTTGCTCTTTGAGGGGACCCGGGTTGGATCCCAGCACCCACACAGTGCCTCAAAACAACCAGCTTTAACTCCAGTTCCAGGGGATTCAACATTCTCTTCTAGGCTCTTCAGGCACTGAATGCATATGGTGCACAGACACACACAGGCAAACACCCATCACAACATGCTAAGTGAAACCAAACACCAATAGCTACACGTTACATGGTCTCATTCATATGAAATGTCTAGAATAGCTAACCCTATAGAAATAAGAGCTGAACAGGCAGGGAATAGAGAATAACTACTAAAACACATAATCTTTCTTTTCAGGGTGATCAAACTATTTTAGGGGTTAGATGCTACAGTTGAATATCCTTGGAACATACTAAAAACCACTGAATTTGTTACCGTATGCAATCATAGTCCTCTCAAAAACTACAAGGGCTACACAAAACAAACGCCAATTGTATTTCAGGCTTTTGTTTTTGTTTTTTCTTTGGGGTCTTGTTACATAAACCAGGCTGGTCTTGAACTTGCAGTGATCCTCCTGTCTCTGCCTTCCAGAGTGTAGTTCTCAACCTTCTTAATGCTTTGACCCTTTAATACAGGTCTCATGTTGTGGTGACCCCAACCAGGAAATTATTTTGTTGCTACTTCATAACTGTAATTTTGTTGCTCTTATGACTTGTAAATATCATATATGCAGGATATCTGGTATGTGACCCCTGTGAAAGGGACATTCAACCCCCACAAAGGGGTGAAACCCATAGGTTGAGTACTGCTGCTCCAGAGGGTTAGAGGCAGAGACAAGAGGCTTATTACAGGTATGTACAACAATGCCTGGCTTCACACCCCCAACCCCTGAGTTGTTTTGTGTTGAGGAACAGTCTCCATGTTAGCCCTAGCTGGCCTTGAACTTATTATGTAGTTGAAGCCTGCCTGCCTCTAGATCCCAAGTCTGGGATTAGAGGCTTGGGTTACCATGCCATGTTGCATTTCAGTTTGTTTGTTTGTTTTTTAAGTATCCCCATAAAGAATACAAAATAAATCATATAAAAATAAGTTATTCTTGACTTTTTCCTAATAAGCTCAGAATCCAATGAGCAACTAGAAATTTTTTTTTTTAGCCTGAACATAGTGGTGCACTCTGTAAACCCAGCACTCCGGAAGCTAAACAGGGGATCTTCAGCCTCGACTACACAGTGTCACCCTGTATTAAAACATCGAATCAGCAGTTCAGAGTGCTTACTGCTCAGAAGTTCAGTTCTCAGTCCCCATGTCAGACAGCTCCCAACTGCCTGTAACTCCAGCTCCAAAAGATCCAAGACCCTCTTCTGATCTCTGTAGGAATTTAACATGTGCACACACACACACACACAAATCAATCTAAAAAACCCAAACAAGAAAAAGTGTTTTGCACTGGGGAGACAGCTGAGTGGTTAAAGCCTACAAGCCACTGGTGAGTCCCTGAGTGGAAATCTCCAGAACCCATGGAAAGCCAGGTACAACAGCTCTTCCGTAATCTGTGCTCCTACAACTGAGATAGGAAGCACAGACAACAATTCCTAAAGGTTCATGGGCCAGTTAGCTTGGTGCATATAGCAGCAAAAACAAAGACCTTGTCCCAAACAAGCTGAAAAACAAGGACTGACTCCTGAGGCTGTCCTTTGACTTCTATACACATGCCACGCCGCAAGTGTGCCCACACTCACACAGATAAACACACACACCACATAAAATATAATAAACTTCAAAGACATTTCTTAAAAAAGATTTTTAGGGCTGGAGAGATGGCTCAGCAGTTAAGAGCACTGACTGCTCCTCCAGAGGTCCTGAGTTCAATTCCCAGCAACCACATGGTGGCTCACAACCATCTATAATGAGATCTGGTGGCCTCTTCTGGCCTATAAGCATATGAGCAGATAGAACACTGTATACATAATAAATAAATCTTTAATTAAAAAAAAAAAGATTTTTAGTACCCACTGAAGGATAGAGACTCTCTAAAAGTAAAATAAACAAGTGTACAAGAAACAACACAAATAACCAACTATGCAGCTAAAGAGATACAACTGAATGAAGGTAGGAAGGAGGTAAAGGCACCCAACATAACTGAGCACTTACACTACAAAAATGCTCATTCACCTAACAAATTGAACATGTATACAGCACTTCCTGTCTATTAAGCCCTGTGCTAAATAAATACTTAGTACCATGTGTCACATTTAATGCTCCTATCCAATTCTAAGATAGTTACTATTTTTTTTTTCCCCGATTTTTCAAGACAGGGTTTCTCTGTGTAGCTTTGCGCCTTTCCTGGAACTCACTTGGTAGCCCAGGCTGGCCTCGAACTCACAGAGACAGGCCTGGCTCTGCCTCCCGAGTGCTGGGATTAAAGGCGTGCGCCACCACCGCCCGGCTTAAGATAGTTACTATTATTGTATTCCTTTTACAGAAAATAAAAATACAGGTTTAGATTGAGAGGCTGGGGAGATGACTGAGTAGTTAACATGCTCACACATTAGCAGGAGGACAAAGCGCAGACAGCAGAGCCCCCGTAAAGCCAAATGGGAGTGGGAACCTGTCTATAATTCCAGCTTCAGAGGGCAGACAAGAGGAGCCCCAGAGTGAGCGGGCTGGCAAAACCAACTACACTGGAAAGCTCTGCGTTTATAATCCTGTCTCAATGAACAAGGTGGAAATTGATGATGATTACTGCCATCAACCTTCTGCCTGTGTGTGTGTTTTTGAGTGTGCATATGTACACTCAAGTCCTTAGGCTTGGCAGCAAATACCTTTATCCATTGAGTCATCCTCAAGACCCAACATACATTTTTGTTTGTTTTGTTTTTCAAGACAGGGTTGCTCTATGTAGCCTTGGCTTTCCTAGAATTCACTTTGTAGACCAGGCTGGCTTTGAACTTGGAGATCTGCCTGCCTCTGCCTCCCAGAGTGCTGAGATTAAAGGTGTGTACCGCCAAGCAATAGTTTGAGGCCAGCCTGGTCTACAGAGCGAGATCCAGGACAGGCACCAAAACTACAGAGAAACTCTGTGGGGGGGGGGGGGTGCCGCCACTGGCCAGCTTCAGCACACAACTTCTTAAACTATGGGTTGATAGGTGATACAATACAAAGTGGACATTGTGAAAAATCTAAACACGTTTCTGAATATACAACAGCCAATTAATTGTCAATTCAAAATCAAACAATGAACAAATCCAAAATGTTTCTAGCAACGCTCACCTGTCCTGTATTGCTTGACTTCACTCCAGCCGTGGTTCTGAACATATGATATGAATGAACACTTTACACTATGGGTGCTCCCAAGCTATACAATACCAACTGCCTCAACCACCTTGGCTCAGCCTTGAGGCCATTGTAGGTCATTAACTACACTTTTTTTTTTTTTTTTTTTTTTTTTTTTTGATTTTTTGAGACAGGGTTTCTCTGTGTAGTTTTGCGCCTTTCCTGGGACTCACTTGGTAGCCCAGGCTGGCCTCGAACTCACAGAGATCCGCCTGCCTCTGCCTCCAGAGTGCTGGGATTAAAGGCGTGCGCCACCACCGCCCGGCTACACTTTTTTTTGTCTTGTTTTTCGTGACAGCATTTCTCTGTGTAATAGCTCTTACTGACCTCGAACTCAGAGAATCTCTGGCTACCTCTGCCTCCCAAGTGCAAGGATTAAAGGATTACACAACCACTGCCCAGCTCAACTACACTGCTTTTACTGTGCATTCAAAGTTTTCTGCTCTTATGAAAGCATAGTTTTACAAATAAAATAGTTTTAATATTTTCCTACTATCTTTTTTGTTGTTATTATCAAAATAGTTTGTGTTTTGGGTGATGTATGCCTGTAATCCTAACACCTGAGAAGTGGAGATAAGGACTGAGTTAGAGGCCAGCCTGGTCTACAAAGCAAGATCCAGGACAGGCATCAAAAACTACAGAGAAACCCTGTCTCAAAAAAAAACCAAACCAAACAAACAAAACAAAATAACAACAACAACAACAACAACAAAATAAAAAAAAAACAGAAAGAGGCAGGTATGGCAGGCATCTTTGAGTACTTGTGAGGCAGAGGCAAAAGGATCTCTATGAATTTGAGGACACCCTGGTCTACACAGGAAGTTCCAGGGTAGCCAGGGCCAGGTGAGATCTCAAAAAGAAAAAACCAAAACCAAAACAAAACAGAAAGAAAACCAGAAAGTCTAGGGATGTACCTCACACTTGGTAGTGCACTTCTCTAGTGTACACGAAGTTCTGAGTTGGATCTGGAGTGCACAAAAAACTGAGCAGGGTAATATGTGCTTGTAATCCCAGCACTACAGAGGAGGCGGCAAGACCGTCAGTCACCCTTGGCACGTGAAGCTTTTGATAGTGTGTGCATGTAATACATGATGTTCAAATGTTTGACGTGAAAACCGCTGTCTGACAGGCTGGGAGACGGCTTGGCGGGTAAGATGACTTGCCACAGCCCGATGACCTGAGTCCTGGATCCTATGGTGTAAGGAGAGAGAGAGCCAACTCCTCAAAGTTCTCTCCCCCCCCCCCCTCTCTCTCTCTCTCTCTCTCTCTCACACACACACACACACACACACACACACACACACACGAAAATATTAAATGGCCCTAAACACACCTGCCATTTTGTACTTTGTATTTATGGGAGCAGTATTCTCAATACTGATGGTGATAAAATCAAACATCCACTCTGAAGAATGTTGAAGACGGTCTGTATCCTGCAGTATCAAACACTCGGCCATGATTTCTCTTGGTGTCTGAGACAGAGTCTCATGTAATCCAAGCTGGCCTAGCATTTGTTCTGCAGCCAAGGACCACCCTCAAAAGCCTATCTTCCAAGTGCTGAGAATACAGGCGTGGAACACCATCCCTGGCAATACTGAATTATAAGCACATCTACCTCATTAATATGCATATTACCTTTATCTTAAGTAAATGGTAAAAATTATACACAGACCAAAGAATTGTGTTTTGAGTTAAAGTCTTGCTATGTAGCCCTACATAGGACTCAATATGTAGACCAGGCTAGCATTGAACACCTAGGGAATTCTTCTGCCTCAGCCTCCTGAGTGCCCGGATTACAAACATGAGCTACCATACCAAGCTCCAAAATGTTTTAAAGTAAGTTTCTTTATTACTTATAAGCAAGTGTTTGATTTTCATGCAATCAAAATCTCATAAAAATTTTCCAGGCAAATGTGTATATACTCAAAGTCTCGTAAAATTTTTCCAGGCCAAAAAAGGGGGGGGGGTGTCAAGAGCGGCAGTTTAAAAAGTCCTAGCTGGATACTGTATTCATCAACCCAAATTTACTGAGCACCTACTATTTCCTTGGCTCTGCAGGGAAAAACTACTGGCTGTGTTCAAGCCTGCAATCTCAACACTATGGAGACTAAGGCAAAAGGTAACATGAACTCAAGACAGTCTGGGCCTGATATGGTGGTACTTATCTTTAATCCCAGAACTCAGGAGGCAAAGGCAGGAGGATCTCTGTGAGTTCAAGGCCAACCTGGTCTACATAGTTGAGTTTCAGGTCAGCCAGGACTACATAGTGAGACCCTGTCTGAAAAATCCAAAACAACAACAACAACAACAACAACAAAAGCCCAGCCTGAGATATACAGAAATTCCAGGCCAGCCTGGACTACACAGCAGGACCAAAAACCAGAAAGAGAGGGCAGAGGGCAGAGGGCTTATTTAACGCTCGGTATTTCAAGAGCAACAACAAAGAACCCCAAACAGCCACGGTCCGACCTTCCAGGTTTACTAAAGTCAACTGCTTGAATGCTCTGGGAGACAAACTCCAAGACACTTAATTTTCGACTCCTCCCCAGCCTCAGACCAGGTTCCTCCACTTCCCCACCACTGACCTCGGCCTCAGCTAATTCGGGGGGTGGGCGGTAGCATCTCCCGCTTCTTGGTGCGGGACGGAGGCCGGGAGCAGAGCCCCGGCGCCCCCTGCCCCTCGGCGTCCCGCTCCCGGACGCCCCCACCCCAGCGCCTTCCGTCCCCGGCCCCGCGGAAAGGTCTGCACTCGCCGAGGGACCACTTGCCTCCCGCCAGCCCCGGCTCTTGCCCGCGGGCCGCGGGCTCTACGAGGGCGGGGGGCGTCCGGCGCACAGTAGGGCAACTGCTGCGAAGTTAATGCCCCGGGGACCGCGAGGCGCCGAGGGGAGGCGACTGGGACGCCAGGGGGCGTGGGGACCGGGTGGGGGGGGGGATCGTTATCCAGGAAACCCGGCCGGTGCGAGAAAAGCCAGGGCCGGAATTACGGCTCGGCCCACCTGCGCATGCGCCTCGCTCTCCCGGGACACCCCCCCCCATCCCGCACCGCCTCACGAAGGTAGGTCTCGAGTTTTCACGGTTTCCCCGGGGCTACGGCGTGGGGGACGGGGACTGCCGCCCCGGCGGGAGTCCCCCCAAGGAGAACTTACGCGGGCCCGAGAGCGGGCGGCGAGACCCCTCACCCTGAGGTACTGACGGCGGCCACCACGTCTGCACGAGCAGCGAATCCGCTCCTCGGGTCGCCCAACGGCCGTTACACGCCCGTCAGACCGCACGCCTCCCGAGCGCGCGCTGCCCAGCGCCGCCCCCGCCTGCCGGCCCCTGACCAATAGAAAGTCGAGGCGCGCGGCTGTCCCGCCTCCCTCTGCCTCCCTTCGACCAATAGGGACTCGGGCCGCTCTGCTGTCCCGCCCCCTGCACGGTGCCCGCGGTGGTGGGCGGATGGATCCCTGCGTAGGCGGCGCTGGACCGGTGGACCGCTCTGCGCATGACCCAGCGGCTACTTAGTTCTGACTCCTCGCTCCTTACCCGGCCCTGCCTCAAGGTGGCGCTATGTCAGCGAGGCTTAGCGGGGCTGCAGGGCTTTGGCAGGGGCGGAGGCTAGAGGCCAGGTCTTAGGGAATCCCTCTCAACCTCCCTCACCCCACTCCCTCCGGAACGAGGAGGTCAGAAGGTGCCAGTGACCTACCTGGGTCACTGCCTATTAATAGTTAATGACTATTAACTATTAGCCGGCTCAGCGGCTAAGAGTGATTGCCGCTCTTTCAGGGGTCGCAAGTTCGGTTCCCAGCTCACAACTCTCTCCTCTGGCCTCCACCGGCGGACACACACACGCTGGTGCATTCACACATAGACACACACACATAAATAATAAAAATAAAATTTAAAAACATATAAGAATAACAAGTTGATGGATGTGGAACCTGGGAGTGACAGATGAATTTAGAGAAATTTCTCTGAAATTAGGAACAGGGGGCTTTGTTACTATGAATGTTATGTCTGGATGTCTAAAAATAAAACTTCATGAACTAATGAGCAGAAAGTTTAGTTTTCCCAGTTGACGGCTTCTGTTTCTTTTGTGGGGAAGGAGGAAACAAGGACAAGAGGTGGACCAAGGAGAAGAGCTGGTCCTGAAAAGAAAAAACTTGAAACGGCAGACATGTTGGAATTTAAATCTACAACAGCCTACATTTATGAGCTGGGGTGATGCAGTGTGCCTGTAATCACAATTCAGAAGGCTGATGCAGGAGGATCAGGAGTTTGATGGTAGCCTGGGCTACACAGTAAGACCCTGTCTCAAAATAAAAAAAAAATGTATTTGTACAGCCCTTCTCTTCAACAAGGTCTTGTGTGATGATATTTTGTTTGTGCTCTAACAAGTAAAGTTTGCCTGAAGATCAGAGGGTAGAGCTAGCCATTAGTTAACCATAGAGGTCTGGAGGTCTGTATAGACCGGAGACACAAAGTGACATGGCCAGGCAGAGAGAGGAATATAAGGTGGGCAGAAACAGGAGCTCGGCCCCTTTTTTTGGTCTGAGGAATTGTGGAGGTAAGAGGTGACTTTGGCTGCTCCTTGACTTCTCTGATCTTCCAGTATTTACCCCCATATCTGACTCTGGGTTTTTATTATTGACCAATTAGAATTCCCGCTACAGTCTTGTTATTTGGCACAGGCTGACCTCAGACTCCTTATGCTTCTGACTTTGGCCTCCTGAATGGGTTCTTGTACTTTTTTTTTTTTTAACTTTAAGGTTTATTTTTATTATCTGGGGGGGGGGAGTATGCTGCATGCATGCACCTGTACCATCAGAGGTCAGAAGGCACTGGATCCCTTGAAGCTGGACTTACAGGCATGTGTGAGCCATCTGATAAGGGTGCTGGGGTCTGAACAGTCATCTGACAGAACTCAATTGTTCTTGACTTCCCCTTGTTTTGTTTTTGACTGTGTTTCATATAGTCCAGGTTAGCCTGGAGCTGGCTTTACAGCCAAGGTCAACTTTGAACTAATCCTTCTGCATCCATTTCCCAAGTGCTAAGATTTCAGGTGTGAACAAATATGCCTCAGTTTCCCTCTATAGTTTAAAAATAACTCCATCATGTGATAATGTTCATGTGAAAATTAGTCCTTATATTTCAACAGTCTTTAGGCTCTCATTTCAAAGAATATTCATCATTTTAAGTATGCAATAAATCTTCAGTTAATTTATTATTATTTGTTTGTTTGTTGACACAGGGTTTCATGTAAACCAAGCTAACTTCATGCTCACTTTTCAATTCAGGGAAACCTTGAACTCCTGGTTGTCCTGTCCTACCTTCCAAATGCTATGGTTGCTTCATTAGTTTTAAAAGACTTGCTGCATATTTAATAAAATATATTAATAGAAGTATACCAACTAGCATGATTAAAAGTAAAAAGATTAGATTTGGGACTGGAGAGACGGCTTAGTGGTAAAGAGCACTTGCTGCTCTTACAGAGGATTGGGATTTGGTTCCTAGCACCCACACTATGGCTCACTACTGATTATAACTCCAGTTCCAGGGGATCCAGCTCCCTCTTTTGGCCTCTGTGGGCACCTGTAGTGATATGTAAGTAAAGCTTTTATGTCTGGCTTTAAGTGAAATGTATAGTAAAGTCTTTGTGTCTGGCTTTGAGAGAAATGTTTCAGCAAAGCCTTTGCTATGTTTTGGTTGCTGGTAACCTATAGATACGTCAGATTAACAGCAGGTGGCAACTAATATTCAAGTTGTCAGCCCTCCAGAAGTTCAACTCTCTGATGGGATTGTCTCGCTGGAGACTGAAGTTTCTTAATCTGACCCAGTCTCACCTGGACAGCAGCCATTTTTATAAAATAATCATTCAGAGGCATAATATTAATTACAAACTGTGTGATCTATGGCTCAGGCTTCTTGATAGCCAGCTCTTTCATCTTAAATTAACCCACTTCTATTAATCTGTGTATTGCCCCATGGCCGTGGCATTACCAGTCTGCTGGCATGTTGCTCCTTGGGTAGTGGGCTGGTGTCTGCCCTAACTCCAGTCTTGTTCATTTCCATCTTCAGTTTGAATGTACCACCTAACCTTTTTCTGCCTCACCATTGGCCAAACAGCTTTATTTATTAACTAACGGTAGCAACACATATTCAGAGCATACAGAAAGGCCATCCCACATTGCTTCCCCTTTTCTGTCTAATCAAAAGGAAAGTTTTCATTTTAATATAGAAAATTACATATAATAAAAGAGTTATTGGGCTGGAGAGATGGCTCATTGGTTTAGAGCACTGACTGCTCTTCCAGAGGACCTGGGTTCAATCCCCAGCACCCATATGACAGCTCGCAACTGTCTGTAACTCCAGTTCCAGAGGACCTGACACCCACATGCGGGCAAAACACCAATGTACATAAAATAAAAATAAATAAATAATAATTTAAAAAAAAGTTATCAAGCAAGAATTATAGTTACAATATCTAGTTTATTTGTATTTAGCAAAATTAAAGAAAATATTCTATCATCTATCCTATATTTGTGAGACTAAAGTTTCATATCTAATTTACCTTTTATTATAACCAAGGAAAACTATAATTATAACTATCTAGTCTTCAACTCCATCAAAGACCTCAGAAGGATATAATATTACCTAAGTAAATAGGAAGTGAATTGTAAGCAACTTCCAAATTTTTAGAAATGATAGAGACATCTGGCTGCCTGGACAGTCACCCAAAGTTCCTCTGTAACATTGGGGCATCTATCTTCACCCTACAGGCCTAGAGTCTCTGGCATACTTTTCAGTGAAGCAGGAAATTTGAAGGATTGTCTTGCCTATTGACAAAGTTCATCAGTTGCTTTTCTCTGTGTCCTGAAGAATGTCTGGCAGTTTCTTCTTTGAAGCAGGAGGCTGAAGGACCATCTCACCCTGTTTTGGCAAAGTTCAGTGGTCATTTTCCCATGGGTCCTGCGTGTCCAGTTTATAAAACATATTGTAGCACGAATCTTAGAAAGTCTTATTAATAAAAACAAACCTGGAGCCAGGTATTGGGGTGAATGTTGAAAGATCAGAGAAGCAGAACAAGCCACAGCTACCTCACCTTGCCAATTCCTCAGCTGATCCTGTTTCCTCAGACTGGATGCCTCTCAGCTGAACTGTGCTGCTCAAAAGCCTAAAAGCTTAACCAGCTCTAGTTCCTGGTTTTCACACCTTATATACCTTTCTGCATTCTGCCACTACTTCCTGGGATTAAAGGTGTGAGTCACCATGCCTGGCTGTTACCAGTGTGGTTTTGAACTCACAGCAATCTGGATGGATCTCTGCCTTTGGAATACTAGGATTAAAGGCATGTGTGCCACCATTTTCTGGCCTCTGTATCTAGTAGCTGTTCTGCTCTCTGACCCCAAATAAGTTTATTAGGGTGCACAATATTTTGGGGAACACAATATCACCACAAGCAGTCCATGCAAGAGCAATTTCTTGCCCAAAGGGTTAGCCTTTTCCATATTGTAAGCAAACTCTATAATGAGTTTCTTCAATGCCCATCATCTTCTTTGAAGTAATTGGTGCTGTCAAAAGCAGGCATGTCTCATTGTCCAGAAAAGTCTAAGTTCTTAAAATATTTTAAATACCATATTCTGTAGGTCTTTGAAATGTTTGGAGATTACCTACCCAATTACAATATATCTTTGTATAACTAGAAAACTAACATGACTAAAGTTTTATTATCATAGATGAGAAACTATTAATCTGTATTTCTTAATGATATATTACAATTTTAAATGAGTTGCATAAACATAACACCTTGCCGGGCGTTGGTGGCGCACGCCTTTAATCCCAGCACTCGGGAGGCAGAGCCAGGTGGATCTCTGTGAGTTCGAGGCCAGCCTGGGCTACCAAGTGAGCTCCAGGAAAGGCGCAAAGCTACACAGAGAAACCCTGTCTCGAAAAACCAAAAAAAAAAAAAAAAAAAAAAAAAAAAACATAACACCTTAAACAAGAGTAGAAATATACATACAATATAACAAAATTGACCTTAAATTTGTATCAATAAACCAAATGCATATCAATGTAAAGTATTTTGAGATTAACAGTTGTTTTTTGGATCAAAGTAGTGTAGCTAGAGTTTTCCTGCCTTGCCCACAGTCAGGACAAATCTTTATCACCTGCCAGTCCCACAGCCGCTCAGACCCAACCAAGTAAACACAGAGATTTATATTGCTTACAAACTGTATGGCGGTGGCAGGCTTCTTGCTAACTGTTCTTATATCTTAAATTAATCCATTCCTATAAATCTATACCTTGCCATGTGGCTCGTGGCTTACCAGCATCTTCACATGCTGCTTGTCATGGCGTTGGCTGGCAGTGACTCCTTCTGCCTTCCTGTTCTTTCTTTTTTCCTCTCTGTTAGTCCTGCCTATAATTCCTGCTTAGCCACTAGCCAATCAGTGTTTTATTTATTGACCAATCAGAGTAATTTGACATACAGACCATCCCACAGCAAAGTAGATTCAATAATCTATCTTTTTTATCATTTCGATATCATAACCCCCTTTTGTCTTTAGAAAGAGATTGCATTTATAATCAACATCCTTTAAATAAAAACAAACATTCATAAACAATATTTTGGGAATTTGGGCATAGCTTTTCATACTACTTCCTGCTGATTGGGGGCACTAGCAATCTTATGGGGATCCTGAGAAATTTTAGAATTATGGTTAAATCTTGGCTGTAGCACTCTGTGAGGCTGCATCATCTTAGCCTTGAAGATGTTCTGGATGTTGGATCATCTGAGCCATCGTTCCCATTGGAGACATCTCAGGGGATCTTCCTTGATGGAACCCTATTAACCTGGAAGGAATCCATAACTTCTCATCTTCTGTGGAAACAACAGCAGAACCTCTTTTCCAAAGCAACATATCCTTAGACCCAAATTTTGAAGTCAAGATAACTTTAAGATATATATGTTAGTTTAACTTAGCAGCCTTTACAATCAAATGTCTTTTCTGCAGTTAGCTCATTAACAGTCAAAAAAATTTAAAGAAAACACAATACTATACATAATCCAGACTTTTTATTTCCCATCTTTGTGTGGCTTATTTATATTACTTTTACTGTCTCTTTAAAGACTTTTTTTTTGGGGGGGGTTTTCGAGACAGGGTTTCTCTGTGTAGTTTTGTGCCTTTTCTGGAGCTCACTTGGTAGCCCAGGCTGGCCTCGAACTCACAGAGACCGGCCTGCCTCTGCCTCCCGAGTGCTGGGATTAAAGGCATGCGCCACCACCGCCCGGCTAAGACTTTGTTTTTTAAAACTATTTATTTCTTTATATAACTGCCTATACTCCTTTTCCTTTCTCTTCCAAGCCTATGTACATTTTTACACTGTTGTAAACTGTTTAGAGATTTTTTTTCCATCTAAATCTGTCCTATTGTATATCTGTAATCTTTTTCTGACCAGGAGAGTTTTTAAATTGTTAAGCTGCGTGGCTAGAACCAAAGATGTGGTTTTGGCTGATGGCTCTGGCTCACTCAGTTTTTTGACATAGTGGAGGTATGCTTACCATCAACTCTGGGAAGCAGTGGGTCTATGCATCCACCACGCAGTGTGTAGCACAGAAACCTTATAGCAAAAGTAAGTCTGTGCTGCCTGTCTTGGAGATGCCTCTGTGTACCGTGGCGGGAATCTGCCACGATGTGCTCAAGCTCGAATGCTGCATGAATGCCACAGAGTCTCTGTACTGAGGCCCACATGGGAGACACAAACGAGGAAGCTGCTCTTGGCTCTGTTTCTGTGCATTCAGAATCTTTTTAAAAGGTTTCTCAGGTCTATGTGGATCAATGCCCCACTGTGGGCGCCAATTATAGACTGAAGTTTCTTGGTCTTGCCCATTCCCACCTGGGCAGCAGCCGTTTTGATAAAATAATCACTCAGAGGCTTAATATTAATTACAAACTGTTTGGTCTATGGCTCAGGATTCTTGCTAGCTGGCTCTTTCATCTTAAATTAACCCACTTCTATTAATCTATGTGTTGCCGAGTGGCTGTGAGGTGACTGGTCTGCTGGCATGTTGCTCCTTGGGTGGTGGGCTGGTGTCTGCCCTGACTCCACGATTCTTCATCTTCAGTTTGAATGTACCACCTAACCTCATTCCACCTCACCACTGGCCAAACAGCTTTATTTATTAACCAACAGTAGCAACTCATATTCACAGTGAAGAAAGACCATCCCACAGCTGCTATGGCCTATGGTAAGGCAGAACAGTGCAAAGTGGGAAATTCAAGAGAGATACAGAGAGAAGAGGGTGGAGTCGGAGCAGATGCTAGCCCACTGCCAAAGGAGCAACATGCCAGCAGACTGGTAACTCTATGGCCACATGGAAATATATAGATTAATAGAAATGGGTTAATTTACGATGCAAGAGCTAGCTATCAAGAAGCCTGAGCCATAGACCAAACAGTTTGTAATTAATATTAAGCCTCTAAATGGGACAGAGAAAAGTGTCCACCTACATCTTGCTCAAGAAAGGTTTACAAGAATACAGACTCCAGAATTTATTTTGCTTCTGTTGTATTCCTGTATGTTTGCTGCTGCTATGTATATGGTGTGGGGAGTCTCCCACTGTCTATATTATAATGTGTTCATCTCATGAATATATTCCATCTCTGGGCACATTTATATCTATGGATGGTCAAGAAGATGATTTCTCCTTAAGCTGTACAATTTTGATGAATAAAAATAGTACTAGGATATTTTTCATGACCAGGCCTGTTGTTCCATGAGAACTGTGAGACACTTAGGGCCTGTTTTATCATAGCTCAGGCTGACATGGGAAAATGGTTGTACCACCCCAGCGCTAAGACAGCTGTATACCATTAGCTGATTTGAAGCTTCAAAGTAACTTCGGATTAGGCCAGGTGCCTTGCTAATGACTTTTAAGGTGAACATTTCCCAGAAAAAGCAGTCCAGCTCACAAAGACATACTGAACTACCTGGCTACGTCGTAAAGCAGGTTGTTGCTAGGGGGCAAATGATTTAGTCCTTGTACCGTTCTTTACCTCAACTTGTGAACATAGATTCTGACTAGTCAAGGCTACAGAAGATAACTTGACTCTGTAGTCCCTAATGAGGGCTGCAGATATTTTTAGATAATTAAAAGTTACACGCAAGATTTAAAACGCTTTTAATGTCACCATGCCTTGGAACATGCCAAATTGGGCTTATATTAGAATATTTAAGGTAAATCTGAGTTCCAACCAAAGCATTTATGACAGAGAATCCAAGAAAGCCTGGCATTTCTGTTAATCACAAAACGTTAGTTTAAAATGTTACTACAGTTAGAAATAGAGGATATATGCACAAATTCCTTATTTTTCTTAGACTCCTCAAAAGTTTAGTTTTATAAAGCTGTCTTTCTCTAAAGATAACAATGACTGGTTCTTTCTTTGAAGCGGCAGCCCACCACGTAGGAAGCTAAGATTTATTACGTGTATGTTGTCAGGATGACTCTGTTTTATCAAATGAGATGTGACCTTAAAATGTAACTCCTATATTCAACATGAAAGGGTCTGTTGGTATATATAGCTGTAAAGAACAAAAGAGATTCTGAGCCAAGAGAGAGGATTTAACATGAGAATAAAGGAGGTTGCTGTTAGAACCTGTGTGCTCCTTCCCTAAACCCTCAGACAGAAAAGCCTAGTTTACGCCATTTTTTTTTTTTCAAACCCTGCATTGTTTGGAGGCTGGACCTCCAGGACAGCAATATCTGGTTAATCAGTAGAGGCTGAGAAATGTTTGGAGACTGTTTAAACTTTGAAGAATTATTTCTCTGGAGAGTCTGCACTTGGTGTTACATGAGAGCTTGCAGCTGCACTGACCTTGGTCCTGAGACACTCCTGGCAGACCTGGAGTGCTTACTTTTGATTATGGCTTGGTAGATTGAACCTTTGGTGTGACTTTGGTAGTTTCTCAGCCCCTGTTAACCTTGTGTGTGTTTGAATAAAGTAACAGGAGTGAGCTAGCTGAGTGTCAGTGTTTTCCAAGAAGCCTGTGTGGTTTTGGAATATTATTATTTTATGTAAAAGTGCATTGCTTTTGTTTATGCTGCATTGTTTAGCGATGTAAAGACATGTTGCTTTGCCTGCCTAAGGCACCTGATTGGTCTGATAGAGCTGAATGGTCAACAGCGAGGCAGTAAAGGGATAGGCGGGGCTGGCGGGCAGAGAGGATAAGTAGGAGGAGGGATCTAGAAGAAGGAAAACCACCTTCTGCCAGACATGGAGGAAACAGGAAAGTAGGACATGGGGAATGAAAGAAAGGTTAAAAGCCCAGGCAAAATGTAGATGAGGGGAAACAGGTTAAAACAAGTTATAAGAGCTAGTGGGACAAGCCTAAGCTAAGGCCGAGCATTCGTAACTAATAATAAGTCTCTGTGTCTTTATTTGGGAGCTGGTTGGTGGCCCAGAGAAAACCTTCGACAGTGTCCTCTTGGCTTCTTCAGAAAAAGAAGGCTTAGCATCTTGGTGAGCTTCTCTCTCTACTGGGCACCTAGGACCCAACATCAAACAATAGGCACCAAGCACACACGCAGGCGAAACACTCAGAGGCAGGCAGATCTCTGTTTGAGGCCAGCTTTGTCTATATAGTAAATTCCAGGACAGCCAGGGCTACATCAGGAGACCACCTCATCTAAAAACAAACAAAAACACTCATACTCATAAATTTTTTAAATGTTAGATTCCGTTAAATATAACTTTGTCATTTAACCAAAGAGAACGGGAAGAGTCAAATTCGGTGGTGCAGGCCTGTAATGTTCACACTCAAGGTTGAGACAGCAGTATAGTGAGTTCAAGCCCAGCCTGATCCACGTAATGAAACCCTGTTTCAAAAGGACCTGAAAGGAATGTCCAGACGGCTCAGTGGGTAAAGCACTCTGTGCAAGCCTGACGGCTGCTTTGATCCCTGGGACCCACAGAACGGTGGAAGATAACTGACTCCATGTATTTGTTCTCCGACCTCCAGGTGCTGTCCTGTGGCAAAACTACCCACGTTGTGCATGCACGTGCTTATTCTCTAAATAAACAGAAAAAAGAATGCGAAATTGAACTTCATTGTTTGTTTTGTGTTTGTGTTGTTTTTTTTTTCAAGACAGCCCTGGCTGTCCTGGAACTCACTCTGTAGACCAGACTGGCCTTGAACTCATAGAGATCCACTTGCCTCTCCTACCGAGTGCTGGGATTAAAGGTGTGTGGCACCACTGCTGCTCAGCTTTCAAAACTTCTTATATTTTTGGTTGTGAGCCTAGCCTTTAACGGCTGAGCCATCTCTCCAGCCCAGCTTTCAATACTTCTTGAGTTTGCTGTTTGAGGCAAGGTTCCCTGAAGCCCAGGCTAGCAAACTCACTATGTAGCTGAGGATGACCTTGAACTCCTGATCTTCCTAACTCCAGCTCCACCTCTCAAGCACTGAGATTACAAACAAGCATCACCGTCCCTAGCTCCTATTTTCTGGTTTTTGTCTTGGAGTATGTATGTTTGGGGTTCGTATGACTTTATTGCTGTTTTGGGAATCAAACTCAAGGCCTTGTCTATGCTGTGCAAGGGCTCTATCACTGAGCAACACTTTCAGCCTGTTTGGGATGTTTTGTGTATATATCTGTTTATTTATTTGAGTCGGAGCCTTGATTATATAACCCAGGCTGGTGTCAAACTCAGAATAATCCTCCAGCCTCAGTCTCCAGGCGGCTGGGAGTTCAAGTGCACACAGCCTTGCCCGGCTTGCCTGTCCGTTAATGTCTAAAATGGGTCCTGTTTCCTGGTCCACGGTCCACTTTCAGTACTCATCCACCCTGTCTTTAAGTTTCTCAGTGAATCCCCGGGGTATGACGTGGTCCTAGGTAGAGTCCGGTTTGGGATGACTCCATGAAAACTGCATGAACACTGGGAAAGGAGGCCTAATGAGGCCAAGAATAACCAAGGCATAGGAGGAAAAGACTTGCACACTGTTATATAAATGCATTTAACTCTCATCCTGGAACTGAACAGTCTGGGCCATTTTGCAGGAAAAAAAGAAAGAGAAAGTAGGGTCAACTGACTAAGGCCCAAGGACTTCCTGTGAATGATTCCCCTGCTGAAGCAGAGGTCATCTGGTCAAACACTTTCATTTTACATGTGTGGAGATGAAGCCTCAAGGGGATAAAGTGACTGTCCACGTCCCCCGCCCCCTACCCCCTGCCTCCCCCTCTCCCCCCCTCACCTCCCCACCCTTTCCAATCCTTCAGCCCATTGACCTGGAGCACTGGAGCATTGTGGTCAAATTATACAGATGGATATCAGAAAAAGTAGGATTCCTTGTGTTTATTGGCCATAAACTCTACTTTTCCCCATCATATTGAGCAGTCTAAACACACACCCTCCCCTAAGAGTTGAAGAGCCAGGCCACGAGAGCACACCACACTGTGCAGCGGCCACATTCCTCCCAGTGTTGGACTACCCACTGATCCACGCCCAGCTTCTGTGGTACCTAACAGAGGCCACACTACTTGCCTTTCCTCAAACCTTCCTCTGCTCCGCCCTCGGCTCAGGCAAATAAACTAAACTCTAAGCAGTAGTGTTGGAGCGCGGAGGCTGGACCAGGTTTTAGTCCAGCATCCAGCCTATCACCATCAAGAGCAAGATGGACATCCAGGCTCCTGCAGGAAAGAAAGCAATGATTACAAAACAGGATGGCGCAGCAGTTAAGAGCACACACTGCTCCTGCAGAGGACCTCAGTGTGGTTCCCAGCACCCACGTCGGACAGCTCACGATAGTCTAACTTCAGTTCCAGGGCGATCTGACACCTCTGACCTCCCTGGGTGCCGGCACTCATGTGCATATCATACACACACATACACACATAATTTGAAATAAATATTTAAAAATGGGATTTGAGGAGCTCTCAGAGTCTATGAGACCTTTTAAATTTCTTTTGATTACATTTATTTATATTATTTACTTTGTGTGTGCATCTCATGGTGTCCATGTGGAGGTGAGAGAACAACTTTCTTGGGTTCTCTCCTTCCATATATGGGTCCCAGGGCTGAAACTCCTCAGGTCATCAAGCTTAGCAGCAAGCACCTTTACTCACTGAACAACCTCAGTTGGGAGTGTTACTGAGGACACCATGGTTTTTTCTTTTTTTCTTTGAGACACACAGTCCAGGCTGGCTTCAAACTTGCTCTGTAGCCAAGGATGGCTTTAAACACCTAATTCTCCTGCTTGCATCTCCTAAGTGCTGGGATTACAGGGTAAGCCACCACACCTGGCTTTTATGTTGAGTAGGATGTCACTATCTTGCACAGGCTGGCTCTAAACGTCTGGGCTCAGGCATGCTCCACTGTGCCCGGTGCATTTTAAACCTTCGACCCTTACTCTGAGTCATTTCTGGGTAGTTTCAGATTTTTGAGGCCGGATAAGGCAACAGCCCCACAGTAACTCTGCCGTATGCTACAGATGAGACTCGGAAAGATTAACTGACTTCTTGATCACATAGCTCTGAGAAGAAACAGTATCCAGAATCAGCACCAGCCTGAGTGTGGGACATGAGAACTTACTTCTCTACAGCGGTCCCCTTGTACTGACCTGCTTCGCTCCTGGTGCTGGAGGCTCTGGGTGCTGCAACCACATAAAAACAGAGATTGAGTTCAAAGTGCCCCTCAAACCAGACGTGGCCAGCACTCACCCACCATTCCATCGCGACTGGACAAAGGAGGCTGGCTGACTTTGGAATCTGGGACTCAGAAGGGGGAGATGATACTTCTGGACTCACCTAAAGCGTGGGGGTGAAAGGACTCTTACAGGAGAGAGAGGAGAGAGTATTCCGGGCCAGGAATAACGACCCAGTAGAGGTTGGCAGGAAAGACAGCCTGAGAAGAGTGAGCTGATGTGACAGGAAAGGAGACAGAGTGCCTGAGGGGCTGGAGCGGCGTCTCGGCAGTCAGGAGCACTGAATGCTCTCTCCAAGGAGGCAGGTTCGATTCCCAGTGCCTACATAGTGGCTCACAACTATCTGTGACTCCAATTCCAGGGGATCAAATGCCCTTTTCTGGCCTCAAGTCGACACCAGGCACACATGCGGTACACAGACATGCCTGCAGACAAAACCCTCATACACATAAAATCAAATCTTAAATTCCTTTAGAGAGATGCGAGAGGTGAAGGCGACTCAGACTTATGAGTGGCATGATTGGTTAGTGTCGGCACGGCAGGATCTAGTCACCTGGAAGATGGGTCCCTGGGGATGCCTGTCTGGGAGTCCCTTGATTACATTAGCTGATGTGGGAAGATCCATCTTAACTGTAGTGAAGCCACCAATCTCTGGGCAGGGGATCCTGAGCTGCAGACGATGCAGACAGTAAGCTTGAGCTCTGGCATGGGTTCAGACTCTCTGCTTCCTGGCCGCAGATGTCATGTGACCAAAGGCAGCAAGCCCCTGCCGCCATGATTGCCTGACATAATGGACTGTACCCTTGAAGCATGAGCCACAGGAAACCTGAAGTTGCTTCTGCATGTGTATTTTCCCCACAGTAACAGGCCAAGACACTAAGATGAGTGAAAGCAGGCCGGGGTGGCTGCAAGGACTTGCCTCCAGCAGAGGAGAATGTGGGCTCAGGGAGGAGACTGGGTTAGAGGGAGAGTGTGAAGACATCCAGGTGAGGGGGACTCGGTGAAAGCTCGGGGTCCCAGAGAACAAGACACTGGGGGGGTCTTGGCACAGCAGCCGGGGAAGCCCCACAAATGGTCCGTCCATGTACCGCTTATTCGGAGAGGTCCAAATAGGATCCACTTGCTATCACCAGGTTCCAGACGGCTCTTAGCCGGAGAGGCCCAGGGTGAATTTCTCCTCCGGGGATTCTTCCCACTGCAAGACTGTGGGTGACAAGACAGGTGAGGACTTTCCCCAGGACCCCAGACTCGTGTTCCACTACCCCACAACCCACGTAAGTTCACCCATTTCCACCTACGAGATCTAGGGCTTCAAATGTCCACCTTTAAATCTTCCCCCAAGCCCAGTCCCTGGAGAACGAGACCAGCACACCATCACACCGCCCTTGGTCCGGTCCCAGCTGCATGGCTGGGCTTCAGGAGCCCCACTCACCGGTTGGCATGGGCGGGACGCTTGCTTGTCACAGAGGGTCACTTGGGCATGTAGGTAGAGTGTGTCACTATTCAAGAAGCGTGACAGAGTGAAGGCCAGTGTCACCTGTGTGGAGGCCCCGTTGCTCAGGTCCTGGAGCAGCCGGCCCTGGACTGGACAGCTGCAGGGAGAGGGCCTGGCATGCATCTTTGGGACCCAGGTTTGGGGCCCCAGGGGTCAACCGCAAAGTTTGGTTTCTGTCACTTTAGCTCATTCTCTGTAATTGTGGGTGTTGGGTCTCCTCTAAGAGCTAACTTTACATTGATTGTTTCATTTCATGCCCACAGCCGTATTCTGAGGGAGACCATGCTTTTGACTGCTCCCCATTTTTTAAATGTTTATTATTTTATTTTACGCCCGTCGGTATCTGGCTGTATGTGTGTTTGTACGCCACAGGAGTACAGTGCCTACAGAGGTCAGAGCGGGGTGTTGTTCCACCCCTGGAACTGGGGTTACGGATGGTGGTAACTTCATGTGGGTGCTAGGAACCCAGCCCAGGGCCTCTGCAAGAGCAGCTACTGCTTCTAACTGCCGAGCCGTCTCTCCAGCCCCGAACTTGCCTGCCCTTTCTTTTTAAACAAGGAGGAAAGGTAGGTTCAGAGAAGTTAGGTGGATCCTCAGGTTGGGAGCACAGTGTTGTTCTAGCCCGATGCTGGCCCTGCGTGGGAACCACAGACCCGCAGGAACAGAGGAAAAGCCAATTACACACAAGGGAAAATGCAGCAGTGTGTTCTGGGGCCAGACTGAGCATAAGCAGTCCTTGGTCAAACTCTGAGCCCTCTACCCTCCCTCTGAGCAGTGGAGGAAAGAATCCTTCGTGCGATTGTTTTGTGAATGGTAAACTAATGAGTAACCCACTGTGCTTCTACAAAAACTATTGTCAATATTAATGAAATGTGATATACAAGTGAGATGCCTCAATCTCCTTCCCCCCTCTCTCTCCCTCTCATTTTGAGTCAGGATCTTAGGTATGCCCAGGCTGACCTGGAATTCTCTATGTAGCTGAAGCTAGCCCTTAATTCTCAATCCCCCTGCCTCTACCTTCTGAGTGCTTAGGTTACAGGCATGCACCACCCTACCAAGTTTTTTATTTAGTTTATAATTATTTTCTTTAAATAGGGTCTTGCTGTCTTACTTGGCTAGTACCTGATACTCTAGGTAATTCCCCTGCCTCAGCCTCCCAAGTACTTGGATTTGGGGCATAGGCCACCATACCTGAAACGAACAAAACCCACTCTTCTCCTAGTGTGTTCAACACTTGACACCTCCCAAGCACTTAACTGGCCTCAGTTTCTCCTTGTGTAAGATGGGAATCAAAATACAACTATGTCGGCCGGGCGTTGGTGGCGCACGCCTTTAATCCCAGCACTCGGGAGGCAGAGCCAGGCGGATCTCTGTGAGTTCGAGGCCAGCCTGGGCTACCAAGTGAGCTCCAGGAAAGGCGCAAAGCTGCACAGAGAAACCCTGTCTCGAAAAACCAAAAAAAAAAAAAAAAAAAAAAAAAAAAAAAAAAAAATACAACTATGTCATAGTGTGCTATAAGATTTAAATTAACTGATAAGTGTGATGTGACTCAAACTACACCTGGCATGAAATAAATACTATTA
Source organism: Peromyscus leucopus (assembly GCF_004664715.2). Taxonomy (NCBI): domain Eukaryota; kingdom Metazoa; phylum Chordata; class Mammalia; order Rodentia; family Cricetidae; genus Peromyscus; species Peromyscus leucopus. Next base: position 134,955,807 of record NC_051064.1, read on the forward strand.
TTTATAAATAACTAAATTATTAGCTGTTGTTAGATATTGCATGTAATGTACTTCAATACACAGCATATATATGGCACTCTCACATGTTAATGTTATTTTTTTATTCTATCATAAGCCCTCAATAATTGTTTGAGGGAAAGAATAGAGGAAATGAATGTCGTCTATTAGCTGTGAGATCTTGAGCAGTTTTAATTTTCCCGAGCCTCAGTTTACTCATCTGTGAAATGGGGCTGAATGCATTCACTCAACAAACATTCACCGATCCCTTTTGTCCTCCCCCATTTTGTTTGCCAGGGATACAGGAAAAAATGAGAGTCTATGCTGATGGGAACAAAAAAAAGTACCTGCAAGAGTCACAGTCCAAGAGCTGGGTCCTGATTGGTCCTTACCTTCCCTTCACAAAATGATAGGTGGTCTTAGTCACTGTGTTGGAGAGATCGGTACTGGCAAAAACCTCATTAGCCACCAGGGCAAATCGGCCAGGATCACTGTTGGTGGACTTGAGGACCACATAAAGGGGCATGCCCACAGGAGCTGTACTGTTCTTGAGTGGCGTGGAGAGATGAGAGTCTGTGAAGATGCTCAGGGTGATGACAGTTTCTCCCGTGCTGGGGATGTGGATGGTGCTATGGCCAGAGAGGAACAAGAGTGAGCCCCTCACCAGGAAACCTCAGAGGGAAGGGGGTGGGTAAGGTACTTTATTCTATACAGCATGAGGACTTGAGATCCAGCCCCATAACCATGTTAAAAAGCCCAGGCACAATGGTGTGCTTGCGATCTTACTACTGGAGGGACAGGCAGACCCATAGGGCTTGAGAGTTGACCAGGCTAGCCCTATTTGGTGAGTTTGAGGCCAATGGGAGACTCTGCCTCAAAGGATAAGGGAGGGACTCTGGGATACAGCTTCCACGTGGTCACCATCTGTGGTAGGAGGGGACTTTACGGTGAAGTAGTATTTGGGGGTCACCTGTGTTCTTTCTCAGAATAAAGTCTTTTAACTCCTGGCAGAGAGGAGAGTTTGGGTCTTGGAGAACACTTAAGAGTGTCCGCCACAATCAGGAAAAGCTTTTGCTCTCTGCACCCTGGGACAGAGGTCCAGGAGAGTCGCTCTCAGGAGCAAGGTGTGTACAGAGGAATGTGAGCAGTAAGACAGGCCTGTTACAGAGCCTCCCATAACTTCAGACTCACTCAGGTCTGGTGGCTTGGGAAACAGGCTAGAATAGAGTCAAACATATTGCCCCGAGAATCTATTTCCAAGCAAAGTCTTACTTTATAGTCTGATATAAACCTATAAAATGTTCTGATTAAATAAACAAATAGGGCTTGGAGAGATGGTTCTGAGGTTAAGAGCACTGGATGCTCTCCCAGAGGACCCAAGATTGATTCCCAGCACCCACATGGTATCTCACAATGGTCTGCAACTCCAGTTGCAGGGAATCCATCGCCTTCTTCTGTCCTCTGTGGGCACCAGACACACACTTGGTGCACAGACATACATGCAGGAAAAAGACTCCTACACATAAAATAAAAATAATCCAAAATTGAGTTTAAAAATAAACAATCTGGTGTGGTAGCACACTTCTTTAATCCCGGCACTCAGGAGGCAGAGGAAGGTAGCTCTCTGTGAGTTCGAGGCCAGCTTGACAGCTAGGGCTATGTAGAGAGACCCTATCTCAAAAAAACAAAAGATAAATAAATAGATAAATAAGGTGGAGCATGATTAAGGAATACCAGAGGTTGTCCTCTGACCTACCTACACACTCACATGCACACAGACACACATGTACATGAGCTAGCACACACTGTACAAACATGAACTAAGAAAGAGAAAAGAAAAAGATGAGTCAGAAATATGGCTCAGTGGGTAAAAAGTCTCTTTCTGCCATGCCTGATGACATGAAAATAGAGACCAGACTCGTGCATGTCACCCACACGCATGATCAATAAGTATAAAAGAAAGAAAAGATGGCCGGGGAGGAGCAACCTGCTCACTTCCTCACGGAGCACATAAAAGTTGAGGTGCCACATCATAGGTCCCCAGACCTGGGCAGCTATCTGACTCCATGGCCGTTTACATAAGCAACCCATAATGCATCTCTTCCCAGAAGTATCTTGTTTCTCCCTCCGTGTAAGAGGTGCTTACATATGGTGGGCGAGCTTGAGGGCCGATTTCTCGAGAGTGTTGAGTCTTGGGCTAGATTAGAGGTAGCAATGAGAACTCAGGGGTGGCCTAGGGCCTAGCTGCAGAGACAGCTGACTGGACCTAACTCACGGAATGGAGGTCTCCTGGTAGGAGACAGGCTTGCTGACATTCACCACCAGGGGGTATGCGCAGCTGAAGTGGAGCTCTCTGAAGCCAGTGCTGGGAGAGCCAGGGAGAGCCTGTTGAAGATGCACGTCCAGAGAGTACAGGGCATGGCTGACGTTGGTCTAGAAAAGAGAGGTAGGTGAGCTGACATTACCCACAAGTCCCTGGGGTGAACACCTTCTCCCATCCTCTCTGGCAACAAGGTGTTTGTTTGAATAAAAGCAGTAGCTGAAGTTCTTTGAGCTTGGTTCTGTGGCTTGAACACAGCTCTCCCTTATGGGCCCCACTTATAAAAGAGTAAAATAAGGCTCAGAGAGGCTAAAGGACATCCAAAGCAAGTGACTGACAGATTGACTCTAGGGTCCATCACTTTAACCCCCCATGCCGTGGTTCTAAGATTCTTTTCTTGAGATGGGGCCTCACGTAGACTAGGCTGGTTTTTGTGACTATGTAGCTGAGGATGGTCTTGAACCCCTGACCTGCCTGGTTCCCCCTCCCAGTGCCAAGGTTAACAGCTTGTGTCACAGTGCCCAATTTATACAGTGCTGGGGACTGAACTGAGAGTCGCCAACGGAGGTTCTTACTCCATGGTTCTTAAATGTTAATAGTTATTTTATCTTACTTTATTTTCAAACAGGGCGCCATGTAGCCCAAACTAGTCTCCAACTATGTAGCCAAGGATGGCCTTGAACCCTCTCCTGCCTCTGCTTCCCGAGTGCTGAGCTTATCTGCACGCACCACCACATCTGGGCTGTTTTTCTTTTTGGTGTGGTAGTGTGGTTGTTGTTTTGAGAGAACATTTTAAAGGCTTATTTTATTTTGAAAACCATGCACATGTGTGTATCTCTCTACCGGTATGTGCTTGACAGTGCAGGTCCCTGAAGAGGACAGAAGAGGGCAACATGTTCTCTGAAGCTGGATTTTAAACAGCTGTGAGCTGCTGGCGCTGGTGTTGGAAGAGCTCAGGTTCTCTGTAATGTGGACTCTTAACTGCTGAACCATCTCTCCAGTCCAGGGAGAGCGTTTGCTCCGTAGCCCAGGCTATCCTGAGACTTGCAATCCTCTTGCCTCAGCTTTCTGAATTCTGGGATTATAGGTGTCAATTTGCATTTTGGAATCTCTTGGGAAAGAAGTAGGATCACTGAGCTGTTAAGAATTCTAAGTCTGGGGGCTGGAGAGAGGGCTCAGCGGTTAAGAGCACTGACTGCTCTTCCAGAGGGTCCAGGTTCAGTTCCCAGCATCTACATGGCAGCTCACACTGTCTGTAACTCCAGTTCCAGGGGACCTGACACCTTCACACAGACATACAGGCAGGCAAAACATCAATGCACATAAAATAAATTATTAAAAAAAAAAAGAATTCTAAGTCTGGCCAGCTGGTGGTGGCACACAACTTTAATTCCAGCACTCTGGAGGCAGAGGCAAGTGGATCTCTGTGAGGTCAAGGCCAGCCTGGTCTACAGAGTGAGTTCCAGGACAGCCAAGGCTACACAATGAAACACTGTCTTGAAAAACCAAAAGGAAGAAAAGAAGGAAGGAAGAATTCTAAGTCTGAGTTAGGAGTAATGATATATGTCTTAAATCTCATCATGGGGAGGCAGAGGCCAACCTGGTCTACATAGAGAGTTCCAGGATACCTAGGGCCAAAAAAAAAAAAAAAAAAAAAATGTTCTAAGTCTGGACAGGGTGTGGTGGCACACACTCTTAGTTCCAGCACTGGGAGGCAGAGGTAGGTGGATCTCTGTGAGTTTCAGCCAGCCTGGGCTACAGAGTGAGTTCTGTACCAGCCAAGGCTACATAGTGAGACTGTCTCTAAATAAATAAATAAATTTTGAAAAAGAATTCCAGCTTCTAGGACTGGGAATGTATCTCAATTTTAGAGTGTTTGCCTAGCACACATTAAGTCTCCCTAGCACTGGAATGAAAGAAAGAGAGAGACAGAGAGAGAAAGAAAGAGAAGAAAGAGATGAGTTCTGACCAAGAGATCTGGGGCTTTAGGCACACTGTTGTTATTTGCGGGCATTCTACTATTTATGTGAGTTATGTTTTGCTTATAAAACTAGTCTCTGTATGCTGGTGCAAGCATGCAGTCCCAGGATTCACAAGGCTGAGGCAGAAGGATTACCTCAAGTTCATACTGCAATTTGAGAAAATCCCTTAACTTCTATGAGCCATGGATTACTCGTCTTAATGAGAGCCTCTCAAGATTAGAACCATTAAAAATGAATTGATAGGCATGGCATTTGGCCAGAAATCAATAAATAACTGTTTGTGGTTGTTATTTTACAGTGTTTCATGACTGACGGTTTGGGAACCTATACCCTAGTCCAGCAAACACAGCACGTGTAAAGGCATTCCCATTCTGGGGACAGCTTGGCCCTTTTCTTCAGCAAGATGGTGCTTTGAGTCCACCCAAGTCAATAGTTACCCAGCCTCTCCCGTCCCAGTCCCGCCCCCAAGCTTCTTAGCCCCGCCCCATAGCTTCCCAGTCCCGCCCCCACAGCTTTCCCCTTTCCCTTGTGGGTCAGCTTACAGAGATGTGGAGTCCACAAGTTCCTTCCTTCTTCTCCAACTGAAAGACCTGGACCCGGCGACCCTGTTCTATGGTATTGATATTAAAACACCTGGAGAAGGCATCGTCCTTCAGGACCCAGTGGTGAGTCTTCAGGAAGCAGCTCCTCAGAGCCACCTCAATGTCCTGTGGTCTGCAGCGCAGGGTCCCTATATCCCTGGATAGTTCTGCAGGGAAACAAGAGTCAGGGGCAGGGTCTCCTGAGGAACCTGGGATGATGCCATGAGAAGGAATACTATTTCTCAGGCGGGTGAAGAGGAGAGGCAATATTGGTCCAACTCATAAAGACTCCCTTAAACACAGCCAGCAAAATGGCTCAGTAGGCAAAGGATTGTGGTGGAGACCTGAGTTCAATTCCCAGATCCTCCATAAAGGTGGAAGGAAAGAACTGACTTCACAAAGTTGTCCTCTGACCTCCACATGTACACCATGGTTTGTGTGCCCCTTGATACACACACACACACACACACACACACACACACACACACACACACCATGCACACACAATAGTTGTAAAAATTGTAAACATATCTGGGTATGGTAGTGCATGTCTTTTATCCCAGCACTCAGGAGACAGAGGCAGGAGGAATTCCGTGAGTTTGAGGCCAACCTGGTCTACAGAATGAGTTCAAGGACAGCCAGGACTACATAGAAAAACCCTTCTCAAAACATATATATATACAGATTCTCACACAAGTGGATCCCAAGGGCCATCCCTTGTGTTTTGGGATCCTGATTCCTGGCCCTCACAGGGCCTTCGAGTCTCTTCTCCAGGTATTACTGCCCGGGTCTCAGAGCTCTTGTGGGGGCTGGGAATGCAGCTTCATTGGCAGAGATCCCGCCTGGCATAATTTGGTCCCCGTGCCACATAGATAGGGCATGACGGCAGATGCCTATAATCCCAGAATTTAGGAGGCAGAAGCAGGAGGATCAGGAGCTGAAGCGCATCTTTGGTGACCAGAGCGTTCTGGACTAAGAGACCTTGACTCAACAACCAAGTTTGGAAGGTGAGGCTGCTGTCTCGGAGCCAGGTGGACTGAGAGTTGGGCCAGTGGATAGAGGACTAGAAGAAGTCCAGAGGCAGAGCCGGAAAGGTAAGAAGAAAAGAAGGAGGTGTTCCTGCCACACTCTTCAACTTTAAGTCCCCAGGGAACCAAGGAAGCCTGGCCTGAGCCTCAATGAAACAGCTTTACTTTGGTGAAGGCAACTGGTGTCTCTAATTTGTCTGGCAAGATTGGGTTTTTGAGGGGTTAATTTGTTTATTCTCCAATTTTTCTCTCATCCCAAGCTGGAAACTAGACACTGGTGTGTCTGTGTGTGTGTGTGTGTGTGTGTGTGTGTGTGTGTGTACAAAGCCGGGCATGCCATACATGCATGCAATCCCCATTAGTATCTGGACAGTAGTTCAAGTCCTGGGCGCTGGGGCTGGAGCTGGGGTTGGGACAGGATGGACCCTGTCATCTGCTCAGCCACCTCTGGATCGACTCATCCCATACTCATGTCTCACCATCTCCTTTGGTCAGGGTTCCTCTGGGCCTTCTCAGAGTTCCATGACCTCACTAGCGCCTGCCACTGTTTATCTGGTTTGTTCACGTGTGTGATTCATGTTATTTACATGCATGCACATAAAATTAAAATAAAGGAGAAAGTGAAGAAGAAGCGAAAGAGGGAGAAGAAGACGAGGAGGAAGAGAAGGAAGAAGAAGACGAGGAGGAAGAAGAAGAGGAAGCAACAGCAGCAGCAGTAGACTTCTAGAATGATTATTCAGACTTACCCAGGTGGGAATAGTAGCTACCATTGCACATACAACCTCTGGTGCTATCCGGATACTCATCCAAAGCACAGGCACCACCATCCACACCACTACTCTGGCTAGAGTTTGGGGGTGCTGGATTGGTCCCAGCCATAGTGGAGGATTTGGTTGTCTCTGAGGACCTAAGAATAACAGCTGTGGTTGTGGGGGTTGTTGCTGGGGATGGGGGTACAGTTTCAGTGTCCTTTCCCTGAATCTCAGTTGTTGCTGTGTCTAGAACAGTGGTCCCCGGGGTGGTGGCTGTGGATGGTGAAGAGGTGATTATAACTGTCATAGTTGTCATGGATAAAGGTTTGTTTGTGTCACTGACAGTGTCCAGTGTGGATGAGGGTGGAGTTAAAGCTGACTTCTCAGGAACAGAGGGTGTCCCGGTTCCAGATGATGAGATAGCATCCTCTGGGGTGCTTAATGCCATTGAAGGTGTTGTCAGGGTCCTATCTGTGTCCCCGGGGCTTGGGGACACTGATGATCCCATTCCAGTGTTGGTGGACTTTGGTGGTGATGTGGTTGTCTCTGGAGTCATGCTAACATCAGAGGCCGTCTGTGCTGGCTGGGAAGGTGTCTGTGTGACTGTGCTGTGGTGTGTGTCTGGTGGCTTGCTGGTTGTGGATGTTGTTTCTGGGGATGAGGGTACAGTTTCAGTGTCCTTTCCCTGAATCTCAGTTGTTGCTGTGTCTAGAACAGTGGTCCCCGGGGTGGTGGCTGTGGATGGTGAAGAGGTGGTTGTAACTGTCATAGTTGTCATGGATAAAGGTTTGTTTGTGTCACTGACAGTGTCCAGTGTGGATGAGGGTGGAGTTAAAGCTGACTTCTCAGGAACAGAGGGTGTCCCGGTTCCAGATGATGAGATAGCATCCTCTGGGGTGCTTAATGCCATTGAAGGTGTTGTCAGGGTCCTATCTGTGTCCCCGGGGCTTGGGGACACTGATGATCCCATTCCAGTGTTGGTGGACTTTGGTGGTGATGTGGTTGTCTCTGGAGTCATGCTAACATCAGAGGCCGTCTGTGCTGGCTGGGAAGGTGTCAGTGTGACTGTGCTGTGGTGTGTGTCTGGTGGCTTGCTGGTTGTGGGGGTTGTTTCTGGGGATGGGGGTACAGTTGCAGTGTCCTTTTCCTGAATCTCAGTTGTTGCTGTGTCTAGAACAGTGGTCCCCAGGGTGGTGGCTGTGGATGGTGAGGAGGTGATTGTAACTGTCATAGTTGTCATGGATAAAGGTTTGTTTGTGTCACTGACAGTGTCCAGTGTGGATGAGGGTGGAGTTTGACTCAGTTGTGGGGTCTCAGCTGAAGTGGCCAAGCTGAATAAAACTGTGGTTTGGGGTGTTCCTATCGATTCCTTTCCTGTAGAGGTCACCGTGGAATCTGACAGTGACATGTCATTAGTGATTGTCATGACAGGTGTGTGTACCGTTGGTGTCGTCTCCTCAGTGGGCCCTGTTATACTTCTGCTCTGGGGGGCTGCTGGAAGAGTAGATGATGTCATCTGATCTTGGGACTTAGATGTGGATGTTTTGGTCACTGAGGGACTGTTGGGTTCTTCTTTGGAGTTTTGGCCTTTCATATTGTGAGGCAGACTTGAACTTGTAGATGGGCAGGACAGTTTCCCATTAAGCAGAGGACCACTTGTGGAGGATGAGTCTGAGGCTAGCACCCAGACTGAAGCTCTGCCTGTAAAAATGACAACAGCAATAAAAATAAAGTCACCCACCTGCCGTTCCTTCCTCTTCTCCGATGCCCAGGCTCCTAGTCTCCTGCTGAGGAGATCTAATAACAATAACGGCAACAGCATAGGGAGTCTCCACATCAGGCCCACCCTCGCCATGTGCCAGCTCTACCCCTGATGGTGTTCCGATGCTGGCTGGAGAGTCTACCGCTGCCGCCTTCCCAAGTGCCTTCTAAACCCTGGCTAGCTCTCACTCATCAAAGAAGCGTTTGATGCAGCACATGGACACCATTTCAGAAAGCCACAACTGGTCAAACTGCAGAGAAGTGGCCTTGGAGTGCCCGCTCCCTGTTGGTGCATCTGTAACACACCCCCTTCGCCCAAGGTTCCGAGAGGTGGGGTGGGAAGACCTTAAGTGCTGGACGACTAAGATGTCTGCTCCGAGATAGCGCCTTCCAAAAAGCAGAAAGAGCACACAGAGTGAATGAGCAGAGGCCTGGGAGGAGCTGGGGGAAGGGGAGGGGATAGATTAAATTCTCAAATAATTAAGAAAACTATTACTTTTTTTTAACTGCTTCGTGCCAGAGAAGAGAGAGTTTGTAACCCTGCAGGGCACTGTCTCATTGTCTCATTCAGTTAACATCTGCTCTAGGGTGGGTGAGAATCCAGTTAGCAAAAAATGGAAACCAATTATGCTTTATTTTTCCAGTGCTGGGGGTCAAGTTCAAGGCCTTGTGTATATTGGGTGAGTGCTTTTCTTTCTCTCTCTCTTTCTTTCTTTCTTTTTTTTTTGGTTGAGATAGAGTCTCACTAGGAATCCCTATCCTGTAACCTGAACTGGCCTGGGATCTGTGGCCACCCTCTTGCCTCTGCCTCCTAAATTCTGGGGTTATAAGTACTTGGCACCATGCCCAGCTTTATTGGTTGTTGTTCTCCTTTTTTTTTTTTTTTTTTTTTTTTTGAGACAGGGTTTCTCTGTGTAGCTTTGCGCCTTTCCTGGATCTCGCTCTGTAGACCAGGCTGGCCTCGAACTCAGAGAGATCCGCCTGCCTCTGCCTCCTGAGTGCTGGGATTAAAGGCGTGCGCCACCACACCACCGGGCAGGTTGTTCTTATAGCTTGAACTCACCTCCAACTTTCCCTACATAACCGAGGGTGACCTTGAACTTTTTGTTCCGCCAGCCTCCACCCTCCCAGTCCTGAGATTATCAGTGGGTGCCAATCACACATCTTGCTTTATTTTCTTATTTTAATTATTTTTTTTTTAAAAAAACTTACTCAGTGTGTGTATGTGTGTGGGTGCCCCTGCACATGCGTGCCGTAGTGAGCATGTGGAAGTCAGAAGGACACCTTGCAGGAGCTGGTCCCCTCCCCCTAACATATGTACATGGGCTCTTGGGTTTGAACTCAGGTTATCAGGCTAGGTGGCAATGATTTATCCACTGAACCATCTCCCCAGCCAACTCCTACTTTGTATTTAGTTATTTATTTATGTATCATTTGAGACAGGGTCTCTCTATGTAGCCCTGGCTGGCTTTAAACTCTCTATGTAGACCAGGCTGAGCCTCAAACTCATAGAAATCCACCCACCCTTGCCTCCTGAGTGCTGGGATGGAAGTTGTGTGTCACCACACCTGACTTTTGTGTGTGTGTATTGGTGTTTTCCTATATGTATCTGCACCATGTGTGTGTCATGCCCTGGGAAACGAGAAAGGGGCATTGGAAGCCCTGGAACTGGAGATACAGACAGTTGTGAGCCACCATGTGGGTGCTGGGAACCAAATCCGGGTCTTCTCCAAGAGCAGCAGTGATCTATGGCTGAGCTGTCTCTCCAGCCCTATTTTGTGCTGGATTTATTTCCTTGCTTATTGTATAAGTGTGTTTTACCTGCCTATGTGTTTGTGCAACAAATGTGTGCCTGGCTGGTGCCCTTGGAGGTCAAAAGGGGATGTCAGCTCCCCTGAGACTAGAGATACAGGCAGCCGCGGGTGCTAGGAACTGAACCCAGGTCCTCTGGAAGAGCAGCCCCCATGCTTACAACCACTGAGCCATCTCTCCAGCCTCATTCTCCAGCCCTGCTGTGGTTTTTTTTTTGTTGTTGTTTGTTTTTGGATTGTTGTTTGTTTGTTTCATGTGTATAGATGTTTTGCTTGCATGCACCGTGTATATGTCTGGTGCCCATGGAGACCAGGAAAGGATGTTGGATCACCTGAACTGAAGTTACAGATGTTTGTGAACCACCAAGTGGGTGCTGAGAATCAAACTCAGGTCCTTTACAAGAGCAGCCAGTGCTCTAAACTGCTAAGCCATCTCTTTAGCCTCGTATTTTGTATTCAGGGCTAGCCTTGAACTCACTGTGAGCCCAGGGTGGCCTTAAATTCCCAATTGTCTCACTCAACTCTTTCTTTTGCTCTTATGTATTTTAGGCTGGCCAGACCTTGAACTCCTGATCATCCTGCATCTACCTCCTGAGTGCCCCCCAAGACTGGCTTTTGTTGTTTGATTTCCTGGTGTCTTGTTTGAACTTAGTTAAACTAGTGTGCTGTGTAATATTTGTGTTCTGACAACTAAAGCCTACCTTGAGATCAGAGGGTGGAGCTAGCTACTAGTTAATCATAGACACCAGGCATGATGGCACATATCTTTAATCCCAGCACTTGGGAGGCTCGCGCCTTTGATCCCAGCACAATCAGGAGGTGGAGACAGGATCTCGGGTCCATTTGGTCTGAGGATTCATAGAGGTAAGAAGTCTCTAGTGGCTGCTGCTCTGCTTCTCTGATCTTTCAGGTTATTACCCCAATATCTCACTCCTGGTTTTAACTGATAAGACTAATTAGGATCACATTTCACTAGTGGCTCAGTGGTTAAGAGCACTGGTTACTTTTACAAAACATCTAAATTCAGTTCCAAACACCTGCATGGTGGTTCACAACCATCTATAACTCTAGTTATAGGAGAGCTGACACCCTCTTCTGAATTCTAAGGGCAACAGGCACACATGTGTACATACATACATACCTTCAGGCAAACACTCATACACATTAAATAAATAAATAAATCTAAAACTAAAGTAACATGGGGGTTGGGGAGACAGTTTAGCCATGAAGAGCACTTTCTGTTCTTGCAGAAGACTTGGATTTTGGTTTTCAGTACTCGTGTGGTGGCTCACAACTGTCTGGAGCTCCAGTTCCAGAAGATCTGATGTCCTCTCCTGGCCTCCAAGGGTGCCAGGCTCTCATGTGGTACACAGACATTCATTCATGCAAAATATCCACCCCCACACAATTCAAAACAAAAATGAGATATAAACTAAATAAAGATACAACAGTGTTGTGCACCATAATAAAATGAAAGCAGGCTGGGGACACAGGTCAATCAATGGCAGAAAGTTTTTTGTTTGTTTGTTTGTTTTTTGCAAACTTGAGGCCTTGGCTTCAATCCTTAGGACCATACACCAGTGGTTCTCAACCTTCCTAAGACTGTGAGCCTCTAACATAAAATTATTTTCATTGCTACTTCATACCTGTAATTTTGTTATTGTTATGAATCATAATGTAAATATCAGTGTTTTCTGATGGTCTTAGGTGGCCCCTGTGAAGGGTTGTTTGTCCCTCTAAGGGGTCAGGACCCATGAGTTGAGAATGCTAACATACACAAAAAGCCAGATGTGGTAGCAGATGCCGGTGATCTGGTGCCTGGGAAGCAGAAGAGAAGAACCTTGCAGCAAGTTAGAGTCAGCCAGGGCTACATAGCAAGACCGTGTGTCAAAAAACAAAACACAACCAAACCCCCAACAACCTACGCTGAGAACATGGTATAAGCCTTCAATCCCAGCATGGGGAGGTAGAGGCAAGCAGATCTCTGTAAGTTCAAGGCCAGCCTGATCTACATAGGGACCCTGTCTCAAACAAACAAAGCAAAACCTCCAACAATTTTACTTCTTAAATTTTTTTTTTTTCAAAGCAGCATTGGTAAGATGGTTTATCAGGTAAAGGTGCTTGTCACATAGAGCCGGCTACCTGAGTTTAATTCCTGGATCCCAGTCAAAGAGTCACTCCTGAGGTTTGTTATCTGACTTCCATCACTGTGGTGCACTCCCACCCTAACACACACACACACACACACACACACACACACACACACACACACACACGGTGGGGAATGAATGATAACGATAGTAATAACAATATTTTTTAAAAAGCATATCACCTGATAAACTTCCATAACTGAGCCATGGTGCTCTCTCTCTCTCTCTCTCTCTCTCTCTCTCTCTCTCTCTCTCTTTCTCTCTCTCTCTCTCTCTCTCTCTCACACACACACACACACACACACACACACACTGATAATAAAAATAAACTTGTTTGAAAGCACTGGGGGCTACGGATGCTCTTGACATCTTTCACTCTCACTGGTCTAGAGCAGAGTGACCCGCTGTTTTATTTCTACATACCAGATCATGGAAACTGAGGCTGAAACAGGTCAAAGGCCACACCCCCCAAGGAAATGGTGATGCTGCACTTGACAGTAGACCACCAGCCCCCTCAGTCTGTTTTCTCAACTGAACGGTGAAGCCTTACAAAAACATCACTTGATTTCCAAGGCTGAGCTGGCCGCTCTCCCTTGGGAGGAAAGCCCTCACACATACACTGAACTGGGTCCCCAGGAAACCTTGTTCTTTCCCCTGGGCAATGGGCAGAAACAGGCCTTCACCTGATGCCCTGCTCTAGATTCCTAGCAGAGGGCTGATTCAGAGGACGGGAGGTGACCTAGCATGGCCGAAGCATTCCTTCCCATCAGTATGCTGAAGAGTCACTGGCCTTGGCCTGACCCCCTCGCCTGCTTGTGTCCGTCCCTCCTGTACGCTAACATCTTCCTCCTGTACAGAGCTGAGGGGTCATAATAGGGTGACAGCCGCCTGGAACGCTTGCAAAGAATAGGGAGGCTTGGGAAGGGGACTGGTTCTAGTATTTATTTCTTGTGTGACCCTGTGGAAGCCCATCCCTTGCTCTGTTCTCCATGTCCCACTTAGTGAGTATACTTGGCTCACTATTAGAGGAGGCACAAAAGCCCAGACTAGCAGGGCAGGTGGCCTGTTTTTATTTGCAAGGAGGGTTAGCTCCATCGGCTTGGACAGCATGCTTTGTTTTCTTTTTTCTTTTGGATTGTTTGAGACAGGGTAGTCAAGGCTAACCTTGAAATCCAGATCCTCCCCTTCCCCAGGGCTGGGATCACAGGCATGTACTACCACACCTGATCTGACTTTATTCTTTTTCTAAGTGGTCAACCAGTCGCTCTGCCCCTCTGCATGCATCTTTTCCCTCTGGTTTATCATGCTGAGCTGCCTTTCTGCGACCAGCGCAGCTCCATGCCGTCTTTCGGTTGGCTGGTTTACTTCTGTATCACTGCTAACACAGCATCAGCCTACTGTCTCTTTAAAGGAAGTGTCAGTACTTGGTAGGCTACATCTCCCCTCACCTCTACCCCTAGTCTCCCATTCTGTCCTTCAAAAACTTGAGGGGGTGGTGGGAGGGCTGGAGCGATAGCTCACAGTTCAAAGCACTTTCTGCTCTTCCAGAGGACCCAACTGCCATTCCTAATGCCCATGCTGCATGGCTGACAATGGCCTGTAACTCTGGCTCCAGGGGCTCTGACACTTTGGGAAGAGTTTGGGCTTTCAGTGGGCTGAGGGCCCAGGGCTTTGGACCCTGCCACCTCCCCTACACTTCCCTCTTCTCTCTACGGTCTGATGCCTGGCCCTTCCACCTCCTTGGGGCTGGGGCTACAAGCATGCGCCACCACACTTGACCTGACTTCATGCTTTCTCCAAGGGGTCAAGCTCTTCAGGCTTCACACACACACACACACACACACACACACACCACGACGCACAATATTGTGGATGTTATTGGCCTTTTTTCTTTCATGTTTTTATTACTTTTTTTCCTTTTTGGATTCTTTTGAGACTGTAGCCTAGGCAGACCTTGAGTTTCTGATCCTCCTGCCTCCACTCCCCAAGTGCTGGGATTACAGGTCTGTGCTACCAAAGTCAGCTTCCTTCTGTCCTTCTCCATAAGAACAGGAGTCAGTTTTAGACTACGAGCCCTGATTGGGATTTTAGTTGGAAATAGGCTGAAATTTCAAATTTGGTGAAAATCTTCCTGGTCATTGAGATTCCCTGCTTTTAGCAATGGAGTGTGACCTAGACTCTGGAGTCAGACCTGGGGACAATCCCTACTGTGTGATTGGGAGGACACGGAAATCCACACGTGACTCTGAGCCCCGGTTTCTAGCACTGCAAGCTAACAATGCCTACTTCCCTGTGACCCTGGGCGTCTTAAGGCAACGGATGCCTTCACAGAGTGCTTGGCACAGGCGGGCAGGCCTGGCGTGGAACCTGCTGCTGGAATCATTGCTCTCCTACCCCGCTGCTGCTTCTTCCACACTTACTGAAGTGTGCTTCTTCCTGGCTTTATCGAAGAGGTTCCTGTCCCTGGTCAAAGTCATAGCCCTGGCGAGCTGCTGACACACAGCGTCTTTCGTGTACCTTCCCTCATACTGACCTAGGAACTCACAACCCAGATGCCTTCCTTGCTCAAACTGTGAGGCATCAGACGGCTGATCTTGTTAGAGAAGGGCAAAGCCCCAAGGTCGGAACACCTGAGCCCTCAGCCTGCTGAAAGCCCAAACTATTAACCCGCCACACATGGGAAGGATAGACAGAAAGACAGACGAGCAGACAGATGAGACGGAGCAGGCAGGCAGGCAAAGATAGCGCTCTGGAAGGGATGCATGAGGCTAGAGGGGCAGAGGTCATTCTCTCTTTAAAACTCCCGGGTGCCTCTACCCTGTAGACAGCTGAAGGGGGTAGTTAGGGAGTGGCCGAGCTTCCCTTAGCGACCGGAGAGGTATTACCTGGGTTTCTGAGCATTTTCTTCCTCTCTCAGCCAGTCAGAAAAGCAGCCACACGGGGAGGACAGAAAGGGTGTTTGTTGGGTACTCACTGGGCAGGTTGAAGACTCTGTCCCTACTTAGGAGCAGCAGCAGCAGCAGCAGCCAGTGACTGCCCATGCCTGTGCTGATGGATGGTCCTGGGGGTGTTAGGAAGGAGCTCTGGCCCGAACACAGGGACAGACTGCAAGACAGCATGGTACCCTTGTCACCAGTGCCACCTCTCTGCCTGCCGAGCACTCTACCCACTCTGTTGTCCTCACTCCCTGTGGGCCTCAGGGGGCTTTTTAGAGTCAGAGCCAATACTGATGCGGAGTCAGGGGCGGGATGGGGGCGGAGGAGGCAGTGTTTCCCATCAGCTGCAATCAGAGGACCTCTGGGGACTGCAGTTCCAACGAGTGAGTATCCCCAGGGCCCCTAGTTGTCAGCCTTTCCTGAACAGCAGGGCAGAACTCTGGGCCACACAGCTTCCCGGTCACCACCAGCAGAGTATCTGAGTGTCAGGGACTTTGGTCTTCCACCTTCTGGGTTTCCAGTTGACACTCGAGAATCCAGATCTTCTGCCTGAGCTGATCCAGTTTTTTTCTGCGGTGATTTGAATCAGATCCTATAGGTTCATCTATTAGAATGCTGAGTCCCCAGTTGGTGGAACGTTTGGGAAAGATTAGGAGGTGTGGCCTTGTTGGGGGAGGTGGGTTGCTGAGGGTGGCTTTGAGATTTTGAAGGTGTAGCCTGGCAATGAGTGGTGGCTCATGCCTTTATTCCAGCACTAGGGAGGCAGAGGCAGTTGGATCTCTGAGTTCGAGGCCAGCCTGGTCTACAGAATGGGCTCTAGGTCAGCCAGGGCTACACAGAGAAACCCTGTCTCAGAAAAACAAACAAACAAACAAACAAACAAGAAAGAGACTTCAAAAGCCTCCCCAACCCCCAGTATCTTTCTCTGCCTCATGCTTGCAGATCTTGATGTAGCTCTCAGCTACCGCTCCAGCCACAGGCCGGAAGTTCTTCCACCAGACTTCACTTGATGCACAAAATCTTCCCACGTCCTCCCAGCAAGCCTCAAAGTGCTGTTGTAATCCAGAAGACCTTTGGGGACTCCCGCTTTAACCAGCCACCCTTTGGTGTCCAAGGGTAGAACCACCTGTACACTTGGTCAGTGGTGACCCTACCAGACAGGGACTCCCCAGGGTGAGGAGCAGCCGTCACCTTCAGACAGGGAGAGAGGAGAAGGGAAGGACTCTTTTATCTTACGGGGCTCCCAACATGAGACCCAGAAACAGCACCCTTACCCCAAATTCAGGATTCTAAGGTCAGGGATTCCATCTCTACCATTAAAGTCAAACTGATCAGGGGGTAAATTTTACTCCATCACTGTATCGGAAGCCCCTAAGGGGTTCATCAGACCAACCCCAAGACTAGATCTCATTTCGAAGCCCAGGCTGGGCTCTGGCTCTTAGGAAGCAAGATCTATCTCCCCTCGCAGACCAAAGGCAAGAGTGTGAAACAGGTTGAGAACAACCAGTCAGACACATTGATTATAACACGAAATTTTATTTTTGGTGCACACAGCCTTACTGACCTGGCTCTTTTCAGTGCCGGGGTCCACCCAGGACTCACCCCGGAGCTGGAGCAGAGGTCAAGGATAGTCACCGGTGGGCCAAAGCCTGGCTACCCCTTTCTGCGCTCATCCTTCCTGAGGGCTTCCATTCTCATCCAGAATCCTCCGTCCTGACTCCTCTGGACCTCAAGCTCACAGGCATAAGCCATGCAGATGCTGCCACCATCGCAGGCCCTGGCCTCTGCCCCCAGGTGTAAAGGGAGAGGAATGGACTCCAGTCGGGGATGCAGGACGATGCAGCAGCTGGTCCCCGGCGGGTGCAGGCCCCCTTGGCGCCCATTCTGCTCTTCAGAGGCTGAACTTGTGTTTGCTAAGCATGTTTGTGCTAGAATCGTGAACCTGCAAGCCAAGGGGTCCTTTTGTCATTCTGCTTACCTTGAGGGGACAGACTGCCTCTTCCTCTTCCTCCTCCTGTCTCAACAGCTGCCCCATCTGAGTCATTCTAGCATGGGTAGAACCCACACTCAGAACTGGGGAGCTCGGGCATTCCCAAGACTCCATTCCACTCCAGTCCCGTGAGATAAGAGGCGCGCGCGCGCGCGCACACACACACACACACACACACACACACACGCACACGCACACGCGCGCGCGCACACACACACTGCTTATATGCACCCTAGATGGATTGAAAGGGGACCTTTTTCCAATGTGGGACTGTTTCCAAGGAAGAGCCGAGCTGGCAAAAGCCACTCTAAGATAAGTCTATAGGTGCTGGGGGCGGGGTGGGGTGGGGGGGTGGCTCCTAGGGTGGAGCCTGATGGAAGGAGGTTTGGCCTCTCTGAGAAGAAAATGACTAGACTCGACCGAACGGGGTGGTGCCCTCTGAAATGAGTGGGGATCTTAGAGGGTGGACAGGAAAGGAAGGACATCTTGGCCGTAGTACCTGTGGGGGCGATGGTGTGTTTGTGGGGGGAGGGGGGAGGCGGTGTTGATTAGGTAGGGAAGGGAATGCGTACCTTTTCCCTGCTGACCAGTGCAGAGATCAAGTCTTGCTGGGTAGCCACCTCCCGCATATCTAAGGAGGACCCGCTCTGCAAGGACAGGGCTTTGGAGGCGTGCCTGTGTAACAGCTCCTTTTCCTGCTCCTGGTTGTAAAGGATGGAGCGCACCTCCTCCACGATCCTGGGGCAGAAGAGACATTGTGCTCCTTGGCCAAGCCCTTCCATCTCTCCCTTGGTGTGCACCCTCCCCTTCCCTTCTTCCCTCACTGCTTCTGAAGCATCCCTAAGGGAGACCCAGGCCACGCAGGGCCCTCCTGGGAGAAAGGTACGACCCGAAAGTCAGGACACCAGCTCCTGAGCTGGGAAGCATGAACTGTGGGCGAGTTCCTTAGAAAATGGGCTCAATGAGGCCAGGGCCCGCTCTGCCTCCCCAGCACCCTCCCCTACGTGTTGAGCTCCTCCCGGATCTCTTTGTACTCCGTCAGGTTCTCCTGTATTGCCTCAAGCACCAGGCAGAAATTATCGAAGGTCTTTTCTGTGAGGTTGCACAGGGGACCCCCAACCAGAGGTTCCTGGGGGAGGCCAGAAATCTCCTTGCGGGCCTCCGTACAGTGCACCAGTGGCAGGTCGTCAGCCCAGTCCTCTTCATCTTTGCCTGTCTGGGGACATTAGATGGAGAGGGATAGACAGCTCAGGGTCATGTGACTTTAGAAAGGATGACTCTCTTAGGACACGCCCCTTTTAACCGTATTTGGTATTATAACTTTTTATGTTATTTTATCTGAGCATACTAGGGATGGAACCGAGGGCCTCCAGCCACCTAGGCAAGCTCTCTAACACCGGTCCTCAGCTCCAGTCAATCTTAGCCTCCCTACCTTGCTGTGATAACTCCATCAAGTGTATACGTAAGGCCCTCTCAGATCCCTTTAGAAATTCTCACCCCGGCAAGCCTTTAAAGCCCCTACCTACTCTGAAGTAATGATGGTCTTAGCCTTCTGACCTTTTCAAAGTACTCCACTTTCTCCTCCACCTTTTGCAAGTTCTACCAAGTAAATACTGGGTAGCCAACATTAAGTTCTTTTTTCTTTTCTTTCTTTCTTTTTCTTTGTTTTGTTTTGTTTTGCTTCTCAGGACAAGATTTCTCTGTAGCCTGGCTTGAACTCATTTTGAAGACCAAGCTGACCTCAAACTAAGAGATCCACCTGCCTCTGCAGGGATCAAAGGTGTGTACCACCACATCCAGCCAATATTTATTTTTATTTTATGTGTATGAATGTGTTGTCTGCATGTGTGTAAATAAGCGCACCATGTAAGTCAGGGCACCATGTACATGCGATGCCTGTGGAGACCAGAAGGTGGCTATGGATCCCCTGGAACTGGAGTTACAGACAGTTGTGAGTGGCCATGTGGATGCTGGGAATTGAACCCAAGTCCTCTGCAAGAGCAGTAAGTACTCTGTTTTTTTTTTATTTTTTATTTTTAAAGATTTATTTGTTTATTTATTTATTTATTTATTGTGTATATTGTGTTCTGCCTGCATGCCAAAAGAGGGCACCAGATCTCATTACAGATGGTTGGGAGCCACCATGTGGTTGCTGGGAATTGAACTCGGGACCTCTGGAAGAGCAGCCAGTGCTCTTAACCTCTGAGCCATCTCTCCAGCGCAGTAAGTGCTCTTAACCACTGAGCCAGCCCTCCAGTTCATTTATTGAGCACTTACTTACAAGCACTCATCAGACCCTATATGATTCTCATGAGAGTCTTGGCAAGCAGGCACTATTATCATTCCCATCATAGAGAAGAACTTCAGGATGCCTTGGGTAAATGCCCTGATGACACCCCATTGCTCAGCTTTGAATTATTATGCCACATCTAGGGATCCATACCCAGCCCCTGGGAGCTTCAGTCACTGAGTGGACATTACAGATATGAAGGCCTTGCCTCCAGGTTTTGGAGCTGGCTTTACATGTGTTTATCCAAACACACACACACACACACACACACACACACACACACACACACACACACGTCACTCATGCCCACGCTCTCCTCCCCCGTCACACGCACCTCACTAAACGTTATCTGACGCTGCTGCCCCTGCTCCCCAATCTTCATCATCTGTTCCAGGTTTGTGGTCACCACGACGACAAACAAGTTGAGGCCGATGAACGCGCCGATGGTGATGAAGATAGCGAAGTAGATGGCACCTCCGACTTCCATCGCGATCTCCCTGTCCTCCATCCTGGGGACGGCAGTCGGGAGCACCATCATTTCCCTGGCCCTTTATGCCTCGGTTTCCTCCTCTTCCTGTTCTTCTTCTTCTTCTTCTTTTTTTTTTTTTTTTTTTTTTTTTTTTTTTTTTTTTTTTTTTTTTTTTTTTTTATTTCTCGACACAGGGTTTCTCAGTGTAGTTTTGCTGCCTTTCCTGGACCTCACTTGGTAGCCCAGGCTGGCCTCGAACTCACAGAGATCCACCTGGCTCTGCCTCCCGAGTGCTGGGATTAAAGGTGTGCACTACGATGCCCGCTTTTTTTCCTTTTCCTTTTTTTTTTTTTTTAAGACTGGTTCTCAAGTTAGCCCAGGCTGGCCTCCAACTGTGTAGTGTAGGTGAATGGCACCAGTGTTGGTTTCTGTAGTTCTGGGGATTGAACCCAGGCTAGGCAAACACTCTACCTACTGAGCTTCGTCCCCAGGTGCCTTCCTTCGCACCCCCCCCCCATTTTCTCTTCTTTGAAACAGGGTCTTATTACAGCCCAAGTTGGCTATAATTGACTTGGACTCATGATTCTCCTGCCTCTGCTTCCTGAATGCTGAGGTGTCCACTACCCGGGACTGCAGAACCCCTTTGCCTACTTGGCTTCTGCTTCACAAAGGGGAGTGGGATGGAATGAAGTTGGACTTGAACCTCCAAGAAGCAAAGACTAGAACACAGAAATGCCCTTGGGGAGCAGGTCTGAGAATGAGTGCATTGAAACCCAAACTTCCCAGGACTCTAGGAGGTGTGTGGTACTCTCCTGCAAGCTGGAGGCCGCCTCAGAACCTCAGGCCCAACCTCAGACCTGTTCCCTGGCCCAAGGTCGAGCCACACAGCTCTGTAGCATAGCAGAAGTCTCCATGAACAGGGTCAGGCGGCCCTGTGAATGTGTGAGGCTTCTATGGGAACAGGGTTCAAGTCCCACAAAGCCAAAGGCCCTGCCCCGTGATTTCCTTGTGTATTCACTTCCTGTGCGGCTAGTTTCATCAAAGTCCCAGGAGCCCCTCTCATAGTTTTCCTCACCTCCAGGAACTCCAGTCCTGCCCTACCAGAAGGAGATGAAGCCCAAGAACCCATCTGTACTCACTGGAAGTCACTGTAGATGTCCAGCCATCCATCCTGGGTGATGCAGATAAAGAGGGTGTACAGGGCAACCCCCATGTTCTGGAAATGCTTGGGCACGAATGCACCAAAGAGCGTGACCCCAAACACAGAGAAGACCTGTCAAAGAGACCAAAACCCACCTCACTTCACCCAATGGCCTTGGAGCTGGACAAGACCTGCAAATTAATGCAAGTAAATGCTGCCAGGGACCCACAAGGATTCAGAGGCAAGCCCCTTGCCTCCCTGGGCATCCATCTCCACCCTCCAGGTTCTGTGCAGGGAAGGACACAGGCTGGGGCCTGGCAGGCACTGACCAGCATGAAGAAGAGGATGAGAGCCACAACGTTGGCCAAGTCCGGCACCGACTGCAGGATGACCCTGATGATCTTGGCTAGGGGCTCCACTGCCATGCACACATGTACCAGCCGAAGTACCCTGTGGCAGAGCCTCTCAGAGGTGCCCCTTGACCCTTCCAAGACCCTTTCCTTCTTGTTGCCTCCCTCCCACCAACCTCCCCAAGGGAAGAGCTGAGCCCCAGAGGGTACCGACTTCCCTTCTCACTCCTGGGATCTGAACACACACACACACACACCCTTACCTTCGGAGCTCCCCACTCACCTGAGAGGGTAGGTGATGGCAACTATGTCAAGCTGCTTTATGAAGAACCCCATGAACAAGACAAAGACAATTGCGAAGTTGAGGATGTTCCAGCCGTCCTGAATGGGGGAGCAGCCCAAAAGGGTCTATCAAGCCCAGCCCATGGGAGTATCCCATCTGCCCTAACACAATGGGAGACTCAATGTTCCTCTAAGAACAAAGCTAGCCAGCTGCCATCTCCTGGTTGTCCACCCCTGAGGTACCACAAACACACACAATCACAGTCCTATGCCTATGAAAACAGCCATTCTCAGAGACTCACAGAGAACACACACACACACACACACACACACACACACACACACACACACACACTAGCTCCTTAGCCAATGATGATCTGTATAGTTAGGTGACTTCAAAACTCCTGGATGCTCCTGCCTTAATGTGAAGTGTGACATACACTATAATTAATAAAATTAAAGTAGCTAGGCCTGGTGGTACATGTCTTTAATCGCAGCACTCTGGAGGCAGGGGCAATTAGATTTCTGTGAGTTTGAGGCTAGCCTGGTCTACAGAGGGAGGTGATACCCTGTCTCAAAAATAATAAATATATAAATACAAAAGAGGCTGAAAACAACGAACGTGCCCAGCAATGAGAGACTGATAGAATGAGCTATTGTACATTCATCATGTACTAATATAGAAAGATTACCAGGATCCCATAAGTACCAACTAAGCGCAAAGCATTGTTTGTGGTAGGCTACCGTCAGGGAAGGGAGCACTAAAAATACATGCCTATTTGCCTAGGATTTAAAACAACAGCTGTGAGGATAAACGGGCTCTGAGAAGATTACCTAAGAGGTGAACGGAGGCAGGACAGGCTGAGGGACTGGATCGGATCCAGGACTGCGTGGCTTTCTACAGAGTTCTGGCCAATGTGTGAATGAAGTAAATGTTCAAAAAGAAAGCCGTATTTTAATGGAAGATGCTCTTAAATTTGGGAGGCAATCCAACAGACTCAAGCCTTCCTCACATTTTAGAGTCTGGGCCACAACACCGCACACACAGGGAGACACAAGTCTGCCTCTCTGTGGAATCAAGGCCTGTAACCCCAGCCACTTAGGAGACGAAGGTGCAGGTTGGGGGTGTCACAAGTTCAAGGCTTGTCTGGGCTACAGTGTAAGCTCAGGGCCATCCTGGAAAACTTAGTGGGGCCTTGTCTCAAAGTAAGAAGAGGGTCAGGGAGTGGGTGAGTAAGCAAGCCTAGTGTGGTGATCTGAATGAGAACGGCCCTCATAGGCTAATCTATTTGAATGCTTGGTCTCCAGGGAGTGGAAATGTCGGGAAGGATTAGGAGGTGTGGTCTTCTTGGAGTAAACATGGCCTTGTTAGAGAAGGTGTGCTGCCAGTGTCTCTCTCTCTCTTCCTGCTCCCTGTGGATCCTTGTGGATCAGGACGTAAAGCTCTCAGCTGCTGCTCCAGCACCATGCCTTCCTGCCTGCAACCATGATGATCATGGACTAACCCTCTGAAACTGTAACAAGCCCCCAGTAAGTGGTTTCTTTATACGAGTTGCCTTGGTCATGGTTTCTCCTCAGGACAGTATGACAGTGACTGGGGGACCTGGTAAGTTTGAGACCCTTGGTTCACTAAGAGTCAAAACAAAAGGCCTAGCCAAGCTGGGCTACATATCCACCAAGTATTAAGCTCCTGCTGTATGCCATATCTTGACCTGTTTTCTGAGGATACAAGGTTTTGCCATGCTGGGTTCATAGACTCTTTTGAGGGAGGTAGACGGAGAACACTCTTTAACTATGCCAGAGAGAGTTTCTAGAACCCAAGAAGGAAAGCCAGAGTAGCAGAAGCCTAGCCTGGGAGAGACCTCCCAAAAAGAAGACATCCCAAGGAGCCAGTTCATCATTTTAAAGTGAGGGAAGAGTGAAAATCAGAAGGGAAACATGAAAATTACACAAAACTCAAATTGCATTGTCCACACGTGAGGCATTTTGTTTGTCTTCTGGGGATGGTGTCCCACTATCTAGCCCAGGTAGGCCTTGAACTCCTGACCCTTCTCCCTCAGCCTCCAGACGACTGGAATTATAAGTGTGCGTTACTGTGCTTGGTGCAAGTGGACTCTTACTGGACTAGAGCCGATCTTAGTCCAGTTCACTGAGAGGCTGAGCCAGGGATATCGCTAGAGCTCAGGAGTGTGGGGTGAACCTGCGAAACATAGTAAGACCTTCAAACAAACACCTCATCGACACACCTGGAGGAAAGCTATGCTGGAACACAGCCCCTCCCGTCCATCTGGCTGTGCTGTGTGCGGCCTGACAGAGGTCAATTGTTGCAACAGGGACTAGAGCCTATAAAGCTTAAAATACAATTCACTGAGCTAGGCAGGGGTGGCGCACACCTTTGATCCAGCACTTGGAAGGCAGAGGCAGGTGGATCTCTGTGAGTTCAAGGCCAGCCTGCTCTACAGAACTAATTTCCAGGACAGGCAGGACTACACAGAGAAACCCTGTCTCAAAAAACCAAACCAAACAAACAAGTCCCCTACCATAAAACAAAACAAATTACTGCATTATAGAAAAAGTTCATGGAGCCCTGATCCAGAATCATGTAAATTAAGAGCAGACACTCTCAATTCCTTGATTCCATCTCTGAGATGCAGAAACCTGGGTTTGTGTAAATAGAGAGAGCTTGGGAGGCAAAAGCAGGGGTCCAGACACATGGACGAGGCACTTCCTGAACAACGCATATTCTGCCCTATTCCAGACATACCTGAAACCTCCCCATCCCCTCACACTGATACACTCTCTCCCCATATAAAACCTTTATTTTGCTAGGCAAAGACTTGATGTGCTGCAGATACCAAGGGACAGGGGGTGAGGGGACAGTAATGACAGGAATTCCCGGGATCTTACCTTCCAGAAAACGCAGAAGCCATTGATCCAGCCGAGGAGAACCTCACACATAAGAATCGTCAGCACAATGTCGTCTATGATTGAGAAGAACTCATAGTGTTTCTATGTGGAAGACAGAGAAAAAGAGGGAGGCAGAGACATCCGTGAGCAGGGTCTGCGCCAGGCTGGAGAGAGGTGGGTTGTGGGTGAGGGTACCCCAGCTACTCTTCCTCCTTAGCATCTCTATGCTTTCCTTTAGGGGACACGTTTTGCACATATGCCAGGCAGTGCTAAGACCCTTCACGTACGGTGTCAAGCGACTGTCAACACTGTTTTCAAAAGTAGTTTTCTGTTCTGTCACATCTCACAGATGGGGAATTAGGAACCTGGATGCACATGACTGGCCTTCACCCCAGCCTCTGGAGTAGGCTATTTGGGAAAGGGAGGTGAGGAAGAGCTAAACAAACTCCGGCACTGGGGAAAAAAAAAACAAAAAACAGGCATGCCCTCTGCCAGGAGCTGCAGGACCCCAGACCCTAGGGCACTTCTCTGCTACTCTGGTCCCAACTACCCCTGTGGCTGCAGCATCCCAAGTTGTCTGGGTCAGGTCAGAGGTGCCCTCCCTTTGTAGATCCAGGACATGTACCTTGGGTGCATCAATAGGTAGATGGGTAATTAGGGTCTGTCCAAAATCAAATCCACTTCTGCCCAACCTCCACCTTGTTCTCTCAGCGTCCGCATAGCTGTGACCCACTCCCCATCACCCCCAGTCCATGGAGTCTACCCCAGTCACAGACTGGAGCACGCCAGTCACCTTGCCTCTTTCTGTACTCCAGCAGCCAGCAGAGTCCCTGTCCTCATGTGGGCCTCCTGCTACCCACACTCACTTCAGCCCACCTCTGGGCTTCTCGAGTCTGATCTTTACAGTCACAAACTCCACACTAGGGTTCCAGGCTTGGCTTTATTTTTCCTGTTCTACTATATTTTTTGAGTCAATCTCATGTAGCCCAGGTGGGCCTCAACTATGTAGCCAAAGATGTCCTTGAATTTCTGATTTACCAACTGAACTACATTCTTAACCCAGCATTTTCAACTGAGACCCATAATAAAAGCTGGTTTTTTCTGTTGTTCTTTTTTTTTTTTTTTTTTTTTTTTGGTTTTTCGAGACAGGGTATCTCTGTATAGTTTTGGTGCCTGTCCTGGATCCTACTCTGTAGACCAGGCTGGCCTCGAACTCACAGAGATCTGCCTGCCTCTGCCTCCCGAGTGCTGGGATTAAAGACGTGTGCACCATCAACTGGCTGGCACCTGCAGTCTGTTAGATCTATCGACTCCTCTTGAGCCCTCCCCATATGGACTTCCTAGCCCCTCAAATGTCCTGAACCGACTTCTGCACTCTTCTCTAAACTTTTTTCTCCTGGGTCTCCATGTCCCAGCCATAGCACCAACCCCGACACTGTTGCTCATGGCACAAACTCAACTTCCTGCAGTCTCTGTCTACACGCATAAAAGGAGGATATGTAGTAACAGAAGGTGGCACATAGCAAAGGCCCACTAAATATTAACGAGCAATGTAAATCATCAGAAAAGTCCATGGGGTTGGGGACACAGGCTCGTGGTATAATGCTAGCCCAGCATGTGCAAGGCCCTGGGCTCAATCCAAGGACCATGGGGAGGAAGCAGAAGAACCCAGGGATGTGACTCAGTGGCTCTTCTCACATACTTCCATTGTCCTGGTCGAGATCACATGTCTTTCACCTGGATATCTTTCACCCATTTTGACCCATCTTCTCTCAGTCTTGGCCCTCTTCATTGCCTTGTTGTCCACACTGTGCCTTTTTATAGGCTTCTTTTCTGGAGGCTGGAGAGATAACTCAGCAGTTAAGAGCCCTGGCTGCTCTTCCAGAGGACCTGGGTTCAATTCCCAGCACCCAAATGGCAGCTCACAACTGTCTGGAACTCCAGTTCCAGGGGATCTGACACCCTCACACAGACATGAATGCAGGCAAAACACCGATTCACAGTAAAAAAAAAAAAAATCTTTTCTTTTCTTTTAAAAATATGTATGTTGTGTGTGTTAGTTTGTTTGTATGTGTAGCACACACATGCAGATGCCCTTGGAGGCCAAAACAAAGCGTCAGATCCCTGGAACTTATGTTACAGGCAATTGTAAGCTGCCTAATGTAGGTTCTGGAAACCAAACTCCTGTCTTCTGCAAGAGTAGCAAATACTCTTAACCACTGAGCCATCTCTCCAGCCCCCACCCAGTGCATTTTCTAAAATGCACATGGTCATTTCACTTCAATGCTGTTTTAAATCCTTTCCTGCCTTTTCGATGGCGTAGGATACAAACTAGCTCCCTTGACATAAAGATCATATGTGATCTGGCCACTGACCACCTTTCTGAACTCATCCATCGCCACCTGCATGGACATGCTGAATTTAAACAGCACACACACACACACACACACACACACACACACACACACACACACACCTCATAAGAAATAAAACTGACAGGTGCGGTGACTCACACCTGGATTCCCAGCACTTAGGTCTTAAGTCTTAGGAGGAAGCTGCAGGCTTTCAGATTTGTCCTCAGCTATATGTGTAGTGAGTTGTAAGACATTTGGGGCTATATGGAGCCCTGTCTAAAAAAACAAACAAATGAAAAAGCAAATTAAACCTCATCAGGCATGGTGGCATATACCTGTAATCCTAGTACTCAGAAGCTTGAGGCAGGAGGGTCATAAGTTTGAGACCAAGCTGGGCCTTGTAGTGAGATCCTGTCTCAAACTAACTAACTAGATAACAAACAACCAAATAATAAATAAAACCTAAAACAAAACAAGAAATCTATCAAGTGTGGTGCACACCCGCAATCTACGTACTTACAGGGTTAGGGCTGGACTGCCATGAGTTGGGGGGCAGCCGGGGCTACATGGCAAGTTTGAGGCAAACCTGGGCTCTCCAGCTGGACACACACATGAAGAATTCTCTCACTGTTTCTTCTTTTCTCCTCCTCCTCTTTTTCTTTGCCCCCTTCCTCTCCCCCTCTCCCTCTCTCTCCCTCTCCCTCTCTCCCTCTCCCTCCCCCCTTCCTTTCTTTCTTACACAGGTATCATAAAGTCTACTCTGGCTTCAGACTTACTATGTAACCTAAACTGGCCTTGTCCTGAAGACACTCCCCCACCCCCGACCCCCGTTTCAGATCCCTGAATGCTGGGAGCCTCTGTGTAAACCACCTCAGCAAACTCTAATGTTCTGTTCCTTTCTTTTTCCTTTTAAAAAACCTCTGTATGTTTGATGTGTGTGAGTGTGCAAGTGCGTGCTTGTGTGTATGTGTGTGCACACCTGTCTCAGTGTGTGTATGTTGATCAGAGAACACCCTTAAGAGTATTGGTCTAGCCGGGTGTTGGTGGCGCACGCCTTTAATCCCAGCACTTGGGAGGCAGAGCCAGGTGGATCTCTGTGAGTTCGAGGCCAGCCTGGGCTACCAAGTGAGCTCCAGGAAAGGCGCAAAGCTACACAGAGAAACCCTGTCTCGAAAAACCAAAAAAAAAAAAAAAAAACAAACAAACAAAAAAAAAAAGAGTAGTGGTCTAGCTGGGTGGTGGTGGTGGTGGCGGCGGCGGCGGCGGCGGCGGCGGCGGCGGCACACACCTTTAATCCCAACACTTGAGAGGCAGAGGCAGGATCTCTGTGAGTTTGAGGGCAGCCTGGTCTACAGACTGAGTTCCAGGATAGCCAGTGCTACACAGAGAAACCCTGTCTTGAAAAAAACCAAAGGGGGAAATTAAAAGAGTATTGGTTTTCTCCATCCACCTTGAGGCAGGGTCTCTCTTGCTGTTTGCTACCATGGTGAGTACTCCAGGCTAGCTAGCCTGAGAGCTTGGGGGCGGGGGATTCTGCTGTCCCTACTTCCCATGTCTACACAGGAGGACTAGGATCACAGACCTACACCAAACCATGGCATCCAGCTTTTATTCGGGTTCTGGAGATCCATACTCAGGTCACCAAGCCCAGGTCCTTTGGAAGAGCAACAAGCACTCTTAGCCACTGAGGCATCTCTCCAGCCCAAGAAGTCTTTCTTGACATGCAGATCCTATGCAAGGTCAATGGAAACAGACTTTTTTTTTTTACTTACTTATTTGAACATAATCTCACTATCTAGCCTGCCTAGCCTGGAACTTGCTACACAGACAAGGCTGGCCTCTAGTTCACAGAGATCCAGCTGCCTCTACCTCTTCCTCCCTAGCATTGAGATTAAAGGTTTGCTATACCAGGCCCATTTGGTGACCAGACTTTTGAAGAACATCCGAATCCAAACATCATACACAGACAAGGAGCCAAGGACCTGAGAAGGAAGCTCCTTGTCCCAGGTCAGAGCGAGGAGAGGGAGAGATCAGTCCAGCATCCCACCTGACCAAGGTAAGAGTTGGTACGAATAGCGATGGTGATGGCGTTGATCACCAGCAGCAAGGCCAGCAGCAGCTGGAAGGCGGGATGTCGGAGCAAGTGCTTGACACACAGTGTAGTGATGTGCTCTTGCACGTCCCAGGCATCCTGGAAGGGGACGGAGACCTTCCTTCAGAAGGTGTCACCACAGGTGGCCTCCACCTGGACTCTTTACTCCCTATTCCCTGTGAATGGGGGGGGACGGGACACCCGGGGGACTGCCCTAGAGGGTGATGCTGTTGCCTGAGTTCATGAAATGCTCGTTTCCATGAAGGAGTCACAACAAATGATCATGAAGAGAGGGTCACTACTGGGGACCGTGGGGGCCATGGGGCTCTGCTGGTGAGTGGCTATCACCATATAGGGCTTCCTATGAGAAGCTGCCTCAGCGGGCATTAGCTCCTCGAGAAGGTCCACAGGGGGGACATTTAAAGGGTAGAGAGCTGCAGGAGGGAACTACGGGGTGGAGGTCACCTCAGTCTCGACTCGGCCTGTCCCTCCCTCCCTCCTTGCCTTACCTTCTTATCCACGACATCCCTGCGGTTGATGAGCACCTGTTCCTCATGCCGACTCATGCCTTCGTAGGTGTTTTTCTACAGGGGACAGGCGCAGGCCTTCAGCGTGACCACGGCCCCTGCCCAACCTAGGATGCCAGCTTAGTGACAGCGCCAGTCAGGGGCTCCCTACCATAGTGCCCGAGGGTTTCACCCTGTCGGTTTCTGCATCCACTATTTTTGGTTGTCAGGCATCTTTGCTCTGATCCCTTTTCCTCAGAGCTTTGCTTCAGGCAGTCTCCCTTCCCCTTGTGGTGAGATCACAGAGGTAGCTGTTACCACGCCCTTCTGTGTTCCACCAAGACGTTCCAACCTGATAAAAAAAAAAAAAGAAAAGAAAAGAGCAAGGGAACCAGGTATTCAGCCACCAGCTTCAGGATGGGGTCAGAGGTTAGAGGCTGGTGGGAATAGGTCTGGACCCCCACGGCATCTGAATATAGCAAACCGAGGTCCCCTTTCTGGATCCAGGTACTAGAGGTGAGGCTGAGTGAAGGGGAAGAGATGCCCAGGATCCTTTGCCTCCAGCTACCCAGCCCGCCCTTCCAGAAAGGTAAGTTTTCTTATCTACTAAGTGAGTGTGCCTCCCTGGGGCTAGGATAGGGGAGCAGATCTGACCTCCCAGGACCAAGGCAAAAGGATGCATGACCACAGAGCCCCAGCACCCTGGCACAGGAGCCTCGAGTGTAGACCGCAGGGTGATGAGCTACGCAGGGAGCTTGTCACCCACCCTGTGACAGAAGGCATTCACTCTAGCCGGACAGCAATTCACCCCTGTGTGTGTTGTGGGGAGGGGATGTCTGTAAGGGCGCTGCAGATCCCCAATTCTAAAGCAAAGACACATGGGTTCATTTGGGAGAAATCAACTTTATTTGGTGGAAAAGCATCTCTCATGTAAAATAAACAGTCATCCAGATCTGCTCTGAGAAACCTTTTTGAAGGACCCAGGGAGGCAGGTGTGTCCGGATCTGAGGATGGGTTAGGGGATTTCTACATCACAGGGAGGGGTCTGCTCTCCTTCCACTCTGGGGGGCACATGAGCAGAAACTGTGGAAGCCCTGGAGAGTGGGATCAGGTAAAGCCGAGGACTAGCCCTACTTCCAGCCTAACACAGACCCCTGGGCATGCTGTCTTAGACATGAAAGAGGCTGGAGATGAAGTCCTCCTCAGGATCAGAGGTCAGGAGCCAGGCACTACCAGCCAGGGTCAGAGGTCAGGAGGTTGGAGGCTGTTCTCTGGGGTCAAGGGAAAAAGCTGGGAGGGTTCCTCAGGGTCAGAGGGCAGGGGCTGTGGGGACTGACCCCTGGAGTCAGAGGTTGGGGCTGGGGAGCTGTTCTGGGCCCGCATCCCTCCACGGGTGCTCAGGACCTCCGCGTACAGCTCCTGGTTCTGTTCTTTCCACCGACGGAACTTTGCTCCCGTGAGCTCAGGGTCACCCAGCACTTCTTCCAGGGCCTGCAGTTCCTGCAGCTTTGCCTGAGGGGAGAGCAGGGGGCAAACCTCTCTTGTCAACCCAAGGAGGGATAGAACCCAGCACTAACTTTAAGTCCTGTGCCCAGCACCAGGGTACCCTGGCCCAAGAGCCTGGGTGAGTAGCTGGTCTCTGCACACAGAACCTTCTAGAACTTGGCTCAGGCACAGTTGAGCCTTGAATAGAGTAGGGAGCCCAACACTGGGCTCCAGAATCAGAGAGCCAGGGCTTAGAGCCTTCGGTCTACAGTCTGGATCTCACAGTAGAGCTCACAGTCACCAGGGTCTGAGGCCCACAACCTCGTTCAGTCTTGCCCATGCCCGTCGCTCCCAGCTCACCTTGAGTGTGCTCTGCAGTGCCCGCACCCGGTGCACTCGCTCATTGAGATGAGGGTCACGGTTGCGCCGCATGAAAGATCTCCGCCACTGCTCGTGGGTCAGGGGCTGTGGCTGCCCCAGGAGGGACACACCCCCCTGCCTCAGCTCCTGCACCATCCCCTCCAGGACCCTGTCACTGCTGTCTGTGAGAGCAGGATGCGGGATGAGAACACATGAACACAGTCAGGTCATCTCCGCAGCCCGGGGACCCGCTCCCAGGGCAGCACCTGCTGAGGAGCCGAAGGACGTCCTTGGACTCTGCAAGGGTGAAGCCGTGGGGGGGGTGTCACTCCGGGTTGGAGCCGGGCCAGGCTGTGTCAAAGCAGAAGGAGAGAGAGGATTAGCCTGAGCCCCCCGCCCCCACATCCTGCTAGGCAGCCCCTACCTCCGAATTGGACGTGACTGTACTCACTGAAGCTGAGCGGGACCCAGCCTCCTCGTCAGGGTCTTCCGCTTCTGTCTCACTGTAGCAATCTAGAGTGAGGAGTTGGAGAACCATGGAGCGGCTTTGGAGAGGCCAGGGGACTGGAGCTCTGGCGCCCAGCCTGGGAAAGGCAGGAGCTCAGTGATGTCTGGACCCCTGCTCTGACTCAGTGATACACTCACCTTCCTTTCTGGCAGAGGGCGCCTGACCCAGAGTCTGGTACTTGGAAATGCAGGTAACGAGATGACGAACCCACCTGCAGAGGAGCACGTGGGCTGTGTGGGATTCCATTCACCGCAGCCTGTTTACGTCTGCGCTTTTCACCCTCTACCTACATCTTCTAGTCCCCCCCCCTCATGTTTTTGTGTGTGCTGGAGCCTGGGTGCAAGTGCTCCACACTGAGCCATACCCTCTGTTCTCGTTCCTGTTTTCTTGAGACAGCATCTCACTATACGGCTCTCGTTGGCCTGAAACTCACTATGTAGCCCAGGCTGGCCCTCATACTTGCAATCCTCCTGCCTTAGACTCCTAAGGTTAGAATTAGAGGGTGAACCACCATGTCCCAGACCCACAGATCTGATCCTCAAAGAGCAACTTAGGTAGGAATCCTCCTTTACCCATTCTGCAGATGATGAAACTGAGGCTTTCTGAGGGCTGGGTTTAAGTCTGGTCTCCTGAGCCCAGCTCTTGTGTGTGTGTGTGTGTGTGTGTGTGTGTGTGTGTGTGTACATTGGTGTTTTGCCTGCATGTATGTCTGTGTGAGGGTGTCCGATCTTAGAGTTAGAGTTACAGACAGTTGTGAGCAGCCATGTGGGTGCTGGGAATTGAACCAGGGTCCTTTGGAAGAACAGCCAATGCTTTTAACCACTGAGCCATCTTCTCTCCAGCTCCTGAGCCCAGCTCTTAAGCATGTGGAGGCTGGGGACTTCATGGGAGTAGGGAAGAGGAAGCGGTACTCACATGCTCAGATCAGTCAGGGTCTCAGCAGCAAAGACAAAGGGCTTGTACACGTCATGGGTCAGCTGGAACACACTGCCAGCAGGCAGAAAGAAGTCGCATTCTCCTCTTGGGCATGCCCATCCAGAACCCAGAGAGAGGCTGGATCAGGAATCCCAACCGCCTGCCCCATGTCCACCCCACCCCCACCCTTCCTCTCCCTTTTTCCCCCCATC
The DNA here is from genome assembly GCF_004664715.2 of Peromyscus leucopus. Taxonomy (NCBI): domain Eukaryota; kingdom Metazoa; phylum Chordata; class Mammalia; order Rodentia; family Cricetidae; genus Peromyscus; species Peromyscus leucopus. Next base: position 134,988,986 of record NC_051064.1, read on the forward strand.
CCATCCCATTCCAAGACTTAACTATTTCTTCTTCTGGTCATGTCCACTCTCCAGGCTGTAGTTGGAGATGTTGATGAGTCCTTCAGCCTTTTCATCCTGGGGGATCACAGTACAAGGGTCAGCATGGGACCTCCAGGTCAGCACGGAGCCCTAGGTCAGACAGCCAGCTCCCTAGGTAACTCTCTGGGTTTCTGGAACTCAGGGCAGAAGGTGTGGCCAAGAGGCCCCTCTGAGCAGGAAAAGGAGAGCAAAGGTTCCAGAACAGCCAAAGGGAGCAGCTTGCTTAGACAGGCCCTCTCCCAGGAACTGCTTCCTGTCCCAAAGCATTTTCCCCTTCCTGGTTTTCCTTTTCCCTAACAAACATCCAAACACAGCTTTCCAAAGAAGCTTCTAGACTCCTTGGACTAGATCAGACACCTCTGCTGGGCTCCCATACATCTCCTGGAAGTTCCTTCATCCTAGCACACTGTCCTTAAGGATGTATTCAGCTCTTTCCCCCACGGGCCTCTAAGTTACAAGAGGGGCAGGGACTCTCCAAATCTTTCCTGTTCCCCCAGGGCTCTAGAGCTCAGGGATGGGTCCAGCAGGCACCTGGATATCTACTGAGTGAATAAGGGATTGAGTGGCCATCACCAGTGATAGACTATCAGAAGAGAAGAGAGAGAGTAAAAACGATTGCCCTACACTTAAAAAAATGTTTGCATTTATACATTTAGTGTGTGTGTGTGTGTGTGTGTATGTGTGTGTGTATGTGTGTGTATGTGTGTGTGTATGTGTGTGTGTGTATGTGTGTGTATGTGTGTGTATGTGTGTGTATGTGTATGTGTATGTGTGTGTATATGTGTGTGTATGTATGTGTATGTGTGTGTATGTGTGTGTATGTGTGTGTGTGTGTATGTAAGTGTGTGTGTATGTGTGTGTGTGTGTGTGTGTGTGCCCACCCACACATGCCACAAGACACATGGTAATCAGAGGACAACTTGCCAGACCATGGGGGTTATGGGTCCAGACCATGGGGGTTATGGGTCCAGACCATGAGGGTTATGGGTCCAGACCATGTGGGTTATGGGTCCAGACCATGGGGGTTAAGGGTCCAGACCATGGGGGTTATGGGTCCAGACCATGGGGGTTATGGGTCCAGATCATGGGGGTTATGGGTATCACACTTAGGTCCTCAGGCTTGGTGACAAGCACCTTGCTCACTAAGCCATCTCACTGGCCCTTTTTTCTGAGACAGGAGTCTCACTGTGTTATTTGGGCTGGCCTGGAACTTGCTATGTAGCTAGACTGATGCATATTTGTGCACCACATGTGTGCCTGGCACCCACAAAGATCAAAAGCAGGCATCAGATCCCCTAGAACTGGAGTTAGAGATGGTTGGGAGCTACCATCTGGGTGCTGGAAACTAACACCGGTCCTCTCCAAGACTAGCCAGTGCTTTAACCACTGAGCCATCTTTCCAGCCCCCCTATAACCTTTTTTTTTACACACTTATGAACTCATTTCTCTACCAAGAGCCACTCACACCTTACAAATGGAAATCCTGGAGCCTAGGAAAGTATGGGGCTCTCCTGTGTAAAACAGAGATAAGAATGGTGGCCTTAGGTCCACACGTTACCTATGCAAGTGTTTGTGGGGTCTCACCTGGGGTTGGCGGTACCAGTATAGGGTGTGTCCCTTGAGCACAAACCAGCAGCGCCGCCAGCGTGGACCCATAAAGCCGCCGGGTACCTTGCGTAGTAGAAGCCATCCATCACAATCCGGCAGGCCCAGCTCCCGGCAGGACACCCGCCGGCGGCTCAGCCTCGTGGCCACACCTGCCCCAACACAGCAGACCATGTTGACATGCGGCCAGCGAGCATCCTTCCCGGAGTCTATCTGCCCCCAGGGGGATCCCCAGTAGGAACTGTCTGAACTCATCCTCCGGGCTCACAATATCACAAATGCCCTCAGGTGGAGTGACTTTAAAGAAGCTGGGCATATAGCTTAGTGGTAGAGTGCACAGCCCTGACACACACACACACACACACACACACACACACACACACACACACACACCCCAGGAGATAAAACTGATGATCAGAGGGTACTGTCTCACAGTCTCAGAACTAGCAAGAGGCCTTGGTGAGAAGCAAGGGCCCATGGTTCCAGAAAAGACTGTTGTGTAGGAAGCATGTGTGTGCACTGAGGGGTCCCTGCCCAGCCCTGTGAAGATTTCTGAGACCCCGCCCAGTCAGGGATGCTCATACCTTTTGATTTCTTCCGACCAAGGACGGGACTCTGAAAAGGCCATGAAGAGCTTAGAGAAGGGTCCAGATCCACAGCCCATGCCCCTCCTTGCTGAGTCCTTGAGTTTACCTTGTCAAGGTTTCCCGAAGTCTCCAGAGGCTCTGCTGTTTTTTCTGGAAGTGTGCCTGGGGCTTCAGGAGGAGTGGGCTGGGGCTTAGCATCAAGGGAGGTAGAGTCTGTCAGGCAGGGAGGAGAGAGGGAAAATCCATGAGCTCAGGCCCAGGCCTGTGGTTAGGACGTCAGCATGGAGAGGCTGGTGGGCACTCAGATGCCTTGTCCAGAGCATGTGCCGCCTGCTGGGGCTGTGAGCTACCTGTCCAGGCGGGGCTGGGTCCAGGACTCCCATCTGCAGACAGGTTGAAGGTAAAAAGAGCTTCGGCTGGAACCCTGCGGAGAACAAGGGGACATGCGATGAGCCCATGGTCCCCGCTTCAAGACATACCCAGAAGCCGGGCTTAGTGGCACTCCTTTAATCTCAGCACTTGGGAGGCAGAGGCAGGAGAATCTCTGTGAGTTTGAGGCCAGCCTGGGCTACAGAGCGAGATCCAGGACAGGCTCCAAAACAACACAGAGAAACCCTGTCTCAAAAACCAAAACCAAAACCAACCAAACAAAAAGGCACCTAGCAGACAGAGCTTGCTTACCTGGGAGACAGTGGGGTCAGAGGCGGTGATTGGCTTAGCAGGTGAGGGGAGTCCTGGGGGGTCTGGAAAACAACCAGAAACAAAGTGATAGCGCCAACCACAGGAGTATGAAAGCAGGTGTGGGGGGGGGGCGGGGGGCGGGGACAGGTACCTGTGACGGGGTCTTGGGCACTGGAATCTTCTTCAGCACTAGGCTGACACTTGCTGGCTCCCTCAGCAGCTCCCTCACCACATTCTTGTGGGGCCAGCCCACCTGGGGGACAAGGACACTGAGTGGGAGGTTCTCAAACTGCCCTGAAACTCTTCTCTGTCAGAGCGCCCTGCCAGGTCTCCACCTTCAGGGAGCCTCCAGGAGCCCCTTTAACTGAGCTCTGTGGGAGGTCGGGCTAGCACCCAACTGAGATCCCGCCCACCAGCAGTCACCCTGAGACCTTCCTGTGTTGGCTCATGTCATTCGAGGCAGCTCCCATAGGCCTGGTCTTCACAGGGTGCAAAACCCTCGGGTGACTCTCCTCCTTCTCCCAAGCCTCCTCAGCACTCAGCACCCTCACCTCCACCTTGCCCCTCCCCGGCACTCACCACCACCTGCTCATTGATCTGGACAATCTCATCTCCTGGCAGGATCTGGGAGCCGGGGGAAGCCTAGTGTGAAGAATGGGGCCCAGAGAATGAGGCTTTCCTGGCATGACTGGCAGGTGAGAATGCCTTCAGGGTAGACGGGGTGGCGGGAGCGGTGAGAGGCTCTTACCTGGACACCTACTCGGGACACGAAGTGCAGGCAGTTGCTGGTGGTGTGAATTTCTAGACTCTGTGGAGACAGGAGCTAAGTCAAGTAAGAGGGGTTGAGCAGAGCCAGTGGGCAGGACCTCACACCGGGTACCAGGACTCTAAGGTAGGCAGAATGGGAGCAGAGCCTCGAGATGGCATTGTCCTAACTGCTGTGTAACTTTGGACTTGTTGCCACCACACACACCACCACCACCACCACCACCACCACCACCACCACCACCACCACCACCCATAAGGCCATAGGGAAGCTGTGTCACTGATTTCTGAGGTAGCAGAGTCTCAGAAATTTCCTGAGGGGAGACAGGGGATGACATGGAGTTGGGGGGTAGGGGGAGTAACTCTGGTTCTCTCTTCTCTTCTCTTCTCTTCTCTTCTCTTCTCTTCTCTTCTCTTCTCTCCTCTCCTCTCCTCTCCTCTCCTCTCCTCTCCTCTCCTCTCCTCTCCTCTCCTCTCCCCTCTCTCTCTCTCTCTCTCTCTCTCTCTCTCTGTGTGTGTCTCTCTCTCTGTGTGTGTCTCTCTCTCTGTCTCTCTCTCTTTCCAGACAGGGTTTCTCTGTGTAGTTTTGGTACCTGTCCTGGGTCTCGCTCTGTAGACCACGTTGGCCTCAAACTCACAGAGATCCGCCTGGCTCTGCCTCCTGAGTGCTGGGATTAAAGGCGTGCGCCACCACTACCTGGCAACTCTGGTTCTCTTAACTGGACAAGTTTAAAGCATAAGTGTTCCCTCTCATCTCTATTAATCCCTGTCAGGCCTGGAATGCGTCACCCAGGCCCCTCTGGCTCGGGAAAGGTGCCCAGCAATGGTGAGACTCTAGGTAGGTCCTCTGGGACTCCAATTAAGCATCGGTACACAACAGACTTAGTAATACAAGAGGCTGGGACTCCCAGACCATGTTTCAGGGTTCAGCCAAGGCTGCCGGGGGTCTTCAGGAGGAGGTGAGGGGTCAGAGCTCACCGAAGGGTCGTCCAGCTGCACCTGCTCCAACAGAGCCTTCTGCTCCAGCAGCTCCTCTGGGGTGCAGCTCAGGATGTTGTGGCAGATCCCGGCCACATGGCTGCACTGGGGGAACGCGGCATGTTGTCTGGACGAGTCTGATTCCATACCCTGCGCCTCCCCACCCAGCCCCGAGACTCACAATCCTCAGGGTGCTGCTTTCCTTCTCTGCTTCTGGACAGTCCTGAAAGCAGAGAGCACAGGGAGGCCCCTTTTAGGAAGGGGTGGGGGCCACTTTCCCCTGAGGACGCGGGGTGGGGCTGACGAGGTCCCCTGATGGCCCTCCCTTGCTTTCTCTACACGGGTCTCCTTGCCAGAACTATAACGGTCTCAGTGTTTCAACTCCAAGGTTTCATTCCTCTCCCATGACACCTGACTCAACCATTACTACACATGTCCTCTCCTGCCACCCTTCCCAAACGCCACCTGAGCCGCTGCCAGGGACACCCCATGACCCACCCCATTGCCTCGTAGCCCAGACCCCGGGGCAGGGCTTCTCCTACTCTTGTTCTCCCCTCCCCCAGCCCTCACCCCCCCCCCCCCAATCTTGGTCTGATTCACAGGTTATAAAAAGCTCTGGGGCCTGGCCTGGCCCCTGTCCTCCTACCTCCTGCAAGACCTGGCCCAGCTCGCCGCACAACACGCCAATCTCTTGGCAGGCAGAAAAGTCATTTAACTGGGAGAAGAGGTACCTGGCAGGAAGGACAATTAAGACACTGTGTTGGTTATAATTCCTCACCTGAGAATTGGAGACAAATTCCTACTGTGGTGGATTCTGCTCAGCACAGGACTATTTGTCCTGAATGTGCCAGGTCCTATTTTAGGCACCATGGAGACAACCATTAAACAGACAATGATCTGTAAGGGACACACAGGCAAGGTGTCCCTAAGGCGGTAACATCTGAGGCAGGCCACGAAGGACAGACAACTGCCAGTGAAGGGGAAGCTCTCCATCTAATAGCTGTTGAGGGACTAGAGAGGTTGTTCATAGCTAAAGGTGCTTGCCCCCAAAGCTGACGGCCTGAGTTCCTGAGTTCAGTCCCCGGGACTCACACAGTGGAAGGCGAGAACCGATTCTTACAATGGATGCTCTGGCCTTCACACACACCCCTGTGCCTACACACACACACACACACACACACACACACACACACACACACACGTCAAACAAGCCAACAAAAATTCAACTGTTGATAAAACCATCGACATGACAAGCTCCAGGGTGGGGTGGGAAGGAAGGCGGCCCAGGGTCCCTGCACAGACAGACTCTCGGACTTGTCTGACAGATCTGATTAAGAGCCAAGTACTGTTTTTCAATCCCAGGCCCTAGAGGAGACCACGGATGAGAAGAGTCACTGGTTACCCCATCCCTAGTACCTGTTGAGCCAGGAGAGGAGGGCATGGGCTTCCCGCACCAGCTCTACAGCAGCGGTGAGGACATCAGCAGGCGTCTCAGCACAGCTTCCCAGACGGCCTTGGACCAAGCTCTGAAAGGCCTGGGTCCTTTCCAGCAGCCCCTGAGCCAGGCTCTGCAGGTTTTCTGTCTGTAGCTTGGAGCCCTGCATCAGAAACGGGTCTATGACTGCCCCTCGACAGCCAGCCCACCTGGGCAAACGCCAAGACTGGTGGATGCTACAACCAGTGTTTTGGATACTACAGCCGCGTGCCTGTGCTTACTCACCAGGGCCCGGAGCTGTTCCACCCCGTCTAGAATGAGCTCCTGGTGGCCCAAGGGCCACACAGTCAGAGCCTCGAGGCTTTGGGGACAGAGCTGCAGCAGGTACTTTCCAGGCAGCTTCCAGTCCTCAAAGGGATAGTCCTGCAGAGCATCATCAAGGCCTGGAGCAAGGGGGGGGGCAGGTGTCATTATTGTTCTAAGTTTTCATCACATCAGAGCCCTTCCTCCCCTCCTGCTTGTCTCTAATGACAACCCTGAGACCCGGGCTGGCTTCTGCCCGTCTCACAGCTGATGCGGCTGAATTGAGAACCATATACAGCAGCCACTCTAGCAAGTGTGTCCAACCTACTGACATTGCCTTCTACCAAATGCATGCTCGAATACCTTGCAATCCAGTCACCAAAAAATTAAAGAGGCTAGCGAGATGCTTCAGTGGTTAAGAACAACACATACTGCTCTTGCAGAGGACCTAAGCTTATTTTCCCGACACCCACATCCCATCCATCCGAAGTCAGGGAGACCTGAGCAGGAGCTAACACTTAAGATATCTACTAGTTCTCCTGCTTAATCTCTTTACTTTTAAAACAGGAGAGATGGGCCTGGGTGGTGGTAGAGCACACCTTTAATCCCAGCTCTCAGGAGGCAGAGGCAGGCAGATCTCTGTGAGTTCAAGGCCAGCCTGGGCTACCAAGTGAGTTCTAGGATGCCAGGGCTGCTACACAGAGAAACCCTGTCTCAAAAAAACAACAACAAACAAACAAACAAACAAAAACAAAACAAAACAACAACAACAAAAAGCAGGAGAGGTGGCTCAGTGGTTAAGAGCACTTAGTGTTCTTGCAGAGGACCCAGGTTCGGTTCCCAGCACCCACTTGGCAGCTCACAACCATCACTCATAAGCACATTCAAGGTACACACACATAAATGCAGGCAAAACACTCATCCTCATAAATAAAAATTTAAAACTAAATAAAATAGCAACAATGAGAGCGCCTGCCTTGTAACCGCGTGTTTTTGATGATTGATGTGTACCAAACACGTGGTCTGTAGTCGGGCAGTAACAGCCATCACATTATCGCCAGGCTGTCTACCGTGACCTTACTTTGTGTGAGGCAATGTTTTAAGAACTTTACCCATAGTCAAGTGTGGTGCACATGCCTTTAATCCCAGTACTTGGAATAAAGAAACAGGGGGATCCCTGAGTTCGAGGCCAGCCTGGTCTACATAGTGAGTACCAGGACAGCCAGGGCTACACAGAGAAACAAATCCTGTCTCAAAAGCAAACAAATAAAAAGAACTTCACCCATATTGGCACATTTGATCTTCACATTTCTAGAAGGTGGGGACTACATATCATCCCTGATACACAGGGATGACATCATCGGGAAAACTAATGGAGGGAGAGACAGTGACTTGTTCACACCCCACCAGGCCAGACTGTCACCGGAGAATGCGTGTGTCATTAGGTGTTCCTCATCCCTCCTATGGCATTGAGTCCTGACTGGGCGCTCATTAAGCCAGGGCTACTTGGACAACTTCCTTCCCACGTTGAATGTGTTGGGCGGCCTCCACCCTCCCAGGAGACACCCACATGGAGCCACACACGCCAGTGACATTTTGTCCATGTCATGCTAGAGAAACTCAGACCTGTGGTCACAGACCTGGTGAGTGGTAGTGCTGGCCTGGGCCCCAGTCTGGGGGTGAGACTGCAGCTTCCTTGGGCTGCTCACACTGAAAAGGCCTCCAGCAAGCTCCAGCTGCCCCTGGGGAAGCAATGACTGGTCTCCTCACTCCCTGATGCAGCTACAGAAGGCCCTCAATTCTCTGAGTCAGCCTGTGTTTATGTCTCTTGGTCGCCCGGTGAGTGATCCTCACACTCTGATGGAATCCCCAGGGTGGGGCTGTGTCACCCCTACAGAATGGCTGGGGTTTCTGCTTCTTCACTGCCAACCTCGGTTTGAGGAGAGGGGAATATGACACCAGGGCCGGCCCTGTTCCAAGACTGAACAAATCACTTCCTGGCTCCCGGCCTGTTTGTACTTCCGAAAAATGGGCTTAATAAACAGCTCACAGGGCCCTGGGGCACAGGGAAGATGTCGGAGATAAAAGGGGGCGTGGGCCACCAGGGCCACCCTGTTTTGCATATTACTGCACCTGCTCGTCGCCACCCTGGCGGCTTGAACATACAAAAATATGGGAAGACCCCTTCCTGCGTCTTAGGGCCTTTGGTGTCGCCTGGCCTATCTCTGCCAGCACTGTGCCTGTTCAGGGGACCTTGTTACGCTGGTACGTGGCAGACGCTCTATAAATACCTGTTGACTAATAGACTCAGGTTCTTTCTCTTTTCCCCTTCCCTACTTTCTGCCCAAGGGACACCACGCTATTCCCTTCGATCCCACCTCTGCCCCCGGCTCACCAACCTCTCAGCCAGGCTGCCACCTTCCCGGGGGTCCAGGCCTCCACGGGCTCCATGCTGAGCTCCGCCCGCAGCGTCCAGCCCCTGCAGGAATTTCCGCTCCCGGACCGAGCCCGAGCCCGCCGGGCTGGGCCAGGGCGGGGCCGCCGCATACCTGGGCCCACGTGGCCACCCAGGTGAGGCCCCGCGACTGCCATTGGCCCACCGCCTGTCTTCCTCCTGCCCTGCCCCTTTGGCATCCTCGGACTTTGGCAGCTAGGCAGCCGGGCTCCAGGGCTGACGCCGCGGGGGTGTGACTCGGGCTGTCCGGAACTGACATGAGATTTGGCCCCAAACTGGCCTCACCAGGAGGATCCCTGTGAGTTTGACGTTAGCCGGGTCTACATAGACGAGTTCCCTACAGGGCTGTGTAGGGAGACTTTGTCTAAAACAACCACAAAACAATCAAACAAAAAACTAGCGCCATATCCCAGCCCGGGATTCTGACCTCAGCACCTAAAAACCAGAATATCTGATGAGGGTTTGGCGCAGAACCAAAGCGCATGGCTAGCCCACCACCCTCACCCTGGGGTCCCCATGATAGCTCATTATTGCCATCTGGAATTGCTGCAGCAACAGCTGACCTAACTCCCGGTGCTCAGTTCTAGGGCATAATAGTCCCTGTTTCATGGGACATTTGTATCTGAGCAAATAGCTTTAAATATTTAGAACATCGGGTCATGGTGTCTTTTGGTTGTAATCTCAGGACTCGAGATGCTGAGCCAGTGTGGATCGCTCCAAGTTCAAGGAGGACCTGGACTAAAGTAAGCCCCTTCCAAAAATACAAAAATGCACAGCAGAAACTAAAACTAAGTAAAAACTTTGAGTGTGGGACTCTGTCCCCTCTTATTTGCATCCTTTGACAGTCTGTTGAGAATCAGAGTCCCTTTCTCAAAGTAAGACTTTTCATTAATTCAGCTATTATTTATTTTAGGACACAAACAGCCTTTATCAGTTACAAATGAAGAGGAAACACGCCAACCATTCCCCTGGAGAAACGTTTGCAGACATGTTAGCTGCCTTCTGAATGCACTTCTTATTCTTGCTATTTTTTTTTTTTTTTGTTTGTTTGTTTTTCAAGACAGGGTTTCTCTGTGTACTTTAGTCCCTGTCCTGGAACTCACTCTGTAGCCCAGGCTGGCCTAGAACTCACAGAGATCCACCTGTCTCTGCTTCCCGAGTGCTGGGATTAAAGGTGTGCGCCACCACCGCCAGGCTCCACCACCGCCCGGCTCTTGCTACAATTTTTGAGATGCTTTTCATTCTTGCTCTGTTGCTCAGACTGCTCTCCAACTCACAGGTTCGAGGAGTGATTCTCCTGCCCTAGCTTCCAGAAACAGTGGACCACAGTTTGTATCACAAAATCAGCAAGGATAATGTTCTTAAAAGCATAGCACAGCTGGGCTGGAGAGATGGCTCAGCAGTTAAGAGCTGGCTGCTCTTGCAGAGGACGGCAGTTCAATTCCTAGGACCCACCATGTCAACTCACAACTGTAACTCCAGTTCCAGGGGACCTGATGCCCTCTTCTGGCCTCCTCAGGAGCTGCATGCACATGATACACAAACATATATGCAGGCAAACACCAATACACACAAAACTTTTTTTTTTTTTTTTTTTTTTTTGGTTTTTCGAGACAGGGTTTCTCTGCGTAGCTTTGCGCCTTTCCTGGAGCTCACTTGGTAGCCCAGGCTGGCCTCGAACTCACAGAGATCTGCCTGGCTCTGCCTCCCGAGTGCTGGGATTAAAGGCGTGCGCCACCACTGCCCGGCTACAAAACTTTTTTTAAAAAGCACAAAACATAACCGGGTGGTGGCGGCGGCGGCGGCGGCGGCGGCGGCGGCGGCGGCGGCGGCGGCGGCGGCGGCGGCGGCGGCACACGCCTTTAATCCCAGCACTCAGGAGGCAGAGGCAGGCGGATCTCTGAGAGTTCGAGGCCAGCCTGGTCTACATAGTGAGTTCCAGGAAAGGCGCAAAGCTACACAGAGAAACCGTCTTGAAAAACAAACAAACAAACAAACAAAAAAGCACAAAACAGTTTTTTAGGATTACACCTTTAATCTCAGTCCCTGGGAGGCAAAGGTAGATGGACTCTGAATCTGAGACTAGCCTGGTCTGCGTTGAGTTCCAGGATAGCCAGGACTATATAGAGAGAGCCATGCAGGCACTCCAATAAAAATTTTAATGTGATTATGATATATATGTGTGTGTTATATATGTATTATATGTTATATATTATATATACATATACATATACAATATTTTTAAGAACGCTGGCCAGGTATGGTGAAACACCTGTCTAAAAAAGCAAAACAAGGGCTGGAGAGCTGGCTCAGTGTGAAGAGCACTGTCTGCTCTTCCAGAGGACCTGGGCTCAGTTTCTTCTTTTCTTTTCTTTTTTTTTTTTTTTTTTTGGTTTTCCGAAATAGGGTTTCTCTGTGTAGCTTTGCACCTTTCCTGGAACTCACTTGGTAGCCCAGGCTGGCCTCGAACTCACAGAGATCCGCCTGCCTCTGCCTCCTGAGTGCTGGGATTAAAGGCGTGCGCCACCACCGCCTGACTGGGCTCAGTTTCTTGTACCCACATAGCAGCTCTCAATTGTCTGTGACTCTAGTTCCAGGGATCCAATGACCCCTTCTGGCCTCTGAGGTCACCAGGCATGCAAATAGTACACAGATATAAATCCAGGCAAACACTCAGACACACTTTTTTTTTTTTATTTTTAAATTTTAACCTTAAAAAATAGCCAGGCAGAGATCTGTCTGCCTCTGTCTTCTGAGCACTGGGATTAAAGGCCTGCACCACCACTGCCCAGCTATTTATTTATTTTAAAGGACACTAGCCAGGGATGGTGCACAACTTTAATCCCAGGCAGATCTCTGAGTTTGAGGCCAATGTGGTCTACATAGTGAGTTCTAGGTCAGCCAGGGTCACACGAGACTCTGTCTCAAAAATAAATAGGAACATTGAGTGGGAGGAGCGGTGTGGTTTACTACTTTTTGTGGTGCTGGGAACTGCACTTTGGGCCTTACAGCTGGGCATGTGTTCCAACCCCAACCCCACCCCAGTCCTACCTAACCTGTTTGAGCAGCAAAGAACTAAAGAGAGAGAATGCAGAACTATGATGGAGAAGTCTGCATCACCAGAGTGAGAACAGGAACAGAGTGGCCATTCGGCCCTCTAAAGTCTGCTAGACACAGATGTCATCCTAAGCAATGGTGGCCACATGGCAGGGGGCCCGAGACAAAGCATGCCATCGGGTGTAGGTAAGAGTGGGCTAAAGACCACCAAGGGTTTGAAATAGTGTAAGCTGTTTCTTTGCTTTTCAGGCTTAGGAATCCCAGATGGCCTGGACTTCCCTGTATGCCAGAGGACCTTAGCCTAGTGATCCTTCTCCTGAGAACTGGGGTTACAGACCTAAGAGACACTTGGTTCATGGGGTGCTGGGGATGGAACCCAGGGCTTCACACATGATAGGTGCAAACTCTGGTGAGTTTCATCCTTTCTTCTCCATATTCACCTCTGTATTATTTGTCTCTCTTCTTGTTTTTGAGACAAGGTCTCTCTTTGTAAACCTGGCTGTTCTGGAACTCACTATGGAGACCACGCTGGCTTCCAATTCAGAGACCTTTCTGCCTCTGCCTCCAGAGTGCTGGGATTACAGACTTGTGCCACCAAGCCTAGCTAACGATTTTTGGCCTAGTTCTTTGTTTGTTTTTCAAGACAGGGTTTCTCTGTGTAGCTTTGGAGCCTGTCCTGGAACTCACTCTGTAGACCAGGCTGGCCTCGAACTCATAGAGATCCACCTGCCTCTGCTTCCAGAATGCTGGGGTTAAAGGCATGCACCGCCACTACCCGGCCTAGTTTTTCTTTTAGCTCTTCTTTTTTGTGATGCTAGGGACAATTCCAGAGCCTGCACTCAGTCACAGTACCACACCTTCTGCCCTCTCCTTCTCTATACAGATATTCTACACATTACTCTGAAAATCATCCTTTTTGTTATTTTCAAAGACAGCAAAAAGCTGGGCAGTAATGGCACACGACTTAAACCCCAGCACTCGGGAGGCAGAGGCAGGCGGATCTCTGTGAGTTCAAGGCCAGTCTGGTCTACAGAGCAAGATCCAGAATGGCCAGGGTTATACAGAGAGATCCTGTCTCAAAAAAGAAAACAAGAGAGATAACAAAATACACAGAAATTTCTTGTAACAATGACGCAGAGACCATTTTTTAATTAATTAATCTTTTAATATATTATGCAGGCTGTCAAAACGGCTCTGTGGGTAAAGGCATTTGCTGCCAAGCCTGATGAGCTGAGTTGGGCACCCAGGACCCCCTTGCTGGAAGGAGAGAACTCCCTCAAGTTGTCCTCTGACCTCCATGTGTATGCCGTCACACACATGTATGTCACACACGTGTATACAAACACATGCACATATACACAAATAGATGTAATTAAAAAAACTAAACAACACATTACGGACAACTTTATCTGCATAAGCAATTCTCTTTTAAAGCCCACACAAGAGAAGTTCTTGTGGAAACTCCATCTTGGGGAGAAGGTGAAGTATACCCTTCAAAGGTAGTTGAATTTACAGAATCCAAATGGAAAAGTGACTAACAAGTCACCTGGCCTCTTTTGCTGAATGCTGACTGGTACATTCACTTATCCAAGGTAGGAGTATGGTGTGGTGATATTTTGTGTATGCTCTAACAAATAAAGCTTGCCTGCAGATCAGAAGGCAAAGCCAGACACTAGTTAGCCATAGAGACCAGGCAATGGTGGCACACACCTTTAATTCCAGCACTTGGGATCTCCTGCCTTTGCTCCCAGTACTTGGGAGGCACACATGCCTTTAATCACAACACTAGGGAGATTGAGACAGGAAGTGATGTGGCTGGGCACAGAAAGGAATATAAGGCAGGAGGAGACAGGAGCTCAGTCTTTTTCGGCTGAGGAGATGGTAAGAGGTGGCTGTGGCTTGTTCCTTTGTCTCTCTGATCTTTCAGCATTTACCCCGATATCTGGCTCCAGGTTTTTATTAAGACCAATTAGGATTTGTGCTACAGTAGGGTCCAGATCAGGGATGAGGAAGCCTGCCCCATACCTGGTTAATGCCTGGACTCCTGGGCACTGCCAGCCAAAGCTTTGCCTACAAGCCTGGCCTGGCCTTTCTGGTGAATGGGGGAGGAGCTGCTACTCAGGCCTGATGCTGATCTCTCCTGACAGCTGCCCCTAAGGCTGGCAAGCAGGGGGGAAGGGACCAGATTTAAAGATCCAGCTGCCCCACCCCCTGCCAGACTTGGGCAAGCCAGCAGCAGAGAGCATCCTCTGACCACACAGTGCCCAGGCAAAACAGGTCAGGGACTCCTATGCCCTGGTTTCCGCCTCTTGATACCCTGGGAAATCTAGTCTTCTTCATTTCGGCCCCCACTCCACAGGACAGGGAGACCAGAGCCCCGACTATGAGATTCCGCCGCCTGACCCCTGGCTACTTCCGAGTGCTACAGGTAAGTACATCTAAATACTGCCTTTCTGTACCACCTCTCTCTCCCTCCCCTTCTCACGGCGGGGCTGATACCCCCAACGGCCAGACTGTCACGTTCCCTGCTGCCTGACTAGCCAGGACCCAGATGGGCAGTGAGGCGAGAGGGATCGGGGTGGAATCTCCCTGGGGCAGAAATGGCGTCCACATCTTCTCCACCCAGCAGCACCATCTTATCCACTTCCTACCCAGAAGTCTCCGTTGACCATGTATGTCCACCGTTTGTGTTCTCCCAGATGCAGGTGGCCGGGGAGCTGAAGGCAGAGCCCCGGAGTCCGCTGGTTGGGATTGTGGCTACCACGCTGGCTGTCCTCGGGTTGGGTGGCTCCTGCTATGCCGTGTGGAAGATGGTGAGGCAGCGGCAGCTGTCCAAGGCGCCATGATGAGGCAGGCAGCCTCTCACCCAGGCTTGCAGGTAGGTGACTCAGGGGAAGGGTCTGCAACTTCAGAAACCCATGTTTTCCCCCTTGGGGCTCAGTCTCTGCCATCGCCACAAACACAGAATAAACCTGACCCTACTCCCCAGTTTTACACTATGCCTGCACTCCAGCCCAGATTCAAAGAAGGCAGGCTGGGGTACGGGTTCCAAAGCTGGACCCGATGGGGAATAGACATCTTGGCTCAGAAACCCTTGCAGGGCTGGACTCTGCAGGACTGGAAGGGAAGTTAGAATCAGAGGTACGCCCTCTTGTCCAGGTCCTTTATTTTGGGCAGAACACCCAGAAGAGATCATCTCCCCAAAAAACAAAGTACACACTCTCAGACTAGCACTGAACCACTGTCCATGGGCAGTTTCTCTGCCCTATATCCTCAGGCCCCTCAGGTGGATGTGTCCATCTCAGGGATCTCAGTGGACACTTCTGTGGGCACACCCAAGCGCTGGGGGGGCACATACGAGCCCATGCCCGCTGCCCTCTCAGCCTCTTCCTGACTGTAGGGTTCGATGCTCAGCTGCTTCAGCCTGGGAGAAGGAAGAATAGGTGTTTGGAGCTGATCAGATGCAAGACATACCTGCATGATACCCATTCACCATCTCCTGACCCCTTCATACCTTTTCTTGTGGTCTTTGGATCGGAAGTGGGTCTTCAGGTTGGCGGAATCGATGAAGTACCTCCTGCAGGGATGTAGGGAGAGAGTAAAGAGGTGGTGAGGCCTTTCAGGTATGCCTACCTCCCTGGCCCTAACTCGTCCCCGGATACCAGATTCCGAGCCCGAAGAGATGGGAGGCGGGCTGACCCACGGGTCCCAAGACAGGAGATCCCACGAGCCTCGCCGCCCGGATCTCACCGCAATGGGGCTGGTACCTCAAACCCTGCTCGGCCCCGGGCTGGACTCACGCGCAGGCCAGACAGCGATGCAGGCCGCCCCCTGGCAGGTCCGGGTCGGGCTCGGCGTCCAGCTCTGGCTTGGGCCGCGGGAGCCCCTGCGGCCGCAGCTCGCGGTGAATCTCATCCAGGTCTGGCCGCCGCTTCTTGGCCTTCATCTGGCGGGCTAAGGAATGTGCTCGGTGCGCGCCGGTCCTGCGGGAGCGACCCATGATCAGTGACACCAAGACCAAGGAGCTGGGAGTAGGGAAAGACCCACACGTGTTGGAGCTTCCGGGCCGCTCGATGACGTCACGAGAGGTCCGCCCGGGGGCGGAGCAAGATTGTCCAGACCGCCTCTGATGGCGTCACGGACAGGCTGGTGGCTGGAGCGCCCCCCGGTGGCCGTGGATGATAGTGACTGGGCTCTTGAGGGCCAGTGGCCTGGGGGCAGCGGATCCTTCCACTCTGCCGGTCCCATCATCACTTCCCGGTTTCCGCACCTCGGATTTCAGCTGGAGAGGATACTTTCAACGTCTCTGGAAAGCACTGATGTTTGTGCCATGAATAAATTATTTCATAAATGAGAATAAGTTTGGAATCACGGATGGGGCACCCAGAGGGTTACCCCTAGGCTCTAACAAAGGGCCTCTTCTTGCCTCTCCCCCGTTATTTTCTTGGGTCTGTGTCTCTTCTGTCCTCCCTCTACTCCTAGGCAAATTCATGGGGCCAAGAGTGGAGAACTGTTTCCCAGAGAATCTAGCACCTGGGGAGGTGTTCCGTCCTTGAAGAGGGGTCAGTTTTCCTGTTTTTTGGTGGTTGGTTGGTTGGTTTCTCAGTGCTGGGGATGGAACCCAGGGCCTCACAGATGCCAGGCAGCTGGTCTAACAGGTGAACTCCATCCCTGCCCAAGAGGAAGTGTTGCTCATCTCTGCTTTCTTTCTCTATGCCCAGGCTCCCAGGAGAAGGCTGGCAGGAAAAGGGGAAATAACCAAGAAGTGTGCTTAGAGTAAGGCGAGGGCTGAGGGCCTTTCTTCGCTCATCTTGGCCTGGTGCCGCTCAGGCTGGCCAGAGCCAACTCCACCGTATGGGGGCCGAGGAGCTCAGCAATAATTCAGGGTTCCGACTCTTTGGAACCAGTTGCCAGGAAACAGGGAGACGGGCACGTGCATCCCGGGGGAGAACAGGTTTCTAGGCCACACAAAGGAATGAAATGGAAGCCCAGAGTGCTCACTGGAGGTGGCTTGGGGACCTTCCCACTCCAGCTCGTGAAGGCTGAGTAGAGCTACAGGGCGGGGCCCTGAGGAAAACGTGGCTAGTATGACTACAGTCAGAGGATGCACAGGTGTGGGCCCTGGGCTCAAGCATTTGAGTGGAAAACTTTTTCTGCAGCTCTCCTAAGAGCTGAACAACCACCAGTATTCCTAAGTGCAGGCAAAATGGACTCTCCAAAGAGCTGTCTTCCTTAACTTTGGCCAATATGGGTCAAGACAAGGGGCTGAGGTGGCACAAGCCTGCCCCAACCTCAGAATCACTGGGATCCGGTTTACCTGCTCGGCACTGTGCCAGCTGGGGAGAATGGTGCATCTTTCATGAAGTCACCAGATCCCTGGGACAGGCTCTTGGTTCCTCCAAGTTTCTGGAGCCAGATCCACGGGTGCCCGTTAAGCTACCACCTTCTGTGTTTGGGTGCCAGGCCCCTCTCCCCCGCAGCCATGAACCAAGCTTTCTGGAAAGCTTACAAGTCCAAAGTGCTACAGACTCTGGGTGGAGAATCTGAAGAGGACCTGGCGGAGGAGGTGGGTACTGGCCATGTTTTCTAGAACAGAGGGACAGCAAAGGCGGAGGGGGGGATAAAGAGCATTAAATAAGCTGGAGAGGACACAGATTCTTTTATGCAAAGACTGTAGGCACATTGGGGGATTACAAACAGCACGGTGCAATGATGGAGATGTTGAAAAACACAGGAAAGGGGAGAGCTGGGGCCATGGGCGAAGCAGGCACTGCTGACTCCAAGGATCTCGTGAACTGCCTGCCATAGGATAAAGATTGTTCTAATGCCACTTGGCAGTAGCTACAGAAGTCCGTTAAGCTCGTCACAGCTTTCTAGTAGACAAAGCTAAGAAGTGAGACGGCTTGCCTGGAGAGGTATGAGCGCCTGCGTGTGGGGATAGGGGGTAAGCAGTCCTTATGCTCTGTGGGCCACAGTAGCAGCATTCCATCAAAGCCGTACTTAGGCCATACTTAGTTCCGAGGGGGAGGGCAGAATGGACTTTGAACCGAGGAGTTTATGTCTGGAAGTTGTGATAAGTGGCAGCCACACAAATGGATGTGGCAGGGGCGGAAACCAGCCCCACAGGGGTGGGTGAGAGGGCGGCTAAGCATATGCCTAGACATGCTGGTGTCCAAGACTGGGATTCTAAGGACATGTCTAGGAAAATGCTGCAACCGGTGCCTCCGTGGAAACTCCAGTACAGGTGTGAACTGGATTTGGTGATTTTTGTATGGATGTGCATTTTCAGCAGGATTCTGGACCTGTATGCTTTCATGTAGGCATTTGCAGGTGTTGCATTTGGTTGGTGGAGAAATTTTGACAGCCCTGCACAGGCCTCTGTTAGCTAGCTGCCTGCAGGAATGGGTTGTTTAACCACGTGAGTGTCCTTGTGTGATTGCCTATCCGCTCATACACCTGCGCACAGAAGGAAAGGGGTAGCCATGCTCACGTACAGGTGTGTGTCTGTAGTCGTGTGCATAACATGCCCTTGTCCACTCTATGTGTGTGTATGCATTTGGGTATGTGTGGGAGTGGGCAAGTGTACGTGCTTAGAGGTATCTATGCAGATTGACCATGCAAGCCTGTGTATTGACCAGAGGCATTATGTAGTCTACCTGTGAGCATTCCCATGTGCCCTAGAGGTGATGCAAAATGGGTGTGTAAGTGTGTGTGTGTGCACTGGCTAGCAATGGGGCTTCTCTCATGCTGGGTGGGTGGGGTCTTGTGTCCCAGGGGGAGAACCCAGCATTAGTGGAGTCTGAGGCGGCAGAACCCCAAGAGGAGGCCTTCAATCCCGTGTCACAGCTGGCCCGAAGGGTGAGTTCTCCAGTCTTCCACCCAACCCTGGGAAGCCTGGCAGAGGCTGTGGTGAAGCCCCCGGAGGCGTGGCGGCATGCGCTCCTGACTCTCAGCTCTTTCCTCCCAGGTTCAGGGGGTGGGGGTGAAGGGCTGGCTGACCATGTCATCTCTGTTTAACAAAGAAGATGAGGACAAGCTGCTGCCACCGGAGCCCTGCGCTGATCAGTACGTGTGGCCTCAGGGGGCGGGGCGGCGAGGGGCGGAAGGGTCCTAAGATCTCTCTTCTGCCATGCTGGCTCCCGGTGCTCTGTTCATCACCCCTGTACGCTCTGTCCTCTTATCAGGATACAGCGGGGTCAGATCTCTTGGGACTGAGGTAACCGGGAAGTCCTTATGGGTAGCTCCTCCCTCTTCCTCAGGACGGCCAACTCCCTAGAACCCAGGACAGCAGAGAAGGCCTTTTTAGGTGCCTGCAACAAAGGGTGGGGTCTAGATGGTAACCCGCTTGTCCTGTCTCGTACACACACCGCATCTCGGCCTTTTCCTTCAGCCCTGCGCACCCACATCACATTCCCTTCTGCTCTGCACCCCCCACCCACCCACTATCCTTGCCCCCAGGTTCCTTTCCTCCCCACCCCCTAACCTCCTCTGCCTGCCTGTCCCAGTCCTCTGAGGACTCTTCCAGAGGCAAGGCTCCTTCTTTGGGGCGTTATCATCCACCTCTTCTTTCCTAAGCGTCTGTGCTAGGATTTCCTCCACTTTCTTCCGCGTACCCAGTTCCTCTTCCCTCTATCCTAGAGCCTAACCACTTTGCTCGCCTGGCTCTCCCCGCCTCCCGCGGTGTGTGTGTGTGTGTGTGTGTGTGTGTGTGTGTGTGTGTGTGTGTGTGTGTGTTTTGTGGAGGTGTCCCTGCTATGGGCCTAAACAAGCTCACCCCACTCTCTCTCCCGTGCCCTTCCCCTCTTAGGGCCCTCCTTGGCTTTCCAGACCTGGCTTGTTTCCGTTCGTCTATTCTCTCTGCACCGGAGTTCCTTCTCCAAACTCCTGACCGCTCCACCCAACTCGGGGATCCCGGGTCCCCTCTGCCCAGCCCTCTCACGTCCTCTCCCGATCCTGTCCCACTTGACCGGTTTTTCCCAGAGCCTCTGAACCCTCCCTTTGCTTGCAGGCCCTGACCTTGCCCCGACTCCCCTGACTGCACCCCTTGTCCCTTCTCCTGCCCACTGTCCCCTTCTGGGACCCCGGGCCAGCCCGCTGACCCCCGCCTCTCCTGCAGCCCGCTGGCGGCGCCTCCCCCGTCGCAGGCGGCCGCGGCCGAGACGGAGCCGCGCGGGCCGGGATTCTGGGACGCGTTCGCCAGCAGATGGCAGCAGCAACAGCAGGCGGCGGCGTCCATGCTGCGCGGCGTGGAGACCCCCGCGGAGCGGGACCCCGAGCCCGGGGACAAGCCGGCCGAGGAGGCCACCGAGTGCCCCGAGACCCGGGAGGTGGACCCCGCGGCAGGCTTCAAGTGGGGTTTCCTCACCCACAAACTGGCAGAGATGAGGGTGAAGACCGCGCCCAAGGGCGACTAGCCGGGGCCCGCCCTTCCCTACCTCCCATAAAACTCCTGGATCGACACCCGGTGTGACCGTGTCAGTTTTTTCCCCGACAACAGGAAAAGCTACTTTTAGGTGGGCGATCTCAGGCGGGGTCCAGCTAAAGGGTTCCTCGCCTTCTTTCCCGACGGAAGTGCCGAGACACTCCAGGTGACAGGATGGGTGGCCTTAGACTTAAGGTACAACTTTCCAGAAAGCCCCGGAGGACCCGCTCCACTGCCCTGTCCCGCTTCCTTTCGTTCAGCAAACCCTGCCGGTGGCCCAACTGCAGACGCTGATTCAAAATGTGTGAAAATCCTGGAGTAACGAACGAGGCAGCTCTCTACCAGCGGGTCCCAGACCAGGGTTTGTTGAGGAACAAAACGCAGCTGCCCCTGTGAGCTCAGAGAGGAGGAGGCAGACCCGGTATTTGGGGGGCAGTTTCCTGGAGGAGACTGTGCGTGTGATCTTCCAAGAATACAGTTAGGGAAGGAAACCTAAGGCAGAGGAGGGCGATCCTGAACAAAGGCTTCGACGGGAACCTGTGAAGAAAACCTGCGAGTTTGTGTTCTGGAGCGGGGGGGGGGGGGGGGGGGGGGGGGGGGAAGGAACTCTGCTGGAAGTATAGCTCGGTTGGTAGAGGGCTTGCAGAGCTACATGAAGCCCTGGGTTCGATCCCTAGTTATCGCATAAACCTCAGTGGTTGCTAGCAGGGTGAGGTTGGCCTGGGACAGACAGAGAGAGAGAGAGAGAGAGACAGACAGACAGACAGACAGACAGCAGATTACAGATGGCAAAATCCTGACCCAAGGATGCCCCAGTTTTAATGACTTCCATTCCGGACCCTTCAAAACTCAGACTTTCTTACCTCAGGACCATGGAGGACGGGAAGGGGACGCAAAGCTCCAAGAATCCTGGGTGGCTCAAGCAAGCTACGTTTATTGAACACTTTCTATATTCCAGGTACATTTCCCATATGCATTACAACTACTCCAGGACGCTATTTACGCCTTTAATAACCGAGGGAAGCGGAGTGCTTGGCCAAGGTCACACTCAGCCTGGAACCCACACTTACAACCCACACACTCAGCCACGCAGACCAGTCCTCCCCTTTCCCCAACCTCTGCCCGCAGAGCCACACTCACGATCCTTTTATTAAATAATATTTTAGCTTTATTCAGTAGTTCGCTCATCTCCCACCCACCCCAGTCCATCGCTGCTCACATTCAGCCTCCAGAAAGGCTACGTGGCCCCCACCCCACCCCTTTCCTCAGTCTGCGCCTGGCCCTCGGGGTCCCGCCTGCTCAGGGTGCAGATGGGGAAACCAGATCTAGGCGAAGGGTTTGTGCACGGACGCGGCGAGCTCTCCGGGAGCCGTCTCGGGGGCCGCGGTGCTCACACCTCGGACTCGCGCGGCGGGGCGCGCGCGCGCTGGCAGCCGTACAACCACTGGATGACGCGCGCGTTGCGTTCCACCACTGACACCGAGGGGCGTCCGTCCCGCGCGGACCCCGCCGCCTCCGAGCCGCCGCCGCCGCCGCCGCCGCCGCCTCCCGCACAGTCCCGGCTGCCCGCGTCCCCGTCGCTGGATGTCCAATCGCTGGTGTCCCCGGAGCCCGGCGGCGGCGACGTGGCGACCTGCGGGCTGTGCTCGGCGCCCCAGCTCTGCGGGGAGAAGCGCTCGGCGCCCAGCACCTCCACCAGCGCGCGCTCCAGGCCGCAGTAGTTGAAGAAGCGCTCCTTCTCCGACAGGGGCAGCGAGCACGTGGGACACAACGCTCTCTTCCCTGTCGCCTCCGGAGCATCCGGGGACCCAGCCCAGCCCGCAGGAGCCGCGGGTCTCTCTGTAGGTCCTGGGCTGCTCGGGGCAGCATCCCGGGAGGCGCCCAGGAAGAGGCGTCGTACTAGCCCCTGGCCCTTGGCGTTCTCTTTGTTCACCGAAGCCTTGCAGTCCCGCTTCTGGCGGTAGAAGATGAGGGAGTCAGGCCTTGGCTGTCGCCTGCCGCTACCCCGGCGGGCAGGCCCCGGCGTCCTGGGTGATGCAGAGGCCCCCAGCTCATTGCAAGGGTGTGGCGTCAGCGGTCCTGGTCCCCCTCGCAGGGCTGGCTCTTGACGACGTACTATCACCTGCTGCGTCTTGACGTACTTGGCTTTGTCGGCCTCCAGCCTCTCCACGGCGCTGGGGGTCCGTGCCCTCGATGGCGTGGAGGGAGAGGCCAGGAGCATCTTAGTGGAGCTGGGCAGGTCAGTGCTCCATGCACAGTTAGGGACGGACGCGCAGGTAGCTGAGAAGCAGCGAACAATTAATTCTCCGGAGTTCCTGCGGCCTGCAGGGAGAGAGGAACTGTCTGGGAGAGGGTAGGCTGTCCCTGCCCCTCTCCTGCAGGCATTCCTGGGTAGAGGATCAGCCAGTCACCCCTCCCCCATCAGCTGGTGCCATGCCCAGGGAGCGAGAGCTAGACCCACCCCTCCCCAATCCTTAAGAGGCATTGGATAATTTGGGGGGAGGGGATTTAATGCCCCTTTGAGAGTGCTCTGATCTGGTACAAGCAAGCAGGACACTTGGAAAGGAAAATCAGGCGGGCCCTAGCTCAATTCCCGAAATCGGCTTTAACCGGAAAAAATACCTCTTCCCAACAGAGCAACTTCAAGCCCAAGACAAGGAGGTTCCGCAGCCACAGGCTGCCTGCAGCTGGCCCACCCTTCCCGCCCCCAAGCACCGAGGTCAGGGACATAACCATAGGGTAGAAACCTCTAGGAACTGCTGCCAGCTTCCTCGCCCAGGCCCAGCAGGGCTATTCAGGAAGGAGAGGGAGGTGGTCCCCAGTCTCTACAGCCAGCCACTGTGTGCCCTATGCCAAGGGGACTCCAGAAAAACCTAACCGGTAACCACCACCTCGTCCAACCCTGCACTTCCAAGTCAGACCAGACAGTGGCCAGGAGAGGATAGGGCTTGTGTGGGTCCTTTTGAGAGTTAGGGTGCCACCTGGGACCCAGATTTCGCCTTATCGTCTTGGACCCCCGGCTTGCGGGTCAGAACTCCTCTCTGGTGTTTGGGTTCTGCCTCTGATGCTGTGGGTCCCGGCAGGAACCCCAGTCTCACTAATCCTCCCCGCCACTGAGTCTGCCTAATAACCTGCACACCCAGAAATCTGCCCTCGGGGTCCCTGCGGGCTTCTCATCCAGAAACCTCTGACCCTTCTTCTTCGCCTCCCTTGTCCTGGGGAAAAGGGCAGGAGGGACAGTAAATCAAGAGCTGCCGGTTTCCTTGTTAGCTAACAGAATGGGCCACCCACATGGTCAACACACCCACCCCTGTCCTCCCATTTCCCGTTCCCATACAGCTGAAAGACACTTATTGGTTCTGGGGTCTGAAGGGACCTTGCTTCTGGAGGCAAAAAGGCACAGACTAGGCAAGGCTGTGTGAAGACGGATGTGCCCGCCACCCTTCCCAGAGGCCTTAGAGCGGAGACCCTGGCCACTTCAGCCCCGGTCCAACCTGAAAAACTTTTCCCACACTACTCCACATGGCCACCTAGTATGTGGTGAATCTGCCCACTGTGACAGAAACCTAGGCAGCAAGGACAGCCTGCCAGTGTCCCGCTCTATTCACACAGGGACGATACTGGGTCAGATGCCAAGGTCCCAGGAGGGCACTGAGCTTGTCTGACCTCATGGATGGCCTCTGTCCCCTCCTTCTCTCTGTAGCCTTGAGCAAGGAGGCTATAAAAAGTCCCTAAACACAAGGACCAAAATAGTCTGCTGTCCCCTGCTTCTCCCCTGTTTTCTGGGCTGGCTTTGATGTTTGACCACAGACGGCCCATGCTAGACTGGCAGTCAGTCTTGTCCTCTGTCCCTGTTACCTAGCCTCCCAGCCCTTGAGTTAGAAATTCCTCCTCTGTCCACTTAGAGGCTTCAGCTCTCAACACTGGCGCCTCCAAGTTCAGTAGCTTGGCACTGGCCTCCTTACCAGCGCTCCCAAGGTGCCCTCCTGCCCTGATACCCTCCCACCCCGAGGCACTCACCTCTGTGTGGAGACACCGAGTTGCAGGGGTCCCTCGGCAGGCCCAGACTGAAGGCCAGAAGGACAGCGGGGACCAGGGAGTAACTTTGGTGGCAGCCAAGCCGTCCTCTCCACAGGAAAAGCGAAGAGCCTCCACCCCCTGGGTTAACCCTTCCTGACCCAGAGCTCAGACTCAATTAACTCCTTCCTGACCAGTCTTGGTGCTGACAGGACCTGTGAGCCGTGTCCAGCAACTTTACAGATGGTTAAGTCAGTTCTGTCAGGTTCGATGGTTGCCATGGAGACACCGTAAACCTGGGCTGAAGTACCATGACCCCAAATGAGACCTTCTACTCCCCAGGCTCCTTCTGAAGCCTCCATGCTCTGACTGGAGGACAGAAGAGGGTGCTATGCCATTTAGGCCTGTTTTAATCCTGGTACTGGAGTGTGGCAAGCCTGCTCTTCCTAGAGATGAGCCGGGCATCTGCAGCCTAAGGGTGGGTGAGGGTGCTGCAGGTGTGTTGAGAGCCTGTCCCAGCAAGACTTAGCATGAGGACTGAGCAAGAACTCGGTGGCCCTGCCCCAGTGATGGCAAACGGGAAGGGTGTGATGGAGGAGGCCTTCCAGGGCTAAGCCTCCATCCTTTGGCCTCCTACCTGGGATCCCTAGTGGTCCCCACTCTTCACTGACACCATTTACCTCAAGGGGAAGCCCTAGCCAGGAAGGAGCCCCACCCCTCTCGGTAGGTCAACTCCTTAGCACTAGAGTTCAAAGGCTGGGCTCTGCCTCAGCTTCTCTCCCAGTTGCGCCTACCCCCTGCCAGCCTGACCACTTAGCATCAACCCCCTCCCTTCCTTCTAACACTTTCCATGATTGCAAGGCTCGGTCCCATCTATGCGCTTGATCTCCCCTGAGCCCCCTCCCCTGGAGCCTAGATAGGGCCCGGCAGGAATAGTAACCCCACTTCACGGGGAGGAAGCGAGTCTAGCAGGAGGGACATGCGCAGACCCCCAGAGCCCTCTCTCTCCTCTGCCCCCATGTCTGTCTGGCTAGACCGAGAGTCTGTCTGAGAACCCAAGGCTCATCACCTGGCCAGAAGATGCTGTTACCTTCCGCAGGCCTGGAATGGGATGGGAAGATGCTGGAACACACAACATACCTTGATGGAAGAGAGAGGTGGAGGAGATTCCCTTGGCTTCCTACCTGGGGAGCCTGCCAGATTTCCCCAACCCTGTTTGTAGGGAGGAGAAGCCTTCCATTGGAGTGTTACACTCTCCACAGGTGGACGCTCCGTCACCCAGAGTTCAAAGGTCAGTGCTTGGACCTGGCCCACCTCCACCCTGGTCCCTGACCTTCTGTGAGCCCCTGGATCCCTCTCTCACTGTTATGAAGGGGGAGAGGGGGTATTTATTTTTGTCCATAACAACAAAATTGTCTTGTTACAGCATTTGACAAAATACTTTCAGCACATTGTCACAATTCATCTCGAAGACAATCTTTGGGGTTAAGTTTTTTCATTTTTCCCATTTGGAGCTGAAGAGACTGAGGCTTAGGGTAGTGAAATGACCTGTCCAAATTCACACGATGATGGCTGTTTGTTTCGTTTTGAGAAGGGGTGTCAAGTAGACCAGGCTGACCTTGAACCTCTGATCCTCCTATCCCCACCTCTAGAATGCTGGAATTCCAGGCACGAGCCACCGTGCCTGATTTTGTGCAGTCCAGTG
Organism: Peromyscus leucopus; assembly: GCF_004664715.2. NCBI lineage: Eukaryota > Metazoa > Chordata > Mammalia > Rodentia > Cricetidae > Peromyscus > Peromyscus leucopus. Next base: position 135,015,056 of record NC_051064.1, read on the forward strand.
CCGGGGGTGGAACCCAGGCCCTGTGTATGCAAAGCAAGCCCTCCACCAACTGAGCCACATTTTCACCTCAACAGGCGACTTTTATTGAGGAAGATATATGTGCTAAGGGCCGTTCTTGTGACTTCATACCGTGATCATATATTTAATCCAGGGAAACGGTCCCTTCTAGTTCGGTAGATGCAGGTAGGGTCCAGGCCAGTAGCCCTGTGGCCTGAGCATGAAGGGGTTAAACAGGGGGGAGACCGGGCGGGGGCCCAGCTGGGATGCTGTCAATGGCAGGAAACCTGGCCTGCCAGGGGGAGGATGGGGCCTAGTGTCTCCCTGAGGCCACCCCCACTCCTCTGCTTTTAAAGGAGCATCCGGGTTAGGTGGAGGGACTGGCGGGGGGGGGGGGGGGGGGCTCCACAGCTGTGTTCTGGGGATCAAGAACAGATGCTAGACTACTGGAAGGGGAACCCAGGGGGTCCAGGGGGGTCATCCTGATTAGATGTCTTGTTTTCCACACTTCTGAAATGAGCCAGCTCGCGCTCAGTACTCAGTCCGAGGGCAGAGACTTAGAGAGCCCTAGTCAGAGGGCAGTGCCGTAGCTAGGCTCTTGGGGGTCTTCAGTTGGAGGGGTGAGAGTCTGAAGTGTCAGTGCCTCATGCCAGGACACCAGTGGACAAAGTATCTAGGGACAGACACAGACCCAGGAACACACAGCCTGAGCAGGCGCACACAGGAGAAGGCAAATGGTGAGGGACCCCGAAAGAGCTGGGGAAGTAAGAGGGACAAGAAACAGAAGGACGGGAGATCATATATCTGTCTGTCCTAAGAGGATGGGGGCCCACATCCCTCTATCCAGTGGCCCTCAATTCGCAGGGGCACTCAACAAGGACCAGATCCTCTCTTTCTGGTCATGGGTCCCCAGGGAAATCTTTAAAGTGGCTCCTTCCTGCCCACTAGCCAGGACCTGGGGGAGGGGCAGGCGAAGTCTGAGGGCCATTTCCTTCCTATATCCGACCTCAGACCTCCTTCCCGGAACACCTGAGCTGGGAATGGGCCTGAGTCAGAAGCGGCTCCTTTCAGGAGAGGGTTGACAGGCAGACTGGGAATAGCTCTGGTCAGTGTCGGGAACAGTGAGATGGGCCCCCGAGAAGCCTTCAGATCTGGCTTCAGACCTCATGCCTGCATGTCACGAAGGAGACTCTTGTCTACATCTCCCCAGGCAGCCACAGTCCCTAAGCCACAACCATTCACACTTCAGCCCTGCCTTGATTCGAATCCTGACTCTCCACTCTTTTTTTGACATTGCCTCCAACAAAAACATAACCTCTCTGGGCAGCCCTTCTTGTCCAATGTGGAGGATGAGACGGGCTTTTGTGTCGTTGGAGGGTGGGCTGAGAAATCACCCAGGAATGGTGGATGGAGCTGACCTCTCCTTGGGCTCTCCACCCGATGCGGCCCTCAGACTTGGACCTGTGGCCTAAGCCTTTTCTCCCCGCCCCCGCCCCCGCCTGCCTCACTCTCAGCTGCTGGCAACAGATCGTTGGGGACACTTTCCCTGTGCTGTGGGGTCAGCAGACGGGGGTCACATCCTCTTGAGGGACTCATGGGGAGGTTGGCGGCCGAGGTGGAGCAGGGGGCCACAGAGGAAGACTGACCAGCTCTGTGGCAAGGAGACGAAGAAAGCAGATGACCGGGTGGGGGTGGGGTGGGGCAGGGGCGATTTGTTCCGCTTGGATGGGGTGGGGAGCTTCAAAGAGGGGATTTGAGCAGGGCCTGGGGGGGGGGGACTGTTGTTTGGGCTAGGGGTGAAAGAGCCCTGGTAGCCTCAGGGCAGAGGACAGCAGGAGCAGGGGTCTCAGGGAGGGCAAGAGGCTTAGAGAGACGGTGGGGTGCAGAGAACGTAGTATTGAGAGGGTGCAGGTTTGCGCCCAGACAGGGACTCTGAACTGGAAGGAGCCCCCCCCCCAACCCCCCTCATGGGCTGGTGGCCTCCCTCAATTCCTGAGAGCCGAGCCAAAGCTCCTCTCTAATTTGTGGCTTTCCATTTGGGGAAAGAATCTTAGCCACAACAATAGCCTGGCCCTGGCGGCTGCCGCTCCGAGGGGTGTGGCTCCGAGCCGAGCCTGGCCCCTAGCACCCCAGGACGCGACCCACAGCAGGGGTAGTGCCGAGGGAGATGCCGCCGAACATTTGTTCTTCTGCGAACCTACACAGCTAGTGAGCAATGCATACAAGACAGACAGGATGCCTGCTCTCTTAGTGCTGATCACCTAGTTAGAGCAGCAAACCAGCTACAACCGATGAGTGCTTCCGGTACTAGGTACTGTGCAAAGTGCTTTATACTCCGTACCTCCCTTACATACAAACTCCTGTATAAAGCAGGAATTATATTATCCTAACTGTTTTTCTTCTTTCGCACCCCCACCCAGGCAGATATTAGTTGTAATACGGATCTCATAGCTGCAACAAAATATCTCACAAAATCAACTTAAGGAAAAAAAAAAAAGGTTTGTTTTGCCATTATGGCAGGAAAGGCATGGTACCAGGAGCAGGAAGCAGCTGATCACATTGCAGCCACAGGCAGGAAGCAGAGAGAGCAGAAAGCTGCTGCTTAGGGCCTCTTTCTCCTGTTCACTCAGTCCAGGACCCCAGCCTATGAAATGAGCTACCCACAGTTAAAGCCAGCCTCCACTAACTTAGTAGAGATAACCTCCCACTGACATGCCCAGAGGCTGGTCTCCTAGATGACTCTGGACCCTGTCAAGCTGACAGTATTAACAACAACTTGTGTATACACACACACACACACACACACACACACACACACACATACATACATATATACATATATATATATATATGCATATGTATGTGTGGTGCTGCCTTCAGCTAGCTCTAGGACTCACAGGGAGTTTATTTTCCAGCCTTTACTCTTGCATAAATGTTTTTATCACTTTCCCAGCCGGATGCCGCCTCTCTCCTGAGTGGTAGTTAGATGCAGCAATGTTTTTTTTTTTTTTTTTGGTTTTCCGAGACAGGGTTTCTCTGCGTAGCTTTGCGCCTTTCCTGGAGCTCACTTGGTAGCCCAGGCTGGCCTCGAACTCACAGAGATCCGCCTGGCTCTGCCTCCCGAGTGCTGGGATTAAAGGCATGCGCCACCACCGCCCGGCTTGTTTTGTTTTTTCGAGACAGGGTTTCTCTGTGTAGCTTTGCACCTTTCCTGGAACTTGCTCTGTAGTCCAGGCTGGCCTCGAACTCACAAAGATCCGCCTGCCTTTGCCTCCCGAGTGCTGGGATTAAAGGCGTGCGCCACCACCGCCTGGCTTAGAGACAGGATTCTTGACACCCCGTCTTATCAGGCATCTTTGACTCTGGTTGTAAGTAGGAATAAGGCCCCTGGTACACAGCAGGGGTGAGGAGCAATGTGTGTGGGTCCTGGGTGCTTCTTGGAGCCCCTGTGCTGATAATTGGTCATTGTAAACAGACAGGTCATGCCTCTGCAGCATCAGAAGGTGCTCAGGCTCTCTGAGAGCATGAGGGCCTGCCTGCACTGGGCCACCCTGGGAGCCACGGAGGCCCGAAGAAGTGGTGAGAGGGGACATGAGAGGGATTGTCACATTAAGCAGCGGAGGAGGGAGAGCAATGGCCGCAGTGGAGAGCACTGTATTGCAGGCTGTGTGTGTGGGGTCCACCCACAATTCTTCTTCTCCCCCCAGGAAGAGCCACTGGGACCCAAAGAGGCTTCTCACTCAGTGTGGATGGTGGTGTGTGAGCAGTACCAGGTTTTAGGGCAGGGCTCGCCGTCCACACATGCCCAGTACTCTGAGCAATGTCACCTTCTTTAAGTCCACCTCAGCTGCTGCTAAGGTCACTGGCTCCCCAGAACGGCCTGGATTTGATGACTGAGGGAAGTCCAGTACAAAGGTCAAGCCACTTGATGTCCCATCCTGCCCTCAAACAGACTGGGCTTGCGGCTCATTGGTAAAGCACTTGCCCCGTATGGGTGAGGCGCTGAGTTCAGTTTCTAGCCCCCAAACAGACAGACAGACAAACAGAAAAGAGCCATCAAGCGAGATGTAAATCATGTTGCTCCCCCTTGGAGGTTAGGAAGTAGCCAGAGAGGCTGCCTCTACCACTGCTATTGGCCATCAGGAGACAGCGGCATCTCACAACTCTTGACTAACTACACATGATAAATTGCCACAATAATACTGCTTCCAAAGTCATCCCATCGTACCTTACAAAATCCACAGGCAAGTTCTTGGAACTGGAGCGGTTCAGACACTCTTTAGGGAGTGGTTTGTGCCTGGACACCCCCAAAACATAGGGTTGTCCACCAGGGGGCAGGCTGCACCAGGCAGGAAGCTTTCCTGTACTTCCAGGGCCTGTCCACAAGGCTGCCTGCACAGATATCCTTGCTGCTCTAAGCCACCTGGAAGGAAGGATTTAGACCGTTCTTGACGCTGACACTGGGTGCTCTGTAACGGTAGTTACCCAGCAACCGCAGCGATCCTACATTAGTGCCCCCTCCGGGGAGATTAGGAAATGTCTTTACATATGTTATTCTCGTTTAGCTAGCAAGACAATTTGGAAAAACAATGTATGATTAAAGCCACTCCTCAGAGCACTAAGTGGCTGGATCAAAGTCACACAGTAAAGGTATTGCTGCTGCTGCCATTGGTTAGTTAACCCCTGACATTTATTAAGCTCTTATGCTACTGTGTGACAAGACTTTTCCTAGGGAGATGCCATACACACACACGTCTACTCACCCAGACTGGAAGCCCAAGACAGACTAAAGTACAGATACCATCAAAGTCCAACTTGGTAAACCAGTGAGTTTTATTGGGGTCACTTACAGGAATATGGGTGAGGGGTTACTTACAGGAACAGAAATTACTCAAAGACTGTAAACAGACATTTCCCATCCTGACTGCCAGGTAAAGCACCGACTCAGAGACTGAATACGAATTATAAATGCTCAGCCGATAGCTCAGGCTTATTACTAGCTAACTCTTACACTTAAATTAACCCATATTCCTTATTTACACCTTGCCACATGGCGGTACCTTTATTAACATGACACGTTCATTTCCTGCTCCCTCTGTGTCTGGATGTCCACGCCTCTGACTCTCTTGACTCTGCCCTTCTTCCTCCCATCATTCTCCCTGTGTCAAGCTGTCATGCCCAATCTCTTCTTGCCCTGCTATCAGCCAATGTTTTTTTTTTTTTTTTTTTTTTTTTTTATTAACAATGAGTGTAATACACAGCAAAGGACAGCGGTCACCAAAGCCGATCCCAGCACAGGTAGCAGCTCATAAAAGCTGGGACACACTGCACAGCCCTCAGGCAGCTCAACATGCTTGGAGAATGCATGTCCTTTCCAGGTGCCTCTAAATTTAGTTGGTCTAAATCTTTTCTAGGCAGCTCAGCTGGTTTCTGCATCTTCCAGGCAGCTGGTTTAGTCTCAGAGTCTTCTTAGCAGCTTACCTGGTCTGGGAGTGACTCTCAGCAGCTTGCCTTGTTTACTCTTGGGAGGGAGGGGCCTAGTGAATCTGGTCAATTTTAGGAACTTCCTGAAGCTATTTTGAGTTGTTTAAGGAGCTTCTGAGGAGGATGGAATGTTTCAGTCTCTAAGAAAACTGCTACAGAATATGTGCCAAGGTTGATACTGAGGGAGCATCATCAGGCAGCAGGTGCTACACACCTAATAATCCCAGCACTTGAGAGTCTGAGGCAGAAGGATCATGAGTTTGAGGTCAGCCTGGATTCTATAGCAAGACATTGGGGGTGGTGAGACTTATTTAATTCTATAATAATTGGGACAGTAAATTATTGGATCGATGGGATAAACAGAATACTGAAATATGATAGGGGTTATTAATTGCTCAGTTCAACAATACATACATAAGTCTTTCATTTTGTTTTCTCTTTCCCATTCTCGGTCCTGAACCCAGGGCCCAGGGCTGGGCAAGAGCCACCACACCTGGTTTGCACCCAGCTTGCTCACCCTTTTCTTGTTCTCTGCTGAGGATTGAACCTAAGCTCTTGAGCATGCAAGGTGTGGTGGTCTGAATGAAAATGGCCCTGATAGGGGGCTGGAGAGATGGCTCAGAGGTAAAGAGCACTGACTGCTCTTCCAGAGGTCCTGAGTTCAATTCCCAGCAATCACATGGTGGCTCACAGCCATCTGTAATGAGATCTGGTGCCTTCTTCTGGCCTGCAGTCATACATGCTGTATACATAATAAATAAATAAATCTTTTTTTAAAAAAAAAGAAAAGAAAGAAAAAAAGAAAGAAAAGAAAATGGCCCTGATAGGCCCATAGGGAGTGGCACTATTAGGAGGTGCAGCCATGTTGGAGGAAGTGCGTCACTGGAGGTGGGCTTTGAGCTCAAGCCAGGCCCAGTGTCTCTCTCTTCCCACCTCCTTCTGATCCAGATAGAACTCTCAGCTACCTCTCCAGCACCACGTCTGCCTGCACGCCACCACGCCTCTCACCATGACAAGAATGGACTAAATCTCTGAGCTGTAAGCAAGCCCCAGTAAAATGGTTCCCTTTACAAGGGTTGCTGTGAGCTGGGTGTGGTGTCAAACATTTAATCCCAGCACTCCAGGGACAGAGGCTGGGGAATCTCTGAGTTCGAGGCCAGCCTGGTCTACAGAGCAAGTTCCAGGACAGCCAGGGCTACACAGAAATGCTATCTAAAAAAAATTTAAAAAAAAAAGGTCCCCATGGGCATTTGCCATTGCATGTGGTTTTTTTATTCAGTGTTGGGAATCAAACCCAAGTCTTGATGTGTGCTAGCAAGCACTCTACCAACTGAGCCCCAGCCCCAGGCTCTCCCTCTTTTCTTTCCATGTACGACTTGTGTGTCTTCCTCGGCTGAGGGCAGGGTCTATGTGGACTTCCTTTGTAACTATCAGTAGTAATTTTCCATGAATGGGTAGAATCTCTGGGTTTCACCGCAGGAGCTATACCCAGTTCGTTGACAATGATTAACTATTACAAAGACCCTTTGAACTCTTTGGATCCCATGCACGTAAAGGAAATCCTGATGCCAGGAAGTTTCTCCTCTAAGGCCTGGGCCTGGCTGAGATGCAGGCCTAGATAAACATCTGATTGAGCTCCAAAGACTTCTTCTCCCCCAGCCCACTACAGCACACCGGCATTGTGACTAGTCAAGTGTGGGCCCCATCAACACCGTTGATGAGATTAGAGACACAGGGCGGAGGCCCCACAGGTCTCTCAGCTTTAGGAAACCCATCCCCTGAACTGGGAAAAGCAGGGCCGGGGTTGTTAGTCCCCCAGCCAGCTGGAGAAGACCCAGCACCTTGGCTAAGTCCGGTAATTGTGTTCCAATAGGTGGACTCTGAGGAGAAGGATCATCTCCCAGGAGATGGCCTCTCTGCTCCAGGCCAGCGATGAGAGGAACTAACCCATAGGAGCCTTACAATTCCTCCGGAAGTCTCTCCTTCCAAGCCTCCTGGGCCTGGCCCCCAGAACACTTAGGACAGATTCGTGTGCTCTTTCAAGGGTGAGTCTTTGGAACTGCTGGCTGAGTGTGATGGCGCACACCTATATTCCCAGCATTCAGGAGGATCAAGAGTTCAAGGCCAGCCTGACCTACAAACATACACTCCTAGGTTTTGTTTGTAATTGTAGTGGATCTGCTGACGGCACACACTAGAGTCTCTCCTTGGAAGCCAGCTTGAGAAGTCCTGAAGTAGCGAGCCGTGAGGTGGTGGTGGGTAAAAAGGGAGGCAAATATAATTGACACACATTATGTACATGTATAAAAGGAGTGTGTCATGATGAAAAACAATACAAGGCTGACTCGCTAGCCCAGCAGGTAAAGGTGCTGGCCACCAAGCCTGATGTCCTGAGCTTGAGCCCCCAGACCCACCTGGTAGAAGAAAAGAACCGATTCCTGCAAGCCGGCTTCTGACTTTCACATGTGTGTCCTGTCATGCCCACACCCACACGTATTCACACAAAATAAATTTTAAAAATACATCTTTTTTTTTTTTTTTTTTTTTTTTTAATGCTTGAAAAAAGTCCTGCCCTAGAGTCAAATGCCCCAGAGGAAGAAGTTTCAACACCTCTTGCTGCCCCACCTGTAACATGCCATAAACAGAGTCCCAAAGTGGAGATGGGCTCCCAGGCGGGGCACTAAAGTGGGGTCTTTTCAGCAACTTGATGGAGGTAAGTGAATTCCCCAAGCTGCTATCTTTTTTTTTCTTTTTAAGACAAGGTTTGTCAGTGTAGTCCTGGCTGTCCTGGAACTAGCACTATAGACCAGGCTGTCCTCGAACTAATAGAGCTAAGCCTGCCTCTGCCTCACGAGTGCTGGGATTTTACCGCTGCCCAAGACAGTGTCTTTGCCTTCTTCTGCCTGTCCTTCTGTCTATCAACTCTTTGGCTTCTTCTGCATTTTTTTTTTTTTTTTGAGACAGGGTTTCTCTGTGTAGCTTTGCGCCTTTCCTGGAACTCACTTGGTAGCCCAGGCTGGCCTCGAACTCACAGAGATCCGCCTGCCTCTGCCTCCCGAGTGCTGGGATTAAAAGCATGCGCTACCACCGCCTGGCCCTCTTCTGCATCTTTTAAAAAGACTTATTTAGTGTGTGTGTGTGTGTGTGTGTGTGTGTGTGTGTGTGTGTGTGTGTGTGTTTTGCCTGCTTGTATGCCAGTGTAGTTGTGTGTGTCTGGTGCCTGCGGAGACCAGAAAAAGCACCTTGGGTCCCGTAGAACTGCCACGTGGGTGATGGGAATCGAACCCGGGTCCTCTGGAAGAGCAGCCATGCTCTTACCACTGAGCCATCTCTTCAGTTCATCTGGAGTCATCTCTTCCAGTTGTCGTCTTGTTTGTTTGTGGAGCTGTGGAGCTCAAGCTGGTCCTTGAGCTCATCATGTCTTCCCTTTCTAGAATGAGAGGAATACCGGCGTGCACAGCCGTGTCCTACTGAACAGAGTGTCAGAGGCAACTTTTACCCTCTTTTCATAGTAGAGTATTGTAAAGCATTAGTGTAAGGGCTCCACCTACTGAAATTCTGATGGCGGGAACTTGGCCATCAGGGTTCCTTTGTTTTGGTTTTAGTTTAAATAACTTTATTGGACTATAATCAACACAAAAGGGATAAAAAAAAAACCAAACACTTAATACATCTACAGCCCCCTAAAAGTTCTGCATGTAGGTTGGAATTCATGCTATACCACTGCATGCTCAGGTAACCACTGATACTTTTTTTTTTTTTTTTTTTAGACAGGGTTTCTCTGTGTAGCTTTGGTGCCTGTCCTGAAACTCAATTGTAGCCCAGGCTGGCCTGAACTCACAGAGATCCACCTGTCTCTGCCTCCTGAGTGCTTGAATTAAAGGCATGTGCCACCACTGCCTGGCCATGGTCCTTGATACGTTTTCTATCACATTACTTCTACAATGTTCCATGAATGCAAGCCTATAATATATACTTTTGGGGCTGAGGATCACAGTTTATTTTACAATATCGTGATGGTTGTTTTTTGTCAACTTGACACAAACCCAGACATATCTGGGAAGGGAGAATCTTTTTCTTTTTCTTCTTTTCTTCTCTTTTTTTTTTTGGGGGGGGTGCTTTTTTGAAACAGGGTTTCCTCTGTGTAGTTCTAGCTGTCCTGGAACTCACTCTGTAGACTAGACTGGCCTTGAACCTGGAGATCTGCCTGCCTCTGCCTCCTAAGTGCACCACTCACTACTGTCTGGAGGAAGAGGGAATCTTAGTTGAGAAAATGTTTCCATAGTATTGGCCTGTAGGCAAATTTGTGGAGTATTGCCTTGATTAATGATTGGTGGTGTTGGGGGACTCACTAGGGGTGGGGTCACATCTGGGTGAGGGGGCCTGGATTGTGTAAGAAAGCAGGCTGAGTCATGCATGGCGCACACCTTTAGTCCCAGCACTCAAGAGGCAGAGGCAGAGGTAGGTGGAACTTTGTGAGTTTGAGGCCAGTCTGGTCTACATAGAGAAATTTAGGCAGTTAGGCAGCCAGCTCAAAATATAAAATTAAATGTAAATAAATAAATAAATAAGAAAGGCTGAGCAAGCCAGTGTTCCTCCATGGCCTCTGCTTCAGTTCCTGCCCTGACTTCCCTTAGTGATGAACTATGACCTAGAAGTGTAAGAAACAAATCCTTCTTGAATTGCTTTTGGTCATGGTGTTTTTATAACAGCAGCAGAAACCCTAATTAAGATTGACCAATGAGCCGGGTGGTGGTGGCACACGCCTTTAATCCCAGCACGTGGGAGGCAGAGCCAGGCAGATTTCTGTGAGTTCGAGGCCAGCCTGGGCTACCAAGTGAGTTCCAGGAAAGGCACAAAGCTACACAGAGAAACCCTGTCTCGAAAAACAAACAAACAAACAAAAAAAAAAAAAAAAAAAAAAAAAAAGATTGACCAATGAATGGTTGACCATTCATTCACATAAGACTGTATCAATAATTTATTCCTTCTTATTGCTAAGTAGTTACAGGAGAATTTAAAAGTAGTTACAGGAGATTTAAGCACCAGGCAGTGGTGGTTTACACTTTCACTTTCAATCCCAGCATTTGGGATGTAGAGGCAAGTGAATCTCTGTGAGTTCCAGGTCAGTTTGGTCTACAGAGGGAATTCCAGGACAGCCAGGGCTACACAGTGAAACCCTGTCTCAGAAAACGAGAGAGAGAGAGAGAGAGAGAGAGAGAGAGAGAGAGAGAGAGAGAGAGAGAGAGAGAGAAAGGATTTAAGCAAACTGCATGCACAATGTGAGAGAAGAGTCGCCCACAGGCTGGGGAGATGGCTTAGCCAGCACAGTGTGAAGATCTGAGTTCAGTCCCCAGAACCCCTGTAAACCAAGCCCAGAGTACATGCCAGGAATACCAACGGTGGGGGATGGACATGGGAGGGTCTTTGGGGCTCACTGACCGACCAGTCTGCAGGAGAGCTGGGTACCAGACTCGATGAGAGACACTGTCTCAAAAAATACACCCAACAAAACAAAAAAGATGGTGGGGGCTGGAGAGATGGCTCAGCAGTCCAGAGATGTACTTCTCTTGCAGAGGATTTGGGTTCAGTTAAATTATCCTCTTACCTCCACATGTGACCATGCACATGTGTTACACACACACACACACACACACACACACACACACACACACACACACACAAATAAACAGATGTAATTTAAAAACTAGTGATTGAGGAACACACATTAACCTCTGGCTTCCACATTCATGTTCACACACACACACATACACACACACACACTTTTGATTGCAGGCTGAGGGCTTCATAAAGCTTTCTCCTGTTGACGATATCCAGAACTCCAGGAATTTTTGTGACTCGGTTTTTTCTTAGTTGAGAAGGCCATTTGAAGCTTCACATTAACAACTCTGTCTCCTGTCACCTAAGCACAAGAAAGAAGGCTGCAGCCAGGCAGTGGTGGCGTACACTTTTAATCCCGGCACTCAGGAGACCGAGGCAGATGGATCTCTGTGAGTTCAAGGCTAGCCTGGTCTACAGAATGAGTTCCAGGGCAGCTAGGGCTACACAGAGAAACCCTGTCTTGAAAAGAGAGAAGAAGAAAAAAGAGAGAGAGAAATCAATCAGGCTGCTGAACAGCTGCTTGTACCACCCCTGTTTTCTGTGATGTTACCCGTGAACTATTAGGTTAACAAGCTTTTCCAATATGGAGTTATTCCTACACCCTCTGATGATCTCTCAGGCATTAGTGAGCCCGTGGCCCTGACCATGAGCCTCAGCAATGTGTCTCAGTTCCCTTCCCCTCAGGTAGTTTCGGATGTCTGGAAGGGTCTCTGGGCTATTTCCCTTCTCTCATGTGGGTTGTGCTCAACCGATGAAATCCCAGCAGCTTAGGCTCCACTTGGATAAAAGGTTTCTCTTCAGGTGTGCTGAGAACTGATGCTCAGCATGGTCAAGGTTCCTTCTCCACGCCTCTGCCAGAAGAAGAAGTCCATTTTTCCTCTGTGAGGACCTGCTAGAGCTCCTGGAAGAAAATCTCATGAAAGTGTATAACAGGGTCCCAGACCTTAGCACAACCGACTCCATGATGGAAGTGCCATTCAGGCTGTAAAACTCAGCACCTAGACAGCACCATCATCTGCCAAAATGAAAACAAAGCCCTAATCTGTCAAAGTCCATCGTTCTGGGAAAGTCTTTAGATGTACTAACCTTGCTTTTTGGCTTCTCTAGTTCCACTTCTGGATAACTGTTCTTGTTAACTGAAGTATGTCAATCCAGAACATGATTTTTGTGCGTAAAAGTTCACCCCAGAAAGGCTCAGAGCTACACTGGGACCCTGAGCACCCAGTGTGGTCACCGGCCTGCTAATAAAGGCTTTCTATTGGTTTAAACCTGAGTCCGAGCAGTTTTGTCCGGTGACTACCTTACAACATCTGGAAGGGAGGCTGGCTGCCCCTCCTCCAAACAATTAGCTCTCTCAGCTGCTTGCTTGAAGCAACTCTATTCAAGGGTGGGTTTTCAGAGCTGTTGGATGTAGCTCAGTTGGTAGAGTGCTTACTGAGTGCACTAAAGCTCTGGGTTCACACTCCAGAGCCGAATAAAACAGATGGGCTGGTGCACACCTAGAACCCCCACCCTGGGGAAGGGGGGCTGGTGCACACCTAGAACCCCCGCCCTGGGGAAGGGGGGCTGTTGCACACCTAGAACCCCCACCCTGGGGAAGGGGGCTGGTGCACACCTAGAACCCCCGCCCTGGGGAAGGGGGGGCTGGTGCACACCTAGAACCCCCGCCCTGGGGAAGGGGGGCTGGTGCACACCTAGAACCCCCACCCTGGGGAAGGGGGGCTGGTGCACACCTAGAACCCTCACCCTGGGGAAGGGGGGCTGGTGCACACCTAGGGCTGGTGCACACCTAGAACCTCCGCCCTGGGGAAGGGGAGGGCTGGTGCACACCTAGAACCCCTGCCCTGGGGAAGGGGGGCCAGGAGTGCAAGGTCGTCCTCAGCTGTACCTGGAGTTCAAGGCCAGCCTGGGCCACAGGAGACCACCTTGTCCTAAACAGAGTTAGGTTTTTCCTAGCCCAGCCCTGGTTCCCCCAAAGTGTTTGCATTTGGGAGCTCTCTGCATCTGCCTGTCTCTTTCTTCAACTCTGGGAACAGCAGCAGCAGCAGCATTTGCCCTGTGACCTTTCTTTCCTCTCTCCCTCTCCCCTGCCCCCTCAAGTCTTACACTGTAGCCCAGGCTGCCCTCCAACTCATGCTGATCCTCCTGCCTCAGTTTCCCCAGTGCTGGCATTGACAGGTAAAAGCCACCACACTAGGATGACCTTTGGCTCCTTCAGCTTTTTACCTGGTGGGGTGGGGGATGGTGACTTTTTTTTTTTATTTCTAAATTTTTTTTTTTTTTTTGTGGTCTGATTGTTCTTTATTTTATATCTAGAATCCACCAATGAGTGAGTACATACCATAACTGTCTTTCTGGGTTTGGGTTACCTCACTCAGGATGATTTTTTTCTAGTTCCATCCATTTGCCTGCAAATTTCATGCTTTCATTGTTTTTCTCTACTGAGTAGTACTCCATTGTGTATATGTACCACATTTTTTTCATCCATTCTTCCGTTGATGGACATCTAGGTTGTTTCCAGGTTCTGGCTATTACAAATAGTGCTGCTATGAACATAGCTGAGCATGTATCTTTATGGTATAAATCAGCATTCCTTGGGTAGATGCCCAAGAGTGGGATGGCTGGGTCTTGAGGTAGTTCGATTCCTAATTTTCTGAGAAACCGCCATACTGATTTCCACAGTGGTTGTACAAGTTTGCATTCCTACCAACAGTGGAGGAGTGTTCCCTTTGCTCCACATCCTCTCCAACATTGGTTGTCATTGGTGTTTTTGATCTTAGCCATTCTAACAGTTGTAAGGTGGTATCTCAGAGTCGTTTTGATTTGCATTTCTCTGATGATTAAGGATGTTGAGCATTTCTTTAAATGTCTTTCAGCCATTTGTAGTTCTTGTTTTGTGAATTCTCTGTTTAGCTCTTTAGCCCATTTTTTAATTGGACTGTTCAATGCTTTGATGTCTAGTTTCTTGAGTTCTTTATATATTGTGGAGATCAATCCTCTGTCAGTGTCATTGATCAAACTCAGGGCCTCACTATGTAGCCCAGGCTATCCTAGAACTTGCTATGAAGGCCAGGCTGGCATCAAAATTCATATGTGCCTGCCACTGCCCCAGTACTGGATTAAAGATATGTGCTACCATGCCCAGCCCTGCCTAATGCTTTTTAATCAAATGAATTGACAGATACTACAATTTCTTTTCAGGAGAAGGTGGGAACATACTCCCCTACTACCACAAATTACAAAACTGAGTTTCCAGAGTGTGGAGATGTTTCAGGGCACCTGGAATGCAATGGGTGCACATTACCCTGGAAAATCGGCCTTCATCCTGGCGGCTCTGCCCTTCTAGGTAAGCATGTTACAACCTTTCTGTTTTTGAGAACTGAGAAAAGTTTGAAATAGTGAGATGATTTTGAACTTTATTCAGTGCTTCGATTTTTTTTTAAAAAAATTACTTTTAAGCCAGGCAGTGATGGTGCACACCTTTAATCTTAGCACTTGGGAGCAAGAGGCAGGTACATCTCTTGAGTTCCAGACCAGCCTGGTCTACAGAGTGAGTTCCAGGACAGCCACAGCTACACAGAAATCCTGTCTCAAAAAAACAAAAACAGGGGGCTGGAGAGATGGCTTAGCGGTTAAAAGCACTCTTGTTCTTCCAGAGGTCCTGAGTTCAATTCCCAGCAACCACATGGTGGCTCACAACCATCTGTAATGAGATCTGGTGCCCTCTTCTGGCCTGGAGGCAGAACACTGTATACATAATAAATGAATCTTTAAAAAACAAACTAACTAACAAACTAACTAACTAACAGCTGGACCGACAGACCCTGTGAGGGATTTTTTGGTTACTTGGATCATGAAGCGGGAAGTCCCACCCTAAATCTGGCCTCACCTTTTCATGGCAGCCTATGTAAAGGACAGAGAAGAAAGAAACCTTTGCTTTGGGCCTGCTTGCCCTTGCTCTCACTGATATGTTCATGTATCCAGCTGTTGAGGTGGTCCTTCACTGCCATTAGAGCCTACTTTTTTGGGATTCACACACACACACACACACACACACACACACACACACACACACGCACGCACGCACGCACGCACGCACACTAAAGACCAGCTGAGACATCCAGCCTCTCGGAATGAACAGCCACTGGATTCTTGGACCTTCCATCACGAGACGGCCATTGTTGGACTTGCTGGACCACAGCTGTAACTACCCTGACATCCCCTTCCTAACACCTGCGTCTGAGAGACGGCCAACATCTTGAATTACACTACCAGAGGAATGAAGGCAGGGCAAAGGAGACCTGAGACACATCTGCAGAGGGCTGGAAAGCAAGAAGCATGGCTGTCATTTCAGTCCGGAACTAGGAGATACCAACCTCATTGCTGAGGTCAAAATGGAAGCCAACTTCACTGAAAAACATCACACGAGCCAAACCCCCGATGTTCATCAGCAGTAGGAGCAGTTTTAACCCGTCCTGTTCTGGCAGCGGTGACAGCTGTGTGCTCCATACATCTCTGCATCCAGAGTCTTGCAGAGAACTGTGAGTAACAGGATTTGGTGTTATCTGTGTACACTCAGGGGGCTGATCACGGTGCTGCCTGTTCAGAATCTCAGCATCCAAGAGGCCAAGGCCAGGCTGGACCACAGAACTTACACAGGACCAGAAAGGTAAAGGGATAAAGGGATGTTCCTTTTCCCTCTTCTGATGATAAGCTCCTGTTTCCAATCACAGTTGATCGTTTCCAGCCTGGTGCAATTTTTTTTTTTTTTTTTTTTTTGCTTTTGTTTTTGAAACAGGGTTTCGTAATGTAGCTCTGGCTGACCTGAAACTCACTATGTAGACCAGGCTGGCCTCAAAGTCACAGACAACTCCCTGCCTCTGCCTCCTGAGTGCTGATGGATTAAAGGCGTGCTCTACCACACCTGACTTCTTTTGCTCTTTATAGGTGTGATTTGGGGGATGGAAGCCATGGCTTGGGCATGCCAAACTCCCAGCCTCACATTTATTTATTTATTTTTAAAGATTTATTTATTATGTTTACAGTGTTCTGTTTGCATGTATTCCTGCCTGCCAGAAGAGGGCGCCAGATCTCATTACAGACAGTTGTGAGCCACCTTGTGGTTGCTGGGAATTGAACTTAGGAACTCTGGAAGAGCAGTCAGTGCTCTTAACCTCTGAGCCATCTCTCAAGCCCCACATTTATTTTTTAATTAAAAACTTTACTGAAATAAAGTTTTTAATGGAATATGGCTCGGTTGGTAGAGTGTTTGTTTGCCTAGCATGCCTTAGAGGTTCAGTCCTCAGCAGTGCATAAGCTAGACGTGGTGGTGCACACCTACAACCCACGCACTTGGTTTGGTGAAGACAGGAGAACCAGGAGTGATCAGAATTCAAGGCTATCTTCAGCCACATGGTTTGAGGCCAGTCTATGGTAAAGGAAACCCTCTCTCAAAATGTTTTTTAATTGAAGTATAATAATATATCTAAGGTATTAAAATCTTAAGAATCTTAGAATTAGGAGCACTTGCCTTGCCCATATGAGAACCTGGGAGTGGTGCCCAGGACCACAAGGTCAAGTGCAGCTTGATGGATTTACACACAGTGACACACCGTGTAGCCAGCACCTAAGTCCAGAAACAAAATCTTGCAGCTTTGCTAGAATCCCTGGATGCATGGACTCTTTTAAGTTATGGGTGCTAGCAGAGAGGCACTCTGGGCACCTAAAACACAGGGTTCCTCAACTCGGGGTCCAGGTGGACTCTGGACATCTGTACCCCCTTCATATTATAGGCAACCATTTTCCTGAGGAAAGGGGACAGTTCCTTCACCAGGTTCTCACAAAGTGGAGGCCAATCAAAGCAATCTGAAGTCTGGCGTGGTCACTCCTTCCTCCTCAACAAGCTTTATTGTGGTGCGTTTTGTTGTTGCTTGAGACAGGGTCACACTATGCAGCCCTGGCTGACGGGAACTCTGCTCTCATAGAAATTTAGAATACAGGACCACTGAAGAAGTCAACATGCAGGTGCTCTGCCCGGCATTTTCTGCCCCTTATAAAACAATGAAATGTAAATATCATGTTTGCTTTGCAGCTATGGAAATTGAGGCTCAAAATGAAGCCACTTACCCAATGACACACATTACTTAGGTGGCTATTCGCAAAAGCCTGTCTTCCATACCGGATCTTTCGGCTGCTAGACCACGACAGCTTCCGTAATACCAAATTGCTTAACTTCAGCTGAAAACAAGCTAAGCTTGAAATACCAGACTGAACAGGAAAGAGTGAAGTCCAAAGCCCAGGATTTTTTTTTTTTTTTTTTTTTTCAAACAATTCACTTCTAACCAATGGAAACTCTTTGTCTAGGTGAAAGTGCCACCTTTAAAAGACGCGCTTTGCTGCCTAGAGGTGTGGCTCTGCCTGCGGGTTTTCTCGGTAGGAGTTACAATCTACCCACAAACCGTCACTGCAGGGCACTTGAGAGGATGTCTACGATTGGCTGATCAAGACAGCAACATTTGAATTTAAAGGAAGGCCAGACTAAAGTTGCGTTCCTTCGGTCAGAGAGATAAAGCTTTGCTGTGAGAGGCACCCCAACTGGAGGCCGAGATTAGGCGGCAGGATGTCCTGGTGAGCCCAGTCTCTCCGGCTGTTTGTACCTCCAGTTCTTCGCTAGGAAATCAACTACTTCAAGTAAAAGACGGAACAGCATGTGACCATGGTTTGTAAGCTACAGAGGGTCACAAAAGTGCTGAGAGCCACAGTTTACAGTTTGAATTTTTAAAGTAATCTCCAAGTAGAAGCAAAAGCTGTTTGTGGAGGCTCTAGTAGCAGTAGGAGCCGTCTAGGGCAGCCAGGGATTCCATGCTTCCTGTCCCTCAGCCGTCCTACTGGCCACCAGGGAGACTGTAGCAGGCAACCATACATTTTACAAAGGCTAAATAAATAAATAAATGGCTGACAATGACAATTACCCCCCCCCCCCGCCCCCAGGTTTCACTGTGTAGTTCTGGCCTAGAATTCAATACGTAGACCTGTTTGGCTTGACACTCTCAGCCAACTGCCTGCCTCTGCCTCCCAAGTGCTGGGGTCAAAGGTGTGGGCCACTACTCTCAGATAAACCTATGACTTCTTTAGAAGTCATTGCCTCATGCTAATAATTGAAGTTGCATCCGCTTAGTACATTAAATAGAAAGCATCACATCTGGATTGAATACTCAGTCAAATGAATTAGGATTAAAAAAAAAAATCTCTGGTTCAGTGGTTAAAAGCCCTTGATGATCTCACGGAGGACCTTGGGTTCAATTCCCAGCACCTACATGGAGGTTCACAATCGCCTGTAATTCCAGATCCAGGCATCCAATGCCCTATCTGGCCTCCTTGGGCACTGCATGCACACAGTGCACAGACATATGAAGGCAAAATATTCATACCTAGAAAATACTAACCTTAAAAAAGAATCTTGCCGGGCAGTGATGGCGCATGCCTTTAATCCCAGCACTCGGGAGGCAGAGGCAGGCGGATCTTTGTGAGTTCGAGGCCAACCTGGGCTACCAAGTGAGTTCCAGGAAAGGCACAAAGCTACACAGAGAAACCCTGTCTTGAAAAACCAAAATAATAATAATAATAATAATCTTAAACAATACATATTCTCTCCTATATAAAGCAAAAATAGCCAGCTAGCATTATGATATCATAGAACTTAAAATGCTTCAAGTCCTGTAAGCCAATCACTTTCCTCAGCACCAGTTTCCGAGAGACCCCTTTACTCCACAGGCCCGAATACTTTTCCATGGTGTACATCACTTCACACTCAGGACTTAGTGCCCTGCACAACTCCCAGAGTCACCAAGGTAGCAAGAAGAACTTCCAGTGTTTTGCTGAAATTCACTTTATTAAAAAAACAAAAACAAAAAACCTCATGAACAATAAATTACAATACTTTCCCCCTTTATAAATTCTTCATAAAATATATTTGACAATTTTAAAAGAAAAATTTTAAAGTTGCTTTCATTTCTGATGTGCCTATGACATCGTTTTTTGACTATTTTGTCATGCTGGTGAATTATTTTGTAGCTGCTACAATAGTTTGATTGGTAACATTTTACAATTAAAAACAACAAAGAAAAAACAGAAACAGAAACCCAGACCTGCAGAAAGAACTATTCTGTGCTATTATTATCTGACACTGAACACTTACTTCATCCAAATGACAAAGTATCCCTTAGCACCAAGAATCTACAGAACCCATGTTTCTAAGTGACATCTAGTGTAAAGAAACATCCTAGAACTAACTGTACAACCTACAGTGACTGGACACAGCTGCCTAGAAGCTTTATTGGAAATATTTGGTCTTTTTCAATTAAGACAAATTTCATAAAACACTAGAAACCATGGCAACGGACTATGAGGAATAACTGTTTATTGAGTACCTATTATGGGCAAGGCACTGTGCACAATTTCTTGATTGCATTTTTCTTTTAGCAAATATCCAAAATTTCCAAGTATCACTCATCATCTTTATTCCTTACATGTGACCAGAGAAAGTGCATGGCTAAATGCCATTTTTTTTAAAAAGGTTTACTTTTATTTTTTTTTTAATTATGTGTGTGCCCATGGAAGCAAGAGGATACTGGATCCCTGGAGCTGGAGTTAGGTGGTTGTGTGCTACCCACCATGGGTGCCAGGACCTGAACTCCGTTCTATGCAAGAGCAGCAGGTCCTCTAAATCGCTGAGTCGTCTCCAGCCACCCCTCCACTGCAAATCTTAAATTGTTGTCCTATCAACTAACCTTAGTGCTGAGCACACAGTAGGTACTTAATAAATACCTCTGACTGAAAAAGAAGAAAGACAAAGAAATTACTGTCCTTTTGTTGATATCATAAGCTATTTTAGAATACAAGGACTTGAGAACAGTCTGGAAAAAATTTCCTGATCCTCCCACACCCTTACAGCTAATGATGGAAAGAACTGTATTTCACAGGTAAAAATCTTTCAAAATAAATTATAACTGTGGCTAGACATGTAGCTCAGTGGTAAAGCCTTTGTGTGGCACATGCAAGGCTCTGGTATGATCCCAGTACCAACTGAAACAAAAGACAAACCAAATTACACATTATTTTCAAGGAGACAGGATCAACGCTATGTGCTTAGGACACGGGGGCTTCAAGTGCACAGGTATCTGTAGAGCAAGTGAACTGTTGGCACACATCATGTATCAATTTGATGGAGTGCCAAGTCATTGATAATACATTATAATGGGACTTTTTCTCACTTCCTGGAACTCAATCCCCTGGTCAGATCTGTGTCAACGTGGTGTTCTAGAGGGTCAATTACCATGAAGTTCCAATACACTTCTCTTTCAGAAAGAATTCTTTTAGTTAAGTCTGCAAGTGATATTAGGTGTATGTGACTTTTTTTTTTTCATTTGATGAGATTTTAATAAAGCCTTTCAGTTCATGTTTTTAAACTTCCAGATTAAATCAGTCTAGAAGTTTTACATGTTCCATTTTTGGTGTTTTATCTTTTATTACCCTCTGAACACATTTTATTTATTGACTTACTGATTTTTATGGTGCTAGGGACTGAATCCAGGGCCTCATACATGCCAGGCAAGCGCTCTCCACTGAGCTTCTCCTGCCCTACCATGAAGGCGTGGAGGCTCAAGCGCTGAGGAGACGATGAGACCTGCTGATAATGGCAACATGCTGGTCCTCTTTTGACTTTTGCATCTTAGTGCTTTATAAAGATCCCAGAGGGGTCAGTGTCAGACTGCTTCCCTAATATGCCCAAGGCCCAAGGTTCTACCCCAGCCCCAGAAGTGGGATCTAGTGCTTCATAAAGCTTCATCTAGATACAAGGGTAGGAGGATCTGATTCATCTCAGAGACTGGTACTCTAGTTCTGGAACGACTCTTTTCCTCAGTTTCCTGCATTAGCATGAACAATCTGGAGAAAAGCATGCAGTTAGAATTTCACTTCAGGAGGAGTTAGGAGTCTCTCACTTCCTCACAGACAATGCCAGGTGACCACATGAAGCTGACCACTTTTCTACTCAAAAAGCAGTTGATGGCATAGAATTTTATCCATTTGCCAAACTCTGGATGCATCATCTCTCACTTTGGAAAAAAGCAACCAATATTTATGACAGTGATTACCAGTCCCATTACTGTCTCACAGGAGACAAGAGAAAACAGCATCAGGGCCAAAGTGTCAGGGACTCCAGTGATCCAACAGGACGCCACATCAGGGCCTGCCACTTGAGGGTGAGCGCATTGGTTTCTTCAACTTTATGCTGAGACTTAGTACAAGTCTTAAAACTTGAAACTAATACATCAAGTATTACAGTCGTGGAAAGCAATGTTTTTAGAACAGAAGAATACCATCCTCAGGTCACGGCTGATGCTTAAGCGCACACAACGTCCCAATGCAGTGGTTTAATTAAACAGGT
This sequence comes from Peromyscus leucopus, assembly GCF_004664715.2. Taxonomy (NCBI): domain Eukaryota; kingdom Metazoa; phylum Chordata; class Mammalia; order Rodentia; family Cricetidae; genus Peromyscus; species Peromyscus leucopus. The sequence continues at coordinate 135,036,606 of NC_051064.1, forward strand.
GCTCAGTTACCTAAAGGTATGACTGGCCATTGGCATCCTTGCCGACCTTCTACCATGTGACTGAATGACTAATCAACTCGAAGAGCTACAGGGCCCTGGAGAGCTCAGACGTACTCCACCAGCTTGTACAGCTTAGCTTCAATTATGTTTAATCAGCCATTTTAGACCCTTCAAAATGATGCCTTTAAAAACAGATGTATACTGGGATAAGAAAAAACAAAAAAACAAAAAACAAAACGAATACCCTTAGCACATTTCCCGTAGCAGGAGGGCAGGGAAGAAGAAGGTGGTTTTGTGTAGTTTTCGTCAGCAATTTCACCAGCAAACCTCAAAAACCCAAACCTCTATCAAATAATTTAAACAGAAGTGGCATTTTCTTCATGTGGAATGCAAAATGCACACATTCACATACTTACATATACATAAATATATACATATATGTTTCCTTTACAAAGCTTCAAAGGTCGCATTACCAGCATGCAAACCTCTTCTTCCATGGAAATGCCTAATACTGACAAGGAATGTCTAAAATACTTAAAGACATATTTCCAGAAAATTGGACTTTCTTCTCTGCTTGGCTCTTAAGAGAATTTTTTCTGCCAAACTTTTACCAATGATCATTAAAAAAAATTTTTTTTACACCCACATTGGTAATACACATTCAAAACATACAATAAAATGGCCTGCATGGAGTAAGAAAAACGAGAGAAAAAAATTACCCCACAATAAAACCTAAACCCTTGAGAGTGGAGAATAACTTTCGTCTTCTTTTCGGCCACATAATGTTGAATCACTGTTGAATCAGAAGCAGCATGTCATCGAAGATGCTTGCAAGCAGGAGGTCACGTTTCCCAGCTGCTGTCTTTAAATGCAATTTGGACTAATCTGAGTTCTAGTTCAAAACGCATCCGGACGATCCTGAGGGTTTGCAGCCAGCATTTCCTTAATCAGTTGTTTCATTCGCCCGTTCATAGACTTTTTCTTCACAGGGATGAGAAGTTCCATCTTGGGATTTTCCAGAAGTGCTTCCCCAACAGGCACGATTTCGGTCCCCTGTTTTACATAGCTCCCTAGGAGCTCCTTCTTTGTCTCTGTGTCTATGAAGGTGATCCTCTCTAGCATCGCCCAGATGATAATTCCCAGAGCAAAAATGTCAGCTTTGGCTGTATAGTGTCCTTCCCATACTTCGGGAGCCATGTAGAAATCCGTTCCACATGCTGTCGAGAGGAAAACACTTGTTTACGCTGACAGGTTCTTCTGGGTTCTGCCCAGATGCTGAACACACTTTACTTAGACCAAAATCAGCCACTTTCAGTGTAGGTTCCAAGTCACTGGTATCCAACCTGCTTTGAGAAATCAGGATGTTATCAGGCTTCAGGTCTCGGTGGATGATCTGGTTTTTGTGCAAGAAAGCCAGAGCACTGCTGAGCTGAAGCATAAAGCTGGTGTTAGTCTTTCGATTGGGCTTCCTGGATAACAGATACTCATTCATGTCTCCTCCGTCACAAAAATCCATCACAAACCACAAATAATAGGCGCTTCTGGGATCAAAGGCAATTTCTCCTTTTAATGAAGTCTCTACAAGCTGTGAAGAGGCAGAAGGAGGGGAAGTTGTTACAGAATTTGACTATTGGAAGGTTAAAGGGGCAGGAAATACAGCTCCGTGGCTATGAGCTTACTGCCCTCAGAGGGCCGGAGCTCAGGTCCTCAGCACCCACATCAGTGGCTCACACTGCCTGCAACAATAGCTCCTGGGGATTCAATACTTTTCTGGCCTCTGAGGCACCTGCACTGACACATATATTACCCCTGCCCAAACACAATTAAAGATTAATAAATCTTTTGTTTTTGTTTTTCGAGACAGGGTTTCTCTGTGTAGCCCTGGCTGTCCTGGAACTTGCTCTGTAGACCAGGCTGACCTCAGATTCTGAGATCTGCCTGCCTCTGCCTCCCTAGTGCTGGGATTGAAGGCGTGCGCCACCACACTTGGCTATACATCATATATATATATATATGTATGTATATTTTAAAAGGGGTGGTGGCGCACCCCTTTAATCCCAGCACTCAGGAGACAGAGAAAGGCAGAATCTCTGTGAGTTTGAGGACAACCTCAGTTACACAGAAAAACTCTGTCTTGAAAAACCACACACAAAAAAAAGGCTGGAGAGATGGCTCAGCAGTTAAGAGTACTGACTGCTCTTGAGTATAAGCAAGCACGCGCGCACACACACACACACACACACACACACACACACACACACACACACACACACGTGTCAGAGGGTAACCCTGAGGATGAAAGGCAGGTTGACAGGCCTGCAGCCAAGTGTCTCTACCCACTGAGCCATCTTGCTAGCCCAAGCTTTAACTCTTTATGTATAAATAGCAGGCACATTCACTTTGTGTGTAAATTTGCTTCTTACTTTAATAAAAGGTGAAATTATATGTATACCGAAAGGAATGCTTTAAAATGAATTTATTTAGGATTCATGACCAGTACATGCTTATTTGTAGGTCTGTTTTACACACCTACATACCTAGGGTCATGCACATGTTTCCCTGGGGAGAGGTCATGAGTGGAAGGATTAGGATGCTCTGCTCTGCACTGAGGTGAGTCCAGCTCCAGCCTCCAGCTTTAACTGGAAACCTCAGAAATATTGTATTTCATCAGCGCTTTTAGACATGCATTTAAAAAATGGTTTCCAGTACTTCAGGATGCCACCTTTGTTCCAAATGAATACAAACTAAATTTCTGAGCCAAGAAGTGACGTTTTTAAGTAGCTGTATTTTGGAAAGTGCCCAACTGGCCTACATTTTCTACACAGGTCAGTTCTACCACCTTCTAGCGCATCACTTCATGAAAAGACTAAAATATAGGACTATTGCTTTCAAATAATTTGTTTTATGGTGTCTTTTTAGATTGGTGGGTCGAAAAGGGGAAGATCAGAGTTGAGCTGGTAAAGAATGAGTAACTGATAAGTTTATATTTAAGTTAATTACTATTACTACTTCTGGTTATTCTGGCAAAAGCCAAGAACAGCCCTTCATTCCGTCTCCTGTGGCAAAGGTCTGCAGGAGTCTCCTTTTAGCATGGTGTGCAAAGAGAACGAGACACATGTGTACTGTTTCTTTGCTTTTTTTTTTAAGGTTTGTTTTTATTTTATGTGCATGTATGTGTGGGTGAGGATGCCCTGGAATAGGAGTTAACAGACAGTTGTGAGCTGTCATGTGATGCTACGAATTGAACCCAGGTCCTCTGGAAGAGCAGCCAGTGCTCTAACCACTGAACTATCTCTCCAGTCCCATGTGTACTGTTTCTAAGTGACTTAAGTTTTCTATCTTTCCCTAAAATGCAAACTTAATAAATAGCTTTTGTAATGCAGAATCCCAGTACTCAAAGAGTGGTTTATAAGGCAGGCATGGAGGTCCATATAATACTGGCCAGCAAGAAGGGAAACGTATAGCTCTCACCCACTTATTTAGATAATGATTGTTGGACTCTCTAAGTTTTAAATAGCTTTTTTTTTAACTCCCTAGATAGGGTCTCACTCTGTACCTCAGGCTGACCTTGAACTCTATATGTAGCCCAGGCTGGCCTTTAACTCATGATAATCCTTCTTCAGTCTCATATGTGTCAGGATTATGTGCACCACACCCAGTCAGTTCATAATTCTTAAGCCACAAGATAAATCAGATTCCCTATTATATAGTTCCACTAGTCTGAAATATACAGACTGGAGCCTGCATAGTCCTTATGCTTGAAATTGAGCCCTTGTAACTGTTTTACATTTTCTCTTGGATAAGAATTTTAGCTATCAGGAACTGATTTAATGGTTCCAACTGAGAACAAAGAAGAATATATCTAGAAAAACATATGGAAAAAATGAGAATATATACAGATAATAAAGACCATGCATAGGAATTTTCTGGTTACATTATAGATTTGTGTATTGACTATATTGTACTGTATTCTTTAGATACAATTCTATTGATAAATATATGGTCAACTATGCTGGGTGAAGTAGTACATGTCTTTAATCTCAGCACTCAGAGGTAGAAACAGGTGGATCTCTGTAAGTGTGAGGCCAGCCTGGTTTACATATTGGGTTCTAGGCTAGCCAGAGCTACCCAGTGAGACTGTCTCAAAAATAAATGAATAAATAAAGAAAAATCTGGCTAACTTATAACTCCACAGAAAAGACTATTTTATTTCAACACAGGTCTCTATTTCTGAGTTATGGCCAAATCCTGTTTCAGCATCTCCTCTTCTTTGACAGTGCCCACATAGCTACTAGGAAAGATGGATTATTTATTTCAAGTCATTCTGATAACAGAAAGTGACATAAATCAAATAGAGGTCTATACGGTTTTAAAGAGCGAATGAGATTTACTAAGAAAGGCAATTTCAATATGGGAAGGGCTTAGTCAAATCTGGTACTTCCTATCTTAAGAGCTCGTAGCACTAAACAATACCTAATTCTTGTTTCAGTTGCTAGATGGACTTTGTACTAAGTCAAATGTGCTAACATCTTCACTTTTCCATCCACAGGGATTGGATACCTTTATCTCTAAAACTCAGTGCAAAGTTGACAACGGTTAGGATGGGATGTAGTTTCTGTAGTACGCCCCAAACCCTAGGCTCAATCTCTAGCACTGGCAAAAAAAAAAAAAAAAAAAAAGAGGAAAGTTTCCAATCTTTTTCGAGATAGGGTTTCTCTGTGCAGTGTAACAGTCCTGGCACTCATTTTGTACATCTGCCTGCCTCTGCTTCCCAAGTGCTGGGATTAAAGCATGTTCCACCCCTGCCTGGCTCCAATATTTCTTTTTCTTTTATTTTTTATTTTTTTTGGTTTTCCGAGACAGGGTTTCTCTGTGTAGCTTTGCGCCTTTCCTGGGACTCACTTGGTAGCCCAGGCTTACCTCGAACTCACAGAAATCTGCCTGGCTCTGCCTCCCGAGTGCTGGGATTAAAGGTGTGCGCCACCACCGCCGGCCTTTTTTTTTTTTTTTTTTAAAGATTGATTTATTTATTATGTATACAGAAGAGGGCACCAGATCTCATTACAGATGGTTGTGAGCCACCATGTGGTTGCTGGGAATTGAACTCAGGACCTCTGGAAGAGCAGTCAGTGCTCTTAACCTGTGAGCCATCTCTCCAGCCCCAATATTTCTTTTTTTTAATCATGGTATCTTAAATACTTTTAGAAAGGTAGACAATAATAAAGACTTTTTTAAAAAACTTTTAAGTTATGTATTTTGTGTATGTGTGGGTGCTACAGCAAACTCATGGAGGTAAGACAGTAACTTTTAGGAGTCCGCTCCCTTTTTCTACCATGTGGGACTTGGGAATTGAACTCAGGTCGTCAGACTTGGCAACAAGCTCCTCTACCCTCTGAGCCTTTTCAACAACACAAAACACTTTTACTGTTATTATCTCTGAATTGTTAAATTACACTTATTATTTTATGTGGTTTAGTGCTTACGTGTGTGTACGATACTGCAAGTGTGGAGGTTACAGGACAACTTCTGTCCTGGAACTCATGATTCAGTCTAGGCATGTCTCGAACTTGGTACCCAGGTGAGTCTGTCTTAAACTCCTGAGCCTCCAGCCTCCGCCTCCTTCCAAGTCCTAGGATTATCGGCGTGTGCCAATATACTCATCTGAGGCTTCTCATGTTTAGACCTGTGCCTTCTAAAAAGAAAAGTCTGGTGACCTATGGGTGGAGTTGTTACTGACTGTGGTGTCTTTCCTTGTCTTCTGTGTTTATTTTCAAAAAGACTTGGTTTCCAGGAACTGAACTTTGATGCTAGTCTCAAAAACTCTCTAGTTCCCATCTCGTTCCATTCCTACACAGACTGGCAATACCAGGCCTAACAGGTGGCTTATGTTATTTTTAGGTATGTGCAGCACAAGCTTAAAGCAAATACCTCCTCTATCCTCTGAAGAGATCTATCTGTACCTAGCCATAAAACACTTGCATTTTAAGGGAGAAGTTCACCTGACACTTTTCATTTCCTCTTGCTGACCAATATTACGTCCATTTCCTATCCAGTGACACATACCTGTAAATAAAGGGAAGAATTAGAGCCGTGGGACATCTTTTGCACCATCCCATCTTTTTGCAGAATGCACTCTTCCAAGTGAATCACATTTGGGTGCTGGCTCTTGATACTGCTTAGTGCCCAGAACTCTCGAAGGGCTAGTTCAACATTTTCAGGTGCGTGGCATCGAATTTTCTTCACTGCTACTCTTGCAGAGGTCTTTCTGATGACCGCTTCATACACAACACCGTAACTACCTCGGCCTACCTCCCGTATTAGATCGTACTTTGGCTGGCTACTCACCATCTTCAAGGTCGAGGTTTCTGGAAAAATCAACAAAGTACTCTGTTGAAATGAGGTGTACCTATTGGCTTGTATTCTTATGCAGGATTTAACTAACTGTTTCACTGGCTGTGTACTTGAAAGGTATGTAGCTATACCCTGGACAAATCTACCAATAATAATAAAGGTAACAGATAGCACTTACCATATATCAGGAACTATTTCAAGTACTTTAAAATTGTTTTTTAAAGTTTGTGTTGTCTTTGAGACAGGGTCTTGCTAAATTCCCCTGGCCGAGAGCTTGATATGTAGGCCAGCTGGCTTTAGAAGCCATGGTTACAGCGCCGTCATTCCTGACTTTTTTTTTTTTTTTTTTTAATTTAATCTTGGTGTGTGAGTGCAGGCATGCCCATGCCATGACACACCTGTCTGGAGATAACTTTGTTCTCCTGTCACTGCTGGCTACCTGCCTGTGGACTTCTGGAGACTGTTCTGTTTTCGGCCTCCCATCTCCCCATAGGACATCTGGTTTTACATGGGTTCTGCTCTCCAGGCTCCATCCACCCACCCTCTCTTTGGACAAGGTTCTCACTGTGTAACCTGACTGGCCTCCAGCTCACAGAGATAAGCCTACCTCCACTTCCCCAGTGCTAGGATTAAAGACTTGGCCACCATGCCCTACATCCAGTCCTTTTTAAAAGACCGGAGCTTGCTATTATATAGCTCAAGATGGCTTTCACTTTTTAAAAGTTGTATTGCATATTTTGTATGCATGGTGTGGCTTTGTGGAGGTCAGAGGACACTATGTGGAGTCAGTTCTCTCTTTCTACCATGTGGGTCCAGGAATTGAACTCATAACTAATAACAACTTTACCCACTGAACCATCTCAACAGCCCTGGCTGCTTCTGTCTCTGGAACGATGGAATTACAGGTGTGTGACACCTGGCTACTTTATATTAAGTTCATTTATCCTTAACCATAATCTGTGTAGGAAGGGATAGGTGTTGTAATGGTCATTCTAGAAGTGAGGAATTAAAACACAGAGAAGGCAAGTAAACAGCCAGTGGCCAGGCAGCTCTTTGGCTCAGACAGCCATGATTTAAACCACTAAACTAGACTGCTTCTTATAGGAACTGCTGGAGCATGTTATTGTTAAAAATAAACCCGACGCCGGGCACTAGTGGCTCAAGCCTTTAATCCAAGCACTCAGGAGGCAGAGGCAGGCAGATCCTGAGTTCAAGGCCAATGTGGTCTACAGAGGGAGTTCCAGAGAGACAGAGCCACACAGAGAACCCTGTCTCAAAAAACAATAAATAAACAAATAAACCCAAAATTCAACATTTTAATTTACTGATCATAAAAAAAGAAATGTATCTACATCTCCTTAAGGTTGACACACATATGAAGATAATCAAAACAGTGAAATGCAAAAATCCCTCACAGAAATACAAACACCTGACTTATGCTTATGACTAAAAGTGAACAAGATCACCTTTGTTTCATTTGAGACAGTGTCTCCAATAGCTCAGGCTAGCCTTGAACTCTCACTATGTAGCAGAGGTTGATCCTCTTGCCTCCACTTTCCAAATACTGGGTTATAGGCATGCTCCCGCATGTTTGGTTATTTATTTTCACAAAAAAAAACCCACCAATTTTTTGTAGGAGCACTGATCCTTAAAATGAAGTAAGTTGTTTAGAATAGAACTACCCTTATATTATCATTTGACATAGCTATTTAATTCTAGGTCATTTTTGCCAAAGGGGGGCGGGAGCATCTTATACATCATAGGGAATTCTCTGACAAGAGTTCTTTGGAGTTCCACCTTAATAAACCATTTAGAGGCAAGCTGGAGCACCGGCCCTGGAGAGCATGTTCTTTGGAATGGAGAGCCTGCCTGCCGTGTGCTCCCTCACTCCTCAAAGGCTCACTCGCCAGACTGTCATCGCCGGCAGGAACCGTGTCACCCGAGATTGTACTTTCACGTCGCACAATCAGAGAAACAAAAAGCGACTGACTCTGGAAGCTGGGACTCCCGGAACAACTGCTTGACGTCCACGGGCCAGATTTAAAAAGAAAACGACCGCTTCTGGGGGCTGCCCTGAGCGCTACTTCCTTCCAATGCTCGCCGAGCCTTCAAGTTCTTACTCGATTTCCTAATGTCAGATTTCCTGCGGCCGCCGCCGCCGGCGGACCCGCTGCCCTGCTCTGCGCGGATCGCCAGTTTCTAGGCGCTTCCGAGGGGCTCCGTCCCGGGCAGCAGTCCCCCCGGGAGAGGGGCCCCCTCCCGGGTAAGGGAGGCAGGAAGGGGTGCATCCCATCCCTGGGATCCTGGAGGGACAGACGCCCCGGCAGCATCCTTCGCCAGCCCGTGCGCCTCATGAGGGCCCCTCCTGGCCGCTACGGCGCCCGGCGCTGGCACCGCCGGCCTGGACGTGCACCTGCTGGTGCCCGGGAAGGGACCGGCGAGGCCAGCGGTGCAGCCGGCGCGGACGCTCAGGCCGCGCTCACTGCCCGGCAGCAGCAAGATCGCTCCCGGCGGCGGCGGCGGCGCCCTGCACCCCGAGGGACCCTCCCGCGGCCCTCCAGCGCGCTCCACAGCCGCTTCCACTCCCGGAGGCTGCAGACCAGGGGCCGGAGCCGGGAGTGGCCCGGGCGGGAACGGAGGCCGCAGTCCGGCCGCTGGCCGGGGCAGCGCCGGGCCTTCCGGGGATGACTCCGCTGAGAGGTCTGTGACAGGCCCGCAGGGACAGAGGCGCATGCAGGGAGCTCGCTTCTGACTGCAGGGCACCCGTGCCACGGCGAAGGGCCAGGTTTACCTCAGGCAGCCGCCGCCGCTTCTCCCTCTCAGGAGCTCTGCAAGCCGCCATTATCGGGCAGCTCGCGCCTCGGCTGCCGCGGCCTCCAGTCAGGAGCCGGCGCGCGCCCCCGTGGTGCGCGGACACACCCCCTCACGCCGGGCCCCGCCCCCTCCGGCTTTCCGTAGCGCGCGTGCGCCGCCCGGCGCCGCCTGCTGGGCGAGCGCCTCTCCCCTTGCGCGCGCCGCGCCGGCTGCTGGGCTCCGGCGCCCCGGCCCGGCGCTGCGCAGAGCGGAGCCTCGCCGGCCGGCGGTGTGCGCGCTGCAGGGCGGACCACTGCTGCCCTGGGCCGCAGGGGTGGCGGCAGGGGACGGTCGGCCTCTGCCGCAGCGGCGCAAGTCCCGGGACTTCGGGGAAGCTGTGGCCACTGTCCCGGGCCGGCAGTGCACGGTGCCCGGCCGCGGGCTGCCCTCCCTGTCCCCTGCCGACCTACCGAGCGCCGACGGGCTAGAGTGCGCGGTTCGCTGCGGCCGGATGCCCGGCGCATCTTCCTTGCGGCTGGCGGGTCTGGGCGGCGGGCCCGCGGGGTGATGCGGCCGGTGCTGGGAGGTTGCACCTTCTGTCCGAGTTACCTAGCCGTGTTTGCGGCGCGCAGTGGCCCAGGCGGCGACGCGGGACTGAGTGCGAGCATCGGGAGGACGCCGTCCCCTGCCCCACCGGCGCGGTGGTATCTCCCTTAAAGAAGCCGGAACCTCATTGTTCCCGGCGGTGAGGATCGGGGTTGCCCTGCTGGGTGAGGGAGAGAGGGCGCGGCCGACCTGGCTGCGGCGCCCCGCCTTGCAGGCCTGAACTAGGGTCGGAGGGTGCAGCGACACGAGGCAAGTCGCCAAGACCAGGATTGAATGCAGTCCACTGGACCGTGGGCGCTTCGGGCCGAAGCCTGTCAAATCCCCCCAACAGCTGTCAATCATGTCCCGCAGCAGTCGCCTGAGCTCTACCATCAGGCTGACAGTCACTCGGAGACCAGGACCAATTGGCCGGCCCGTTAGTTACACAGATTCAGTAAGCATCTGCCAGAAACGCCATTCTTTTATTATTCTGCACCTACTGTTTGCTAATAAGGTTGATTCTGCGCTCATTGCGGTGTAAGGCACGATTAGAATCTGTTACTGCGCTCCAGTGATTTTCTCAGTCTTCTGTTTATGGACTAATATTTGGAACTGGACAACTTTCTATATAATCTGAACCACACTCCACAAGTAAAGGTTTTACTACTGACTCCGCTTTCACGGAGAAAAAGCCGACATCTGCTACATTTGACCAAATGGTGTCTTTGTAGAAAACCCGCCCCTGCCCTTGGTGTAACTACCTCCGGAGAGTTTGTCCCGAGTGCCATTCTGGTACTGGTGTCCACCAGTTTGCTGGGGATGTTGACGTCACTCAAGACTTGTTTCCTGCCCTGGAAAGCAGCGGGGCATGGGAAGCTCTGTAGACAGCTGGCTACCAGTGTGACAGAAGGATGGAATAGGAAGAGATGTCTCCGTCAGAGTAGCCTTTCTGTTCACTGCAGTCATTAAATGTCAGGAACTCCAAGGGACATACCTGTTCTAGCTATTTCCTGTTGCTGTGATTAATAAACAAAACACTGACCAAAAGATCAAAAACACCTTAGAGGAGGAAAGGGTTGGTTAGCTTAAATTTGCAGGGTTAGGGTCACAAATTCATCACTGGGGGAAATCCGGGCAGGGACTAGGGGAAGGAACCACGGGAAGACTACCTACTGACTCGCTCCCGGTCATGGTTCAGCTGCCTTTCTGAGGGCCTGCCTAGGAACAGCACTGCCCACATTGAGATGAACCCTCCTTTGCCAATTAGCAATCCAGAACCCCCCTCCCCCCAGACATGCTCACAGGCCAGTCTGATGGAGGCCAACCTTCAGATGAGACGTCCCCAAATAGCTGAGCTGTCAAATTGACAGCTGAAGCTAACTAGGAGACCAGTGTTTTTACAGTGTGCCATCTTCTGTGTGAATGATGAACACAGTTACTTATATTTTAAACTTTAAAAAGTTTAAATATCATCAATGCAATATAGGAAGAATTATTCCACATTCTTCTGTGCTTTTGTTGTTTTTGAGGCAGAGTCTCGCTTTGTAGCTCTAGCCTGCCTTAAATTTACTCTGTAGACCAAGTTGGCCTTGAACTCACAGAGATCCACCTGCCTCTTCCTCCTGAGTGCTGTTATTAAAGGTGTGCACCACCACACCTGGCCAGCCTTTAAAAAATGTATGTATCTGTGTTTGGGTGATGATGTATATATGGATATCAGAGGACAACTTTGTGGAGTCCATTCTGTCCTTCCACCTTGGGGTGGATTCCAGGGACTGCACTCTGGTCACCAGGTGTGTGTCAAGTGCTTTAATTGCTGAGCTACCACACAGTCTGGCGAGAAAGCTTGCGACAGAATGTAATTGGAAGGAATTTCTTTGGTCTGTCAACCAGCCCCCAAATAGTGACATGGAGACTTACTATAAATTATGAAAGCTTGGCCTTGGCTCGGGCTTGTCTCGCTAGCTCTTTTAATTTAACCTGTTTCCATTCATCTACGTGTGCCTCCGGCTTTTACCTCTCTTTCACTCTGTGTGTCCTACTTTCTTCCATGTCTGTCTGTCTGTCTGTCTGGCCTCTGGCGTCTCCCTGCATCTCTTTCTTTCCTGAGCCTAAATTCCTCCCCCTACTCACTCTCCCTGCCTAGAATTCCTGCCTATACTCCTCCCTTGCTATTGGCTGTTCAGCTTTTTATTAGACCAATCAGGTGCCTTAGGTAGGCAAGGTAAAACAGGCACACATCTTTGCAAACAAATATTCTGCAACAGAGAAATCCTGTCTGGAAAAATAATAGTAATAAAATAAAAATAAGTATTCTAAGGCCAGTCATGGTGGCACGCACCTTTAGTCCCAGTACTTTGGAGGCAGAGCGGCAGATCTGTGAGCTCAGGGCCAGCCAGGGCTGTACAGTGAAACCTGTCTCAAAACAACAAAGTAGGGTGGGGGGAGATGGCTCAGTGTTTACGAGCACTTGTTGCTCTTGCAGATGACCAGGTTCAGTTCCCAGCACCTACATGGTGGCTCACAACCACCTGTAACTCCAGTTCCTAGGGATCCAGTGCCTTCTGATCTCTGAAAGCACCAGTTGTGCATGTGGTGTACTGTGGGGACCAGCCCCCACCTTCACCTAGGTACTCTTGAGGAGTGAGGGTAAGGAATTTAGATGGAAGGAGAGAGGGGAGGGAAACAGAAACACAGGATAGCCTCGGGAGGGCCTGGATCCTTATTCACCAGTCCAGAACTTTATTCAAAAGGGCTTTTTATAACAATGCCAAGGGGCAAGGCAAAAGACCTTCCCCTGGCTAGATACAACCAAGTGTAGACCCTTCCAAACACCAGGTACCCAGGCCCAAGGTCCAGTCATCCTCTTACGCAGTCCTGCTGGGTAAAACAAGTTCAGGTCTCACTTGGAAACCTCTGTAGACTCCCACAGGTCCTTCTTAATATTTTAGGAATGTATTTTAAATGTCTTAAGAATTTTAAGAATATTTTAAGAGCTCCCCATTAAGAACTTGCAAGTAGCTGTAACAAAACAGCAATCCCCATAGCTACCACACCTTCCCGTGAAGGAATAGAGGATAAATAAAGATGGACTGTCCTTTTTGGAATGGGTCTAAGGTGACTACAGCAGTCTTAGCCATACCAAGCCCTTTTTTAAAATCAATAAACTCCTGATGCAACCACATCAAATAAATCAATAAACTCCAGATGCAACTGCATCAAACTTAAAGACTCCCTTAACTTCATCAACATTAACCGGTTAACATAATATTACTAACATAAATATTACTATACATAATTACAATTTTCTCAAGCTTACATTCAAAAGCAAACTCCTAATAGAACCATTAACACTTTGAAAACTTCAGCAAAAATACACTTTAAAGCAATCTCTTAACAGAACCATTTGCGTTTCTTGCTAACAAAACATAGGATAAACTTCTGACGAATCCACATCAAACTTAAACACTCCCTTAGCTTCACCAAACCGTGGTACGTCAATATCAACAGGTTAACATAATAACTCTAACATAAATATTACTACACACAATTATAATTCCACAAACCTACATTCAAAAGCAATATTCTCAATATAACCATTAACACTTCAAAAACTTTAGCAAACATCCAAAAGCAACTTCTTAATACAAAACATAGGGTACATTAACATAACATCAGTCTACTCAAGGGACAAGAAAATATTTTTTTAATTAAATGATAGACAGGAATATTAACTCCCTCTTCTTTATAATTTTTTAAATTGATCTTGAGCCTAGTTAAAAACAAACAAATTTCTCCATTTAAACAGTTCCACTTTTAACACAAAACAGTTCATGAGTAGAGTCTATACGCATAAGTAGAGTCAAAATTGTCCCATTGCAATGGAATCACTCCTGTCCCTTTCATTTCTTAAGTCCCAAAAGTTCAAAAACCAGTTCTATTACCGGTCTTAGAGTTCCAGAAAGCTTTCCGATAGCAGTTCTTCTGAGCACTTGAAATCAGGGCCTGGCTCGCCAGCTGCCCTTAAGTCTTTGTATAGCTGTCAGAGTCCTAATCACTCTGAAGCAAACAGCTTCAAATATGAGGAGTCCCAGAACCAAAACTTTGTTTTTTCCAGTGCAAGTAAGCCGCTCTGAAACTTTCACTCTGTGCTTCAGCTGCGCCCTGCAATCCATAGCCTTCCCATAAGGCCATTTTTGCTTCAGGGAAAAAGCATTAGCTGGCTTGGGCAGAGTCCTTTCAAAAGAGACTCTTACAGCCAGCAAACAGAAACTGCAAGGCTTTTGGCTCCTGACTTTCACAGCCTTCACAGTCACTGTCTGTGCCTCCATAATCTGGCCGTTCCCAGGACCCCTGTGTCCTGAGGCCCTGAGGGCTTTCAGTCACCTCACACCACACAGGCTCAAGAGGCTGCCCCTGCTGTTGTGAGTCACTGCCCTCAGCACCCCAGGGGGTGGGGAGGAAACCCAGCCATGGCCGGTCACGGCAGCTGCACCCCCTGCTGGCTGCATTACCTGCTGTGCCGGTGGTCCTCACGCTCTGCCAAACACCCCTCAGGCTCCCCGGTGTTCCCAGAATGCCTCAACTCAGAGTGCCTGTTCCCTGGCCCTCCTGGTGTGTGCCCCAGGGCATCTTTCTATGGAGGCGATGTCTCTTGCACAGCTGCCCACTCTGTTCTCCTGCCTCTCCTGAGTCACCCCTGCCAGGCTCTGGCCACCAGGGAATGCAGCTCCAGGAGACAGACCTGCTCCGGCCATGGGTCTGAAGTCTTTGTGCACTCCAAGCCTCTGTCTACGGTTCACCTCTCTGCTTTTTCACACTGTCTCTTGGGCCAAGAGGCGAGACAAAAGACTTCCCCCTTGCTAGATACAACCAAGTGTAGACCCTTCCAAATACCTGGTAACCAGGCCCATGGTCCAATCATCCTCTTATGCAATCCTGCTGGGTAAAGCAAGCTCAGATCTCACTAGGAAACCTCTGTGGGCTCCCAGAGTATACATATCCATGTAGGCAAAACACACATGCACATAAAAACTAAGATGAATCTAAAAATAAAAAGGGAGGGCTGGAGTGACGATTCAGCAGTTAAGAGGGTTGCCAGCACTGACTGCTCTTCCAGAGGACCCATGTTCAATTCCCAGAACCTGCTAATCCCACAGACTAGAGAAAGCCAAATTATAGCCAAATTAAAGCAAGTTTTATTCGTGTACACATCAGAGCTAAATGGGTAGCTGTCTCTCCCTAAGGCTGGGGTTCATGAGACCAGCTCTTAGCCAGTTCCCTATTATAGGGTAAAACCATAGGGTAGCCAGTGTGGTTACCGAGTGAGACCAGATAGTTAAGGAAATCTTCCTGGGACGTTTGTTACTGACCATGCTATGGTTGCTGGGGTGGGCGGCAGCTCAGTTCTGAGAAATAGAAACTTAGTTTTCAAACATCTGTAACTGTAGTTGTAGGGAGTCAAATGTGTACTTCTGACCTCGGAGGGTACCAGACACATACATGGTGCCCCACATACACGCAGAGGTGAAACACACAGGTAAAAACAAATAAATCTCTCTTAAAAAGTATATTCTAGCCAGGTAGTAGTTGCCCACACCTATAATGCCGGCACTTGGAAAGCAGACACTGGTAGATCTCTGAACTCAAGGTCTGCCTGGTCTATAAAGTAAGTTCCAGGACAGCCAGGGCTACACAGAGATACCCTGATTGGAAAAACAAACAAAAAACAAAAAAGTATACTCTATCTGTGCTGAATAGACCTAGAGACAATGACCAAATCATTGGTAATTACAGTCTTCACAAAGACTTAGTCTCTCGGTTTTTTCTAGTTTGAAAAGAAAAATTAAGAGGTTGGGTGAAGGAGACCCCTGCCCAGGGGTGGCTTCTTCCTGGAACTCATATTAGACATAAACCACACCCAAACACCTGTTTTCACAGAGAGATGCTTTATTTTTTTATTTATTTTTTTTTTAAAGATTTATTTATTTATTATGTATACAGAAGAGGGCGCCAGATCTCATTACAGATGGTTGTGAGCCACCATGTGGTTGCTGGGAATTGAACTCAGGACCTCTGGAAGAGCAGTTGGTGCTCTTAACCTCTGAGCCATCTCTCCAGCCCCAAGAGATGCTTTATTAAGCAGGGAAGAAAAGTGGCCGCCTTCTGACTCAGACTGAAAACAGCAGCCAATGACCTTGCAGGTGGAATTTTTAAGAGGAGAAGGGGAGGTCTGTGTTAGGATGGGCTGGGATGTGGTGGTAAAGGAGATAGGGGACGAGGGAGAAGGGGAAGGGGACAAGGGAAAGGGGCGGGGTATTTGCCCCTGGGTGAGGGGGACCAAAGCCTGCCTCTGGAGAGAGGTGGCAAATGGCTATTTATAAAGGTAGAAGGGGGGAACCCCATGCTAGGATGAAGTGTTTAATTTTAATTGGGCATGTTAATTGGGTGAGCCAAAGGGGGCTTTTGATTTGGACCTTGGTAGTCAGCCTCAGGAGGAGGAAGTGGCCAAATAAGGAAACAGACCTTGAAGGCCAGCTTTAGGAATGCCATCTAACGGCTTTTTAGCAAGGCAGAGGGAACGGGGAGAAGGACCTGCGATAGCCGCGCTTGCCGCAGTCAAGCTGGTCAGAATCCCTTCTCTGGGGATGTAGCTCAGTCAATAGGGCACCAACCTCGCATGTACAAGGAGGTGGGTTAGAGCCCAAGCAGACATACATTGGGTATGGTAGCCCATGTCTACAATCCAAGCACTCAAGAGGCAGAGGCAGGAGGATCGAAAGTTCAAGGTTAACCCAGAAAGGTAACTCAGCAAATAAAGGCACTTTCCACCTAGTCTGACAATTTGAGGGTTTTGGTTTTTTTTGTTGTTGTTGTTTTTGTTTTTGTAATCCCAATGATGGAAGGAGAGGGCAGACTCCCTTAAATTACTGTTGTGGAGTAGTTTCCTGGATGGGACCATTCCATCTGCAGGGAAGCTCCTTAAGCAGGAATAAACAACTCAAAATAGCTACAGGAAGTCCCTGAAACTGACCAGATTCACTAGGTCCCCACCTCCCAGATGAAATCAAGCTGCAAAGAAGACTGAGACCAACCGAGTCATCCAGAAAGGACACTCTCCAACCTGCTGAGCTGCCTGCAGGCTGCGCAGTGAGCTCCAGGTTCCCAGCTTCTCTGAGTAGAACAATAAGCTTGGGTCCGCCTTGATTCTAGAAGCCAGAAGACTACTAACGACTCATAGGTCACGTAAAAATGACTAAGGAAGCAATCCAAGGGGCAGTGGCCAAAGATGAAACAATCTGAACATTAAAGGAGAAAGCCAGTCTTGGTGGCTCACGGTTGTAGAGGACGACCATAAATTCAAGGCCAGCCTGGGCTATATAGCAAGAGCCAGCCTCAAACAGTCCAAACACCAGGGTTGGAGAGAAGGCTGAATTGGTAAAATGTCTGCTGTACAAGAGTGAGGACCGGAGTTGAGATCTTCAAAACCTATACAAAAGCCAGGCACTGCTGTGCATGCCTGGAGCCCAGCACTGGAGGGTGATGGAGGGTAGAGACAGGTGGGTCCTTGGAGCTCATTGGCTAGCCAGCATAGCTGAGCCGGTGACCTTCTGGTTCAGTGAGAAATCCTGTCTAGAGGCCTGATGTCTATCAGGTGTGTGAATACACACACACACACACACATACACTTGAATGCACACACCTATGTGGTGGTATTCTAATTGTACTGAAATGTGATTTTGATTGTATGTTAATAAATAAAGTTGCCCGGGGGTCAGAGCTATTAGAGCCATAGACAGAGTGTGGCGGTGGTGGCACACACCTTTAATCCCATAGATCTCTGTGTGTTCAGGGATACAGCCAGCATTGGAGACATATGCCTTTAAGACCTAGGGGGCTGTACATTCAGACAGTGACGAGGCAGTCACGTGTTTGGGTTTACAACCAATGAGAAGGCAGAACAATAATACTATAAAAAAGACGTACAGACAGGAAGTAGCCCTCTTTCGGGAAGCTGGGACACTGCAGGCGGAAGGGTGAGATTTTAGCTCTGAGCTCTGACCTCTCGGCTTTCTCTTTTACATTGTTTCTGTGTTTCTTATTTAATAAGACGGTTGGTTGTATCAATACACCTACACTAACAAGTACATGCTCCTTACATGCACAGTACAACATACCACAAAAGAAAAAGCATTTTGTTTTTGTTTTTTTGTTTTTAGGATTTTTGTTTTCTTTTTTTGAGATAGGGTTTCTCTGTAGCCCTGGCTGTCCTGGAACTTGCTCTGTAGACCAGGCTGGCCTCGAACTCAGAGAGATCCTCCTGCCTCAGCCTCTCTAGTGCCACCACCACCCAGCTATTTTAGGGTATTTTAACAGAGTATGTAAAAAAAAAACCTATTAATTTATAATATATAATACACACAGCCATATAAGCCGGGTGGTGGTGGCCCACGACTTTAATCTCAGCACTTGGGAGGCAGAAACAGGTGGATCTCTGAGTTTGAGGCCAGCCTGATCTACAGAGTGAGTTCCAGGACACCCAGGCTACACAGAGAAATCTTGTCTCAAAATAACAAACAAACAAAAACAAAACACCGAGGTGTGAACAGTGACTGGGGACATAAAAATTTAAGCAGCAACCTGAGCTGACTGACCAAACTTAATTACCAATGGGGTGACACAGTGTCTCCAGGAAATATTTCTGTCTAAGAAGGAATCTGAGCCTAGTTCAGATGATCCGTAATTGTAAGTTCAGCAAAAATATGGTGGGCAGACAAAGACCACAATTGTAACTCAAAATCTGGAGTATCCTATAGGACAAGCTCCCAAGTCTTCCAGGACATTCATACATGAAAAGGAAAGGAAAAAAGGGGACTGGACTAGGGAGGGTGAGGCAGGAGGAGGAGCAGAGTTCAAGGCCACTTTGAGATGACAGTGAAACATGGCCTCACCAGTAACAAAATGGGGCTGTGGAAAGTTAAAGTGTACCAGCCTGGGCTACAAGAAGCTGCGTCTCAGAAGATGACCCCCACGCCCACCAATAGACATCTGTGCTAAGATTTGGCGAAAGTTAAAGTGTACCAGCCTGGGCTACATGAAGCCGTGTCTCAGAAGACGGGCTCCCACACCCAGTAGATACCCATGGTAAGATTTGGGCAAGCTGGAATCTGAACGGAGAGAAAAGGGTGTTACTGTGGCTTTTGTTCAGGTGGTGGCTGTGAAGGTAAAGGGACAGAGCATTGCTGTGTTACAGATAAAAGGAGATGAGGTCTAGGACATCCTTTTAAATACTGAGCAAGAGTCCGTGGAGACGGCTCAGGGGATAACGTGCTTGTGGAGATGGGGTGACAACCTGGGTTAGCCCCCCAGATCCCATGTAAAGGTGGCAAGCAAGAAAACAACTCCACAGAGTTCCCCTCTGCCCTCCACACATGCAATTTCACATGACCGCATTCTCCCATCATACCTACACACAATAATAATACATAAAACGTCTGCAAATAGCACAGCGAACAAAAGGAAATGTTAGTTGTTGATGAGGTTCACTGTATTATTGTGCTTGAGTTTTTTTTTGTTTGTTTGTTTGTTTGTTTGTTTGTTTTGTGTTTAGGTAGGGTTTCATTTAGTTCAAGGTGACTTTGAATTTGGTTTGAACTCCTTGCTGGTCTGGAACTTGGATGCTCATTCCTCTACAATAATAGGGTTAGAGGCATGGGACACCACACCCTGGTTTTGTGGTGCCGGGGACATAACCTCAGGGCTCATAAATGCTACACAGGCCCTCTGCCAACTGAGATGCATCCCCAGCCCTGTACTGTTTTGTATATTTGAAATTTTCTGAAATAAAAAGAATCATGCTCAAAAACGAAATGCATGGTTGGACAGGTGGAAATTTGGATGGGACAATCCTGCCCCCTGGTGGTAGATTCTGTGAGTGCAGCTCACAGGTGTAGTGGGTCTTGTCCTTGTTACCCTCTAGGTCTGAATTCAGACATTCCAGTTGACATCAGTTGAATTCAAACATCGCCAGTTTCTGGGCTGGCAATGTAACTGGCGTCACGTCCTTAATCTCACAGGGACCCCATGAAGCAGATCATCCTAGCATGCCATTTTATTCCCGAAAAAAAAAAAAAAAAAACGGACACTTGGTGAGGAAGGTCCCTCTATCATCACTGAAATAGGTAAAATTCATGTGTTGACAGGCTACCTTTGCAAACTTGCCCTTATTTTTCAAGTCTTTTCACAAGAGGCCAAGAGTCTGGAAGCCCCCGACCCTGAGCCTGATCATGGGTAATAGCTGTGTGTGTACCTTAACTAGGAGTAGCTGACACCAAGTGCTTGTTCTGTGCCAGGCTTTACACTAACTAGTACATGCTCACATTACATTGATAATCTTCATAATTTCACTAACAACTCTGTGAAGTGTGTATTTCTACCCATTTTACAGATGGAGAAACTGGAGCATATAGAGGTGAAAGACCTGCCCAGAGTCGCACAAAATTGACTGAATGACAAATCTGAGTTGTAGGTGGTGATGCATACCCACAAGTTGGGAGTTGGTTGTTGGGGTGCTCTGTGTAGCATCATGGGTCAGTTGAAGAAAGAAGACATTCCAAGATGAAATTTGTGTGTGTGTGTGTGTGTGTGTGTGTGTGTGTGTGTTTGTCTTTTCAAGACAGGGTTTTCTGTGTAGTTTTGGTGCCTGTCCCCAATCTTGTTCTGTAGACCAGGCTGGCCTCGTACTCACAGAGATCCGCCTGGCTCTGCCTCCTGAGTGCTGGGATTAAAGGCGTGTGCCACCACTGCCCAGCCCAAGATAAAATTTTAAGGCCTATGTGGCAGCAGAAAGGTCCAGTTTCTCTGATGGACTAATGCACGAACAGCTGTACAAAAACGTATTTATTGATTGTTACACAAAGTTGTTTTTGGATAAAGTATGTCCTCATACCAAGGTCCCTGATCTAATCTATACGTCTCATTAAAGGAAAGCATCACATGCCCTCATGACTTCAGACCTTGACCGTGTACCGTTTGCAGCACACAATAATCCAAGAGCCTCAGGTGTCCAGAGGCGTCGTGTGACCAAAGTCATGCGAAGGCTGCAACACGCCCTTCAGTAAAACAATTCTACAAATCATGGAAAACAATCTTCGTCCACCAAGATTCTTCAAGGTCAAAGTACTTCTAGAAAACAGCTATTCGCTCTCATGTCCACCCCAGATACAGCGACTCCGCTAAATTCCTACAACATTTGGGGGCAAGAGGATCAGGAGTTCAAGATCATCCTCTGCTACTTAAGGAGTTCCAAGTCAGCCCATGCCAGGCTGTGAGAAAGCCTGCCCCAAACAAAACCAACGTGCAAAGTGGCAGAACTGGAGGGTGGCCCAGCTGCCAGGGGCTTCCTAGACTTACTGTGCTAATTCATGCCCCTGCTTCCTGTCTTTGTCTCTGTCTCTCTGTCTCTCTCTTTCTCTCTCTGTGTGTCTCTGTGTCTGTGTCTCTGTCTCTGTGTCTCTGTCTCTCTCTGTCTCTGTCTCTCTCTCTGTCTCTCTTGGGCTGGCTCCATCCCTACCTACCCCCTGGGGCTGTGGGGAGGCCCAGGCCAAAAGGCCAGTCCTATAGTGAATGCATCTATCCACCTTCTCTTCTTGGAAGTCCGTGTCCTGTTGCCCCGCCCCATTTCAGTCTCCGGGTTTCCTAAAGTTCAAGGAACTGGGCCAGCGAGTCTGCTCCCCAGCTAGGCTCTCTCCGGGGGCAGGGTTCAATTCTTTGGCTTTCACCATCCAAAGGGTCTGTCTCAACCTCGGGTGAAGAGGAGCTGAGCATATCAACGGAGAAAGAAAGGGACTCAGAGAAGCCGGCAGATGAGATCTGGGGGAGGAGGGCGGGCAGCCCCGCCACTTGTTTGCTACGGGACCCAAGCAAGTGAATGCACCTCTCAGGAGCCTCAGTTTCTCCAAATTAAAAAAAAAAAAATGGTGATACTGGAAGTATCTGAAGGGGCAGCCATGGGAATGCACATGACAAGCAGGTGGTTCATTTATCTCCTCAGCAGGCACTCAAACCAGGGTTGCCATGGTGACTTACTATCGCTCCACAGAGCAGGGGTGAGGAGAGCCTGCTCGGAGCCACTGCCCTGACTGGGCAGCCAGAGGATGCCTTTCTTATCAGTGCAGTCTCAGTGCTGGGCTATTAATACTCCGCAAGTGCCCCACAGCCCAGGAGCTAGCATTCTAGCAGCGAGGTGCAGAGGTGGGAGGGTGGGGCTGCGGAACAGGTGGCCTGGGTGGGAGCGATCCTGCCCCATCTCAGCAGGCAGCACTTGGGCCCTTCTGCCAGACACCCTCCACCTGCAGACTAGGGTCTAGACAAGTGTGAAATTCCTGAATGAAGTCAAGCCTGGGGCAGGCATCTTCCTAGTCCCTTAAGGGCATCGCGCTGTCTTTCCAGGGATCGGGCTGACAATAAAGCAGGGCCCTGATGGGTGCCAGGAGCAAGCCCACGCTTGGAACTGTGGGCTGTCAAAGCGAGAAGGTATGCGGACAACTCCAGCCTGCTGACCGCTTCACAGGGCGCCCTCTAGACTGTGCCCGGTGACCGGAAGGCTCCTTCAGCTGCAGTCTCATCAGAAGCGCCCGCCCCAGAGCACTAAGGATTGGAACCCGTCTATGTACTGTAAATCTTCACTATCCTGGGGTGGTGGCACACACCTGCAATCCCCACACTCCGAGGGGCTGAGACAGGAGAAGCCTGGGCCAGACCGCAATGCGTGGTGAGACTTTGTCTCAAGAAAAACCTGTCCGGGGGCTGGAATGTAGCTCCTTTGGGGCAGTGCTTGCCCACAGTGCTTGCCCTGGGTTCCACTCGCAGCATTGCATAAAACTGATCCCGTATTCCACACCCGTAATTTCTGCATTTTTGAGGCAGAGGCAGGACGATCAGCCGCTCACATTTAAGGCTAGCCTGAGCTAAATGAGGCTTGAATTTGGCTGTTGAAAACATGCATGAGACAATCCATACAAAGCGTGGGAATTAGTCTGCAGCGCGTCTCCTCAGCCGTGAGGCTGCCAGCCCAAGCCCTCTTTGCCACAGAAGTGGCGGCAGATCCCAGGGAACAAAGATCTTACGGGAATTCCCTCTTCTGCCCCCCATCCTATGCGTTACACCAGACAAGGCTTCTCTGTTTCCTTATGTTGATTATAGAAACCGAGAGTGGGCTGGTGAGCCGGCTCAATGGGAACAGGGGCCTGCACCAAGACGGCTAATCTGGGTTTGATCCTTGGAACCCATGTGGTGGAAAGAGAAAACCAATTCCCTCAAAATTTCCACTGACCTTCAAACCCCTGCCATGGTAAGCACATGTCAACAAATATGCACACAAATAAATACAATAAAGTAAAAACATATAAGTATAATAACAAAAATATAAATAGAATAAAAATAAATACGTTTTAATAAAAAATTTAATTAATAGTATTTATTTATTTTTAGTAGCATTTATTTATTTGTATTAAAACAAAACAGAAAAACCTACAAGTGCATTATATCATTTTAATGTCACTCCCCCCACACACACACTATAGTTTCTATGGTTTCACTTTACATCTGAGGAAACCAAACCCCAAAGAAGCCAGCGGTTGCCTGAAGGCTTGTCCCAGAACACTCCGTTCTCATCCCAGCGTGGCTTTGGGCTTCAGGGGACAGTTCATCTCTGCTCCTTTTGGCATCTGCCAGGGCTGAGGCTGGGAGCCAGCGGAGGAACCATGCCTTCACGTGGCTGGCAGTCCACGCTGGCTGGAGCCTGGACACCGCAGGCACTGGCAGCTGGAACGTCTGTCTGAAGGGGACCCTCCACATGCTCACTGCGTGGTCCTCGGCTTCCAGATTCGGAGCTGCTTTCTGCCTTTTCTTTCCTCAGTCTTATGGATTTGCTGTGCTGCTTTGTTTTTGAGACATGGTCTCATATAGCCCAGGTTGGCCCCTAACTTGTTATGTGTTGAGGATGACCCTTAACTCCCAATTTTCCTGCCTTCACCTCCAAGTGCTGGAGTTACAGTCATGCTCTGCTGTGTCCAGCTTCTCGTGTGTTTTACAAGTAATGCTTTATGGACAGAGTGTCTACTGTACCTGTTCCACGACACACACTGGGTAACTAACAGACTGTACCGAGATAATCACTCTTCCTACCGGGTGGTAAGCTTCTAGGTGGCAAGGGGCCATGCCAAGGACAGTTCTACGGGCTGGGAAGTCCAATGACAAGGTACTGGTACCTGGTGAGGGTCCTCCTGGTGGAGTCTACAGGAGGTGGGGAGTGGGGCAGCATTTATTGCTTGGTTTTTAGCCATTTGTAGTGGGGACCAAACCCAGGGCTTTGCACATGCCTAGGCAAGCACTCACTAATGAGCATATCCTTAGACAAGTCTGTATCTCTTACAGTCTGGCCTCAAATTCAGAGATCCGCCTGCCTCTGCCTCCCCAATGCTGGGATCAAAGGCATGTACAGTGTGTGTACCTGGTGCCTATGGACATCAGAAAAGGATGTTGGATTCCCTGAAATTAGACTTACAGATGATTGTGAACCATTGTGTGGATGCTGGGAATTGAACTCAAGTCCTCTGAAAGGATGACCAGTGCTCTTAACCACTGAGCTACCTCTCCAGCCCCCTACTCATGATCTGATTGTTGTACTTTAGAAGCTCTTTACATGTTAGCTAAGTTCTTTATCAGCTACAACTTTTGTAAATATTTCTCCCAGCTTTCTCATTATATTGATTGTTTTTTTTTTTTTTTTTTTTTGAGACAGGGTCTCACTATATAGCTCTAGCTGGCCTGGAACTCACTATGTAGACCAGGCTGGCCTCAAACTCAGAGATCTGCCTGCCTCTGCTTCTGCCTCCTGAGTTCTTGGATTAAAGGCATGCACCACCATGCAGGGCTACAAACACATACCATAAGGTGTTTGTACAATTTGTACAAATACAATTCTCAGCCAGGTGGTGGTGGTGGTGCCTTTAACCCCAGCACTCACTTGGGAGTCAGAGGCAGGCCGATCTCTGGCGAAGCCAGTCTGGTTTACAGAGTGAGTTCTAGGACTGCTAGGGTTACACAAAGAAACCCTGTCTTGAAAAACAGAAACAAACAAATACAAATCACATTCCATCATGATCAGAAAATCATTTCATTTTTTTTTTCTGCAAGAATTAATTGGGAGATGACTCAGTGGTTAAGAGCACTGGCTGCTGTTCCAGAGGACCTAGGTTCAATTCCCAGAAACCCATGTGGAGGCTCACAACCATCTGTGACTCCAGTTCCAGAGAATCTGATGCCCTCATCTGGCCTCTGCGTGCACCAGACATGCACACAGTGCACAGATATACAAGGAGGCAAATCACTCATATGCAAACAATAGAATAAATAAAAATACAAAGTCGGAGATTATAAGATGGTCTGGGAGATGACTGTGACTACCATGAAAACCTGATGATTTCAATTAGATCCCTGCATCCCACCGTGGAAGGAGAGAACCAGTTTGGAAGGTTGTCTCATGACCTCTACACGCTCACAGTGGCACACCATCATCCATACACACACATGCACACACACACTAAAACAAAATGCAGAAACAAGATGGGTATGTGAGTCATACCTATAGTCAAAGCACCCATTGAGGCTAGCCTGTGCTACACTGTGAGACCTTATTTCAGTGAGGGGGGGAGTCAAAACAAAATGTACAGAAACAATAATGTAACATTAGCAGATATATTTTTAATTTATATTGCTCTATCTATCTATCTGTCTGTCTGTCTATTTTAAAAATCCATTGATCTCAGTTTGTATTGGCTCACTACTCCTGGTCATGGGACCTTCCCTCGCTGAAGAAAACTGACTTGCTCTCTCTCTCTCAACAGCAGCAGCACCCAAATGCCAATAATTCTTCGTAGCTCCTCGGAGCGGTGGGACCTCATGGCCACCCCTTCCTCCACACTGGGATTTTGTGTGGTTTGATCTTATGGAGGTCCTGTGCACATTCTCACAGTCTGGGCCTTCATCTGTGCATGGGTCCTGCTGTGTCTGAAACAGTTTCCTTATACCTGCCCACCGCCTCTGGCTCTTACACAGATCCCTGAGCCCTGAGGGGAGGGCTGAGGTAAAGCTATCCCATTTAGGGTCACTATTGCAGTGACCACTTGTGGGCTTCTGTGTTAATTTTCATCTACTGCAAGCAGCTTTTCTGAGGAGAGCCAAGCTCTATGGGTATAGAGATCAGTCACTAGGAATAATTGTATTGCTGTCATTTTAGCAGAGTAATAACCGTGAGTTTTCTCCTAGGGCCTGTGACCCATCACGCTTCAGGTTCCAGGAGTAAGGATGTCATAGACATAGCACATCTTCCCAGTGAGGAATCACTCCGGACACTTAGAGACAAAAGAAAAACTCTCTACTAAAGTGTGGCCAACTGGGGCTCACACCCAAGTGAGAGTCGGCCCTGAGCAGAAGATGTTCCCAGCTTATACACACCTCAGGCTAATGCATTTCACACACGCTGTTGTCTTTACATCTCTTTCAGGTCCTGGCTTCAGGTCACACTTTGAACAATTTAAACAGAGACTGGAGACCGGGAGTCTGGCCACTTGAGCAGACAGTGCCAGAATTGTTTCTTAAGTAAGTACACAAGCCTTGTTCTCTTTGGAAAGTTCTCACCTAGGGTCATCTTGCCCACCTGGCAGAATTATGTTTTGTCTCAAGAAGAAGAGGGGGCTTCCCGGATGTACAGCAGGCCAGGACTTAGCATCGGCTGTGACCGTGCACCGCCCCCGCGAGCTGCCTGTTAGAGGCATGTTCTTTGGTGATGGGCCTGATGGCTGGGCCATCCTGATGAACAAACATTTACATCCTAACACTGTAAATTTTGCTTAGCTCTAACAGGCCTGGTTAGCAGACTACTTATCTTTGGGATAATTTGGGTGGGGGCAGCGCTCCCTTAGCTAAATTCTACTTTCTATAGCTTAATGTCTCCTAAGCAAATCTATTAGTAAATCTTTTATAACAACAATTCTATTACTTTGAGTTTCTTCTACATTAAGGAGATAGAAGCATATTTAAATGGAGTAGTTAAGGAAGGCTTCCTGGGGAAAGGTGCATCTCACCTGAGAAGGACTAGACTATTTATTTATAAACACAACTTCATGGTTATCCCATCTATCCTATTGTGGCTGGTGTGGGAGCGTGTGCACCCCACATGGGCACCTGGAGAGGTAACTGTGTCAGCCAGTCCTCTCACATCACCCCATGGACAGAGCTCAGCTTATCAGCTTTGGCCATAAGTGCTTTAACCTACTGGGCCATCTTGACAGCCCTATTTATTTGTTTTGAGACAACCTCTTACTCTGTAGCCCAGGCTGTCCCCAGCTCACCAGGGTCCCACTATCTCAGCCTCCCAAGTACTGAGATTACAGGTATGAGCCACCACATTTAGTGAGGAGCAGGCGTTTTTGTTTTTGTTTTTTTGGAGACAGGGTTTCTCTGTGTAGTCCTGGCTATCCTGCGATGCGCTGTAGACCAGGCTGGTCTCAAATTCAGACGTCTACCTGCCTCAGCCTCCAAATGCTGGGATTAAAGGCGTGAGCCACCATCATCCAGCTAGAAGCAGACTTCTTTTTAAATTTTTTTTTAATATTTATTTATTATGTATACAGTGTTCTGTCTGCATGTGTCCCTGCAGGCCAGAAGAGGGCACCAGATCTCATTACAGATGGTTGTGAGCCACCATGTGGTTGCTGGGAATTGAACTCAGGACCTTTGAAAGAACAGTCTGTGCTCTTAACCACTGAGCCATCTCTCCAGCCCCTAGAAGCAGACTTTTTATGGCTGATTTTTGTTGTGTTTTTGAGACAGGGCTCTCTATGTAGCACTTGCTGTTCTGGGACTAACTATGTAGACCAGGCTAGCCTCCAACTCCCAGAGATCCACCTGCCTGCCTCTGGAGTGCTGGGATTGAAGATGTGTTGTGCCATGGCCCGGCATGCGCTGATTTTTTTAGGCAGACCGTACATAGGATGTTTCCTGGCACAGCGCGTAGTCAGGGAGAAGATGGTCCTGAGGGGTTGGAAGGTCAGAGTCCTACCACAGCCTTGAGCAAAGGCCCCCCCATCCCAGCCTCACCCCTCTTCTGAGTTTAGCTATACTTTTTCCTCTGCCTGCTGGTGGATCACAGAGAGCGGTCACCTGGTCACCTGAAAGACACAAGTCCTTCATTACCCCTCGGCTGTTGAGGAGCTCCTGGCCTCAGCCCGTTCTTTCCCCCTCCTCTCCAGTTTGACCCCTTCCCCAGGCTTCTGGGTGCTGTGGTGCCTGTAATAGGACTTTGGAGGCTCTGGGACTCAGGTCCATAGCTCTGACATTCAGTTGCTGTCACAGGGCCATGAGGGAGAGAAGGTTCCTGGTAGCTGGAGCCTCAAACGGGGTGATGACGTCTGGGACAGCGGCTGGCACACAGCGTCTGTTTGATAAATGGCAGCGTCCTGCCCTTTCCTGCCAGTCTTAGGGTGCTGTCTTATTTTCCTCACAGCTTGGTTGTTTCTGTCTGGGTGGCAGAGGGGTATTTTAGATTTGGGTGCCCACTGGTTCCCTGAATAGCTCTCTGAAGGAGCCGGATGTCTCTTTCAGCCCCACGTGGAAGAACCTGAAACAGTAGCTAGAGCTGAGGTGAGTTCCTACCGCGGACTTGGGCTTGAAGCCCCTGTCACGGGCTGAGGATCTTCTGCTAGCCTCAGGGAGGTCCATCTGCAGCCAGGCAGTGGTGGCGCACGCCTTTAAACCCAGCACTTGGGAGGCAGAGGCAGGGGGATCTCTGAGTTCCAGCCAGCCTGTTCTACACAGTGAGTTCCAGGACAGCCAAAGCTACACAAAGAAACCCTGTCTAGAAAACAACAACAACAACAACAAAAAAAAAAAAAGGTCCATCCTTAGCCAACCTGATGTCCATCCTTAGCCTCACTGCACATTTCAGGAAACTGAGGTTCAGAGAAGTGAAATGTCACATTTTTAAATCACACCATTAAGAAACAAAATGAGGCCGGGCAGTGGTGGCACACGCCTTTAATCCCAGCACTCGGGAGGCAGAGGCAGGCGGATCTCTGTGAGTTCGAGGCCAGCCTGGGCTACAGAGTGAGTTCCAGGAAAGGCGCAAAGCTACACAAGAGAAACCCTGTCTCGAAAAACCAAAAAAAAAAAAAAAGAAAAAAAATGAGGGGCTGGGGATTTAGCTCAGTGGGTTCCGTCCTCAGGTCCAAGGCCAGCCTGGTCTACAGAGCAAGATCCAGGACAGGCACCAAAACTACACAGAGAAAACCTGTCTTGAAAAAAGCCAAAAAAAGAAAAAAGAACTAAAATGGATAGTGGCGTCACTTTTTCTTGCCACTGTGAACCCTGTCTCCAGGCCACTTGGCTTTACAGCCTCCCTAGTACAGGTCAGGGTGTTAGCAAGCCCCATTTCCTGCCGGAGCAGAACAGAACTGGCTTCTTAGAGTCCCACAGTGAACGGGTCACAAAATTAAAAGGGTGTGATCCCTGCACCCCAACCCCTACAGAGAAAACGGGAAGTTTGAAACTTGAGGGTGGCCTGGCCCCCAAAAACTCAGGCCAGAGGCTGATCCCCGCCCCGCCCCCAGCAATGGGGTTTTAAACACGAACATCTCCCACACTAGGACAAGCTGAGTCACGGTGTATTTATAGACAAGCCTCCTCGCCTCTCCTCCTTCGCCAGGGTCTACCAGGTTCATTCGGGGCGCAGGCAGAGGGTGACAACCTGTTTATCATCTAAGGTGCCCAAGCAAGCTGTTGAGACAACCTCTGAGAACGAGGTCTGGATGCCGGCCCAGGCTCAGACCTGACCTGACCCTCACAATGCCCAGACCCAGGCAACTCTTCCTACTCCAATTACCCCACCTCTCCTGGCACACCCCAGGCTACCCGAGGCAATCACACACACCAGGGAGCTCAGACTTGGATTAAAATAGGACAGAAATGTTGCTTCTTCCAGGAAGACAGCCTGGATTGATCTGGAAGCCTGCAAGCCTTTGCTGGCCTCACTGCCATGGGTTAGATGATTAAACTAACCATAATACTTGCTGGGACCTTCTATGTACCAAACACTAAGAGTTTTAACATTGCCTTTTTGTTTGTTTATGCATTGTTCTTTTTAAAAAGACAGTCTCTCTATAGTCCTGGCTAGATGGGAACTCACTATGTAGACCAGGCTAGCCTCAAACTCACAGAGGTCTGCCAGCCTCTGCAATCCCATCAGCCCCAAGCTGGGACTAAAGGGTACTGCCATACCTGGCTGTGAATTGCTCTTTTGAGATAGAGTAGACTGATTGTAGCTAGGCTAGTCTCAAATTTACAATCCTCCTGCCTCAGCCTCCCAAGGACTGGGAATATAGGCTTGCTCCCTGATACTCAACTAAGATCACCCAACCTAGGGCCTTGAGTATGTTGAATAAATGAGTTATCTCTCTAGACATCGTTTCCCTTTTTTTTCAAGACAGGGTTTTTCCGGGTAGCCCTGACTGTCCTGGAACTCACTATGTAGACCAGGCTGGCCACCACCGCCCAGCTTTTTTTCTTTTTTTAACATTTGTCAGTACCGTGTGTGACCAGGGTATACTGACATGTGTGCCATCACACCCCTGTGGAGATCAAAGGATGACTTGCAGGAGTCAAGTTATCTTCTTGTCATGTGGGTTCTGGAGGTCTTCTTCCGGCTTGTCGGCAAGCACCTTTATCAGGAGAGTCTTTCTATTCTGTCCAGGCTGGCTTTGAACTTGTGATTCTCTTGCATCAGCCTCTGGAGGTCCTGGGATTACAAGCCTGCACCATTGAGTTTCTCTTCCAATACCTTGTGTAATCTTCACAAATCTCGAAGGTGCATGATAATGTAATATAATCTTTATAGGTGAAGAAATCAAAACTCAACAGGATTAGGCAACGCACCAAGACCTCACAGCTGAGCAGGGCATGGTGGAGGATGTCCGTAGTCCCAGCACTTTGGGGGAGGGAGCAGGAGGGTGAGAAGTTTAAAGTAGCAAGTTCGATGCCAGCCTGGACAACATGAACCCCTGTGTCAAAAACAAACACCACTACCACATACCTAGTAAACAGGAGGGCTAGGCTCAAAATGGGTCTTCCCAGATCTGGGGTCCCAGCTCTGGGTAAGCTTGGGAGAATTACTGCACACACCCACACCCACCCCTCCCTCAGTTTCCTTATCTGTACCTACCTCCCATAGAAGTAAGGACTCAAGAAACCTGTACAGTTTCCATCAGGTTTCACTGACTCTGGCCCTTCAACGAGTTGCTCCTTCTAAGCTGTGTACGAACAGCCGGCCAGGCCACCCCTGGCTCCAGTTTCACAGCAGAAACTTAAGACTCAGGCCATTCCACTGGCCCACTGTGCCTCTCAAGTAGCCAGGCTTTATGTTCCCATAACTCAGAGCAGGGTGAAGGGAATAGGGGGTGCCCAGGGATCTATTCTGGCTGGCCACCAGGCTGCAAAAAGCTGGAGCCAAAGGCATCAGAGGCCTGGAGAGGCCCCTGAGGCCAGGGGTAGAGACAGCTCTGACCTCGATGTGACTGCAGCCTGGGCCTCCGTGACTCTGGAGTCTAGTACCCACATCGCTGGTCTCTGCTGTTTGATCCTCCAGCCCGCTGCAGCCCTCACTGGTTTAGCCAGGTTCCAGTCCAAGGCCTGACTGTGCATGGACCACCTGTGTGACAAAGCTGTGCCTTGATGCCACAGGGTTATGTGGCTTAACTGGTGGCCCTGGGTGAAGGCTGTGCTCTGTTCCACCCTGAAACTGAGGGTGGCCCTAATCATGACCCTCTTCATAGAGACCCTTTCTCCTGTCCAGATGCCTTGACCTTGTGTTCCGGGAGGCCCAGGCACCCAGACTTTCTGTCCACTCTGATTCTAAACACCCCTTAGTCTAGTGACCAGGACCCAGTGCCTACCAAAGGTAGGTCCAGTCAAACATATGGAATTCAGGTTTCTTGGTGGGTCTCCTAAAAGGGTAAAGGGATCTGGCTTAAGAGTTTGGATCCAAAGGAATAGTGAATTTCCAAAAGTTTCTTCTTCTTCTTCTTCTTCTTCTTCTTCTTCTTCTTCTTCTTCTTCTTCTTCTTCTTCTTCTTCTTCTTCTTCCTCTTCCTCTTCCTCTTCCTCTTCCTCTTCCTCCCTCTCTCTGTCTCTCTCTCTCTGTCTCTGTCTCTGTCTCTGTCTCTGTCTCTGTCTCTCTCTCTCTCTGCTGTGTGTATCTACATGCATACGTGTGCCCCACGTGGAGGTCCAAGGACAACTTTCAGTAATCACTCCCGTGGATGGTCACACCCCCTCTTCTTCCTCCTCTTTCTCCAAGACAAGCTCCCGCTGTGTAGCCCAGGCTCCTCTGAAATTCACTGTGTAAACCGGAAAGCTTGCAAATCCTCTCGCCTCTGTTTCCCCATGCTGGCACTACAAGCGTGAACCACCACATCAGTTTGGGGATTTCCTTCTAGCACTTTTGTTGATATTGTTTCATTTTGTTTTTTAATGCCTGAATCACATTTTTAACCCACATGCTTATTTACATATCCATATGGGTTTAGTTGTTTTTTTTTTCCCTGCATTTATTTATTTTGTGAATGTGCGCACTTACACTATGCAGGTGGACGCCAGAGGACAAAGTTTAGGAGATGGTTTTCTCCTTCCACCATGTGGGTCCCAGGGATGGAACTCAAATTGCCAGACCTGACAGCAAGTACCCTTCCTTGCTGACTCAGCTCTCTGGCTCCATTATTTTTAATAGTCTAGTAACAGATTTGATTACATATGCTCAGCATGCATTGTTTCCTTTATACTACTAATATCTTTTCATACTAATAGTCAGTATGGAAAGCTAGGTCCTGGAGAGATGGTTCAGCAGTTAAGAGCCCTGACTGCTCTTCCAGAGGCCTGGGGTTTCATTCCCGACACCCTCAGGGCAGCTCACAACTGTCTGTAACTCGTGTTCCAAGAGATCGGAAGTCCTCTTCTCGCCTCCACAGGCACCGGGCACGCACATGGTGCACAGCCAGACATGCAGGCAGACAGCCGTACACATGAAATAAACTTGAAGAACATGGGAAACTGCACGCCTTTTCCTGTTCTCGCCATCTCTTGCTCTAATTCACCCCCCCCCTCTCCTTTCCTCCCTCCTTCATTCCTGGTGAGAATTTCAAGACAAAGTCTCACCATGTAGCCCAGGCTAGCCTCCAACTTGAGACAATCCTCTTGCCTCAGGCTCCCGAGTGTTGACAAGACAGGTATGAGCCAGCACACCTCACTTCCATGTCATCTTTTCAAGTGTATTCATTTTTATTTCATATGTATTGGTGTTTTGCCTGCAGATATATGTCTGCATATATATCTGTGTGAGGGTGTCGGATCCCCTGGAACTGGAGTTACAGACAGCTGTGAGCCACCGTGTGGGTGCTAGGATTGAACCCGGGTCCTCTGGAAGAGCAGCCAGTGCTCTTAACTGCTGAGTCATCTCTCCAGACACCATGTAATCTTTTTTTTTTTTTTTTTTGGTTTTTCGAGACAGGGTTTCTCTGTGTAGCTTTGCGCCTTTCCTGGAACTCACTTGGTAGCCCAGGCTGGCCTCGAACTCACAGAGATCCGCCTGGCTCTGCCTCCCGAGTGCTGGGATTAAAAGCGTGTGCCACCACCGCCCGGCATAATCTTTTTTTTAATTGGAAGAATTTTTGTGTAAATTTACATACTGATTTGCTTCTCTGCGAGGACAGTGGGGATATTTTTGGGGTGTTCTTTGTTTTGTTTACATTTGGTTTTGAAACAGGATTTTATTTTATGGCCCAGGCTGCTTTGTTTGTTTGTTAGTTTCAAGAAAAGTTTTCAGGCGGTAGTGGTGCACGCCTTTAATCCCAGCACTCAGGAGGCAGAGACTGGTGGATCTCTGTGAGTTCAAGGCCAGCCTGGTCTACAGAGTGAGTTCCAGGACAGTCACCAAAGCTACACAGCAAAGCTACCCTGTCTCGAAAAACCAAAAGAAAGAAAGAAAGAAAGAAAGAAAGAAAGAAAGAAAGAAAGAAAGAAAGAAAGAAAGAAAGAAAGAAAGAAAGAAAAAGAAAAGTTTTCTTTCTTTCTTTTTTCCCCCCTCCAGACAGAGTTTCTCTGTGTAGCCCCTGGCTGTCCTGGAACTCACTCTGTAGACCAGGCTGACCTCGAACTCAGAGATGCTCCTGTCTCTGCCTCCCAAGTGCTGAGATTAAATGCCTGAGCCAGCATACCCTGCATGCCTTGTTTTATTTTTGAGACAGGGTCTCATAGTCCAGGTGTCTGGCCTCAAATTTGTTTTGTAGCTGAGGATGGCCTTAAACTTCTCATCCTCCTGCCTCTACCTCCTTAGAACTTAGGTTACTGGTGTGCACTGGCACTCTCAGTTTTATTTGGTACTGGGGGCAGAAGCCAGGCATTTGTGCAGTACTGTCCTCCGAGCCAAGCACCCGCCACCTCCACGAGTTTGGCTGCTTCTGTTCAGAAACGATCATTACGTTTGGGCTTGTCGCCTTTTGAAGATCACTCTTAGAAGGAGGGGGCCGGGACTGTCACCTCAATATCCCGTCATTCTCAGCTAGTAGCATGTTATCTGCCCTGATTTCACAGAGCCTCTGTCTTGGGAGGGTCTGGAATCCACTGACAAGTGGAGGACTAACAGAAGGAGGCTCCCTTGTCTATAAGGGAGGAAGCCATCATCTATATTGAGTAAAGTGCGGCTACATTGTACAGAAGGATGCTCTGTGGAGAGGCCCAATAAACTCATTGTTTCCCAGGGGGGTAGGGTGGAGGGGTGGGGGGTGACTTTGGTGGGATAGAATTCTGGGATAGAATCCCAACTTTAGCATTGGGATTTTTATAAGGAGCAGGGTAGATATTACCTGGTTGTCCCCTGGTTACTCCTTCCCTGAGAAAATCCTCCAAACAGCAGCCAACTGAGCCATGTCCTCGGCTCCTGCCATTCCAACTTGTAACAGTTTAGGTTAGTTTGCAGTTTTTAGCGTCACAGAAAAGGACTACAAGCTGCACCGTTTGGCTCAACACTGTTGATGAGACCCCTCTGCATTATAGGCAGCAACATGTCTTTGTTCTGATCCTTCACAGTCTCTCTGTGACCACTCGACTTACGTATTTCTCCCAGTGGTGGTAATCTGGCTTGTTTTCAAGGTTTTTTGTTTGTTTGTTTTGTTTTTTTGTTTTTTGCTCTTTTTTCTTTAAAGTTTTTAAGGTCCAATAAAAAAAAATCTTGCAAGTCAAGTGTTGTAGCTCAAGTATGTAATCTCAGCAGTCTGGGAGGCTGATGCAGGAGGATTGCTTCAAGTTTAAGACTACCCTACACTATATATTCACACTTGATCTTAGCCAAAAGGCCGAGAAGCGATTACACTATATATTCAAACACTTGCTCAAAAAAAAAAAAAAAATCTGGGGGCTGGAGAGATGGCTCAGAGATTAAGAGCACTGGATGCTCTTCCAGAGGTCCTGAGTTCAATTCCCAGCAACCACACGGTGGCTCACAACCATCTGTAATGAGATCTGGTGCCCTCTTCTGGCCTGCAGGCATACATGCAGGCAGAATGTTGTATACATAATAAGTAAATAAATAAATCTTTAAAAAAAAAATCCTTGTATGTACAGAGCTCAAACATATTTATTATCTATTTTTTAGGTTTACTTATTCATTATGTACACAGTGTTCTGGCTGCGTGTTTGCCTGCACACCGAAAGAGAGCTCCAGATCTCATTACAGATGGCTGTGAGCCACCAGTGGTTGCTGGGAACTGAACTCAGGACCTGAGGAAGAGCAGTCAGCACTGTTAACAGCTGAGTCATCTCTCCAGCCCTATTATCTCTCTATTGATGGTTTCATACAGTTCCATTCCTCAGCAAAATTGCCGAGTCACATGTATGAATATATTAATTTTTTGTGTGTATGGGTGTTTCGCCTACGTGTATGTCTGTGTACCATGTGCGTGCAGTGCCCAAGGAGGCCAGAGAGGAGGTTGGATCCCCTAGGACTGGAGGTACAGGAGGTTGTGATCTGCCAGGTGGGTGCTGGGAGTCAAACCTACTTCCTCTGTAAGAGCAGCCTTAACCACTGAGCCACCTCTGCAGCCCCCTGTATGGATAGTTTACATTGTGATTTTTGTCAGATTGCAATCCCCCAGGTCTCAAGAGGAGCCAATCATTAATATCTTTGCCAGTTTTATAGAAGAAAATTCCATTGTATTACAAACTTTGATGGGAAGTTTGGAAGCAAGTGCAGACAAGCATGTTGCCTCTGGTTTTGTGGGGAACTCACTCCGTGCATCGGTGCCCCTGGGGACCACCTCCCTGTGCCTTTGCTCTCTCTTACCTTTGCATTCCTCACAGCACCGCCGCCGCCACTTGTCTGGACACGTGTCTCCCGTGTTTCCCCTCCACCAGTGACTTGTCTTTTCGTTTGTTTACGGAGCAACTGCTGGTTTAAATATAGTCTGTTTTTCCCTTGCTTGTTGTTTGTGATTTGGATAGTCCTGGAGGCTGTGTGTGTGTGACAAGCCCCAGGTTCAGGCTGGTGGGGGTGGGGCGCAGCACCGGCTGGACCCCAAGACTGGCCCTCTGAGGCACAAGCAAAGGAAAGGAAGACAGCAGAGGCAGCTGGGAGCCACTGGTTGGCAGTGTGCCTGGGACGCTTCCTCCAGGTCTTCCCGGGTCCTCCTGGGGAGTTCAGGGTGGCTGCCAGTGAGGACAGTCTCTCCTCCAGGCCTGGGCCCAGACAGGAGTGTGGGAGCCAGCCAGTGTGCACAGGACAGAAGAGGAAGAAGTGAGAGTGTCCGTTTAAGCAGGCAGTTCGAGTCCCAGGCCTGTAATTACCTTCTTGGGGGCCAGAAGGATGGCTCAGTGGGTAGAGGCACTTACTGCCACGCCTGATGATTGAGCCATTTAGTCCTGGGGACCACACGGTGGAAGTTGTCCTCTGACTTATACTAAAGCATGTATGAACTCTGTCTGTCTGTCTGTCTCTTCTCTCTCTTTTCTCTCTCTCTCTCTCTCTCTCTCTCTCTCTCTCTCTCTCTCACACACACACACACACACACACACACACACACACACACACAGAATTAAAAATGCAATGATCTACTTGGGCTGCCTAGCAACTGCTGTACAGATTAGTGGAATTCAACACTAGAAATTGATTTCTCACAGTTCTGGAGCCTGGGAAGCCCCAGGAGGAATGTCGCATCTTGCCATGTGCACACACAGATCTTCCTTGCTGTGTGCATGGAGGGAGGAAGGCTACCTTCTTTTGTGGTATGTCCCCCCAACCCCACAACTGTTTTTATTATTTAATTTTTTAAAGGCAAGGTCTTACATATCCCAGGCTGGCCTTGAACTTTCTATGTAAGGGAGGTCTCATCTCCACGTATCATCACACCCAGTTATGGCTGTGAATTTGGGGGCAACCCAAGCTTCCAGCCCCCAGCAATGCCTCAGGCTGTTTTCTGGGAGCCTAATGTTGGACTTATTACCCAATGTGCGAGCATGTTGACCAAGTTCCCTTATCTGTTTAATGGGGATGGGACTGGAATGGACCTCATGAACTAATAAATCAGTACCTATGAAATGCTCAGGACAGACTGTAATCAGCTTCCGAGAAAGTCTGCAGCAGCTCTTACCATCTCACTGAGCATCAGGGTTGGACTGTGAGCCCGGGAGAATTCAGTCACAATGAGAGGACGTCAGGCTTGAGAAATGGCTCAGCACTTGCCACCAAGTCGGACCTGAGTTCAATTCCTGGGACCCACATGGTGGAGGAAAGAACTGACTCCCACACGTTATCCTCTGACTTCTGCACACACACATACACATGCAATAAATAAAAATCAATTAAAAACTGATAATGTATGACTTCCGGGCCAGCTCACTAAAGACACTGCCATTGTCTGGCTTTTCTGAGCTAGGGGCCATGTTTAGGAGTGTGTGTGTGTGTGTGTGTGTCTGTCTGTGTGTCTGTGTGTGTGTGTGTGTGTGTGTGTGTGTGTGTGTGTCTGTGTGTGTGTGTGTGTGTCTGTCTGTCTGTCTGTGTGTGTCTGTGTGTGTCTGTGTGTGTGTCTGTGTGTGTGTGTGTGTCTGTGTGTGTGTCTGTGTGTGTCTGTGTGTGTGTCTGTGTGTGTGTGTGTGTGTCTGTGTGTGTGTGTCTGTGTGTGTCTGTGTGTGTGTCTGTGTGTGTGTGTGTCTGTGTGTGTGTCTGTGTGTGTCTGTGTGTGTGTCTGTGTGTGTGTGTGTGTCTGTGTGTGTGTGTCTGTGTGTGTGTGTGTGCGCGCGCGCGCGCACACACACTGTGAACAGGTACGTGAGCTGAGGGCAGCAACTCATAAACACTGAGTGAGCCACTCAAAGGTGGCTCCTGTTGCTCCAGTGAAGTCCTCAGATAAACTGGCCTGCAACCCAGCCGGTGTCCTCACCACAGACTCTTAGTGGCCCTGACGTAGCTTCTCTTGATGACGTGTTCACAAAACTGTGATAATCAATGTTTATTACAGTTTTTAGCTAAATTCGGGGATAATTTGTTAGGTGGAAAATCTTCGTTGTGGGGTGACAAGCTGAGGTGGGAGACCACAGGCAGCGTCAGCCTGGACTGTGTATGGAGACCTCACCTCAAAAAGAAGCGAAGCAGGAGGTGTGGCGGCTCACACCTGTCATCACAGAGCTCCAGAGGCTGTGGCAGGAGAATTGCCGTGAATGGGAGGTCAGCCTGAGTTACACAGTAAGTTCCAGATCAGTCAGGAGTTACAGACTGAGACCGCATGTAGCTCAGTTGGTAGAATGCTTGCCTAGTACGTGTGAAACCCTGGACTCTGTCCCCAGCCCCACAGTAAGCCAGAGGTGGCAGTACACACCTGTGATCTCGGCACTCCGGAGTTGAGGCAGAAGGATCGAGAGTTCAAGGCTATCCTCAGCTATACACTAAGTTCAAGTCCAGCCTGGGACGAGTCTGTCTCAACAAACACACGAGCGTATCTCACACCACTGTGTCCAGAGCTCCGCTGAGCAGATGGTAGCCAGCCCTGCTGCTCCCTATCCAGATGTGAAGGACTGTCATGGGTCAGTCAGGCTCCGCACCTTTGTACTGGAGAGGGCTAAAAGATATCACCCTAAAGTCTGGACTCTTGGCCCACAGAGATCTCTGCTCTATGGACTTTCACAGGTTAGCAACCTGACACAGAGATGTTGACTATCCTGCCCGAGGCAACAGAACTAACCACTGCTGAAGGATCCTAAACTTGACCTCAGCTGCAGTGGTCCCGGGTGGCCTCTTCCTTGCTCTCAGGGTCTCAGGGTGTGGCTCTGTTAGATATGACACTTCACAAAGCACTTTAACTCCCTTTTTCAGATCCATCAATCCACAGCCACCTCATATACTTGGCCTCCATGTCCCCTGAGATAGCTCCTTCCTTCCTTCCTTCCTTCCTTCCTTCCTTCCTTCCTTCCTTCCTTCCTTCCTTCCTCCCTCCCTCTCTCCCTCCCTCCCTCCCTTCCTTCCTTTCTTTCCTTCTTTCTTTTTCTTTCTTTCTTTCTTTCTTTCTTTCTTTCTTTCTTTCTTTCTTTCTTTCTTTCTTTCTTTCTTTCTTTCTTCTCTCTCTCTCTCTCTCTCTCTCTCTCTCTCTCTCTCTCTCTCTCTTCCCCTCCCTCCCTCCCTCCCTCCCTCCCTCCCTCCCTCTTTTCCTTCCTTAATTTTCTTGGTTTTGTGAGACAGGGTTTCTTTATGTAGCCCTGGCTGTCCTGGAACCCGCTCTGTAGACCAGGCTGGCCTCGGACTCACAGGGATGCCTCCTGAGTGCTGGGATTAAAGGCATGCCCACCATGCCTAGCCTAATAGTCCCTTACTTTAAAGACCACCCACCCCCCAGAGTCCATGAGCTGTTCATTTGTGTTGTCTAGACCTGGGGACAGTAGAAGAAGGCCATGGGGCTCCTGGCCCAGGCTTCATGTACTGAGTTCCTGGGACACTTTGCTCCTTTCTACGGCAAGTGGGTCAGGCCCCGTGGACATCGTCCTGGCCCCTGGGCACTGCATCATGCCCCAGAACCCAAGGGCCCGACCTTGCCAACTGCTCTGGCTTTAGCAGATCAAATGACCATCAGTTTGATCCTGTGATCCGGGCTGATTCATCGCTGAGGATGACATTGAAATCTATGGCTGAGTCCTCAAGCCCTAGAAAACAGCCCCCCCTGCCTTCCTGTCCCTGTTCCTGAGGGAAAGTCCGGAGAAGAAGCAGAATGCACCCTCACACCTTGTGGGGCGTGTGGGAAGGGGCAGGTGGGAGCAGGCAGGCATCTGACTCGGAGCTGCTCCGTGCGAACTGTGATAAACCAGGAAAGCATTCCACCAAGCCCGGAACACGGGTGTGTGTGTGTGTGTGTGTGTGTGTGTGTGTGTGTGTGTGTGTGTGTGTGAAAGGGAAGATGAGGTGGCTTCCGCCCCCATGGCACCACCATCCCCACAACTTCTTCAGCTTGGGCCAACTCCCCTGAGAATAGGCCGGTGGGGACAAAAAGGGACCCTCGGGGATCCTCTCCAGCAGCTGTTCCGTCACTGGTGGTGGCTGTGGCCTGCTGGGTATCACATTGCAAGTCTTGGTCAGAGAGAGTCAGAGCCCAGGTTCCAGCCGGTGGCCAGGGCTCTTTCCTGTGACCAAGAGGCCTCAAGCTCTCCGGTTTCTGAAAAGTCCCTTTTCTAGTGGCAATCCCAAAGAGCACAGACTCAGGGACTCAGCAGGCCTGTTCCAGCTTTACCAGTCCCAGCTGTGGACATGTGGCAGCTCCATATGCCAGCCTGTGCTTCAGCTCCCTCTTCTGTAAAACTTCTGTAAAAGGGAGACAATAAGCCTGACCTCTTCACTTGAAAATTTCAGCCAGGCCTGTTAGTGCGTGTCTGTAATCCCAGCCATTTGGAGACTAAGGAAGGAGGAATCAAAACTTGAAGGCAAACTTGATTGCCTCTCGCTTTGGCAATACCCTATCTCAGAATAAAATGGAAAAAAAAAAGCTGGCAGCATGATTATTTGGGGGGGGGGAAGTAGTAGGTTTCTCACTAGAGTTCATGGTCAGGTTTCAGAACCAGATTGAGTTGGGAAGTATTGGTTACTCCCACCACAGCCATACCGTTAATGCACTCGTCGGCACATGTTGCGTGGCGGGTCAGTATTGTGGCTTACAGGTATTGCAGCTTGCCGAGGTCACAGCCGAGTAAGGCTGTTGATGGCTTTTCTCCCCAGCAGCCTGCATAGCCCTTTCCAGGATTCGGAGAGCGCGCCAATGTGGAGGGAGCGTCTAGCTCAACTCCAGCCTGATCTCTCTAGAACCTGTGACGAAAGGGTGAGCTGTCTTCAGTAACAGGGTCTTATCATCAAATTCTGTTGGGCCACCAAGGGCAATGGAAACAGCCGGTGTTGTTTGGATGTGTACCAAAAAAAATCCCAAAAACAAAAACACCCATTGAACCCAGGCTTAATCCCCAGCACCACATGACAGAGCCATTTCATTCATAAACTCACTGCAGCTGTGACAAAATTGGACCTGTCCACATTTCATCAGGGATGGAGGAGGGGCCCAAGAGGTACCACGCTTCCCAGTATTATTATCTCCAACTGATGCTCCTAGGAGGGAGACTTGATGAGAAGAAGGGGTCCCGGTGGGAGAGGGGAGGGGGTGAGGGAGGGAAGGGGGGTTGAACATGACTAAAATCATCATACAAATTCATGAAATCAGCAAACAGGTTTTTGTTTTGTTTTTTGTTTTTTGTTTTTGGGGCTTTTGTTTTGTTTTGTTTGTTTGTTTTTCAAGATGGGGTTTCTTTGTGTAGTTTTGGTGCCTGTCCTGGATCTTGCTCTGTAGATCAGGCTGGTCTCCAATTCACAGAGATCCACCTGGCTCTGCCTCCTGAGAGGCATATATATATATATATATATATATATATATATATATATATATAATTTATTTAATTTTGTTTTTATGTGCATTGGTGTGAGGGTGTCAGATCCATCAGATCCCCTGGAACTGCAGTTAGAGACAGTTGTGAGCTCCCATGAAGGTGCTGGGAATTGAACCTGGGTCCTCTGGAAGGGCAGCTAGTGCTCTTAACCACTGAGCCAGCTCTCCAGCTCTGGCAAACAGTTTTTTAAAGCAGAGAAGGTTGCAGTATAGGTTGGTGGTATAGTGCTTGCTTAGCATGCACAAGGTCTTAGGTTCATTCTCCAATAACACACACACACACACACACACACACACACGCGCGCGCGCGCGCGCGCGCGCGCGCGCGCAAAACCAATGAACTGAAGCCGAGCTTGATTACATGAGCTCATTAGACTTTTCTCCCTACTTTCATGTTTGAAATCTTCATTCAATCCTGTGCCTGTAATCTCAGAATTTGGGAAGTAGAGGCAGAAGGATCAGATCCTCACCACCAGTCTTTCTCAAATTCCTGGCTCTACATGAGATCCAGCATTTTAAAACAAGTTTGCATCAAGCACGGTGGCACACGCCTTTAGTCCCAGCACTCGGGAGGCAGAGGCAGGTGGATCTCTGTGAGTTCGAGGCCAACTTGGTCTACAGAGGAATTGTAGGCCAGCAGAGGCTACATTGTGAGGCTCTGTCTCTCCTCAAAAACAGTCCTGGGCCCAACTCACCACTGATAATTCATACTGACCTCTTCACCCTCCGTTCCATGGCTCTCTCGTTTGTTCTAATGACTGGTAGTGGATTTATAAAATCCTGGTGATGCCACTGGCCCTGTCACTCACTCCTGGTGGAGCTTGGCCAAGTGACTGCCCGTCTCTGAGCCTTGGCAGATCAGCTGGAGACCGAGAAGGTGCTACGCCCTGTCCCACTGAGTCACTTGGAAGACTGAACGACAAGAAGTATGGAAAGGTCTCAGCACACTGGCCAGCCCATAAGGAGCACTCACTACCTGTTCTAACTGTGGAGCACAGGTTTGAGAGTCAGGCCATGAGCCAGGGCTGGGCTCTGCCGTTTGTGGCTGTGTGGCTTCAGCCACGTCAGTTAACTCTCTGAACCTCATTTCCTGCCGGGAGAAGGAAAACACAGATCTCCTGAAGGACAGATGTGAGGATCGAATGACCAGGCATGTTTTGCTGCCCGGTACGGCCCACGTGGGGATTGCCACATCTCCCCCCTCGGCTTTCAGCGGCACTGGCTTACCAGTGTCCAGGCTGGAGGCTGTCCCACTGTCCGTCTGCTGGGGTACAGCACCTGGCCTGCCCAGTGCAGCTGGAGAAATCAACAGGACCCTGGGACTGGCTTCTCCCAGGTGGCAAGCAGGTCCAGGACACAGACAGCAGCAAGGATCGACCACACGGCTGATACCAAACCCTCTGCCGCTCGCTGTCCATGGAGCCACCTCAGCCCCAGACGCTGGCCAGCTCTTCTTTCTCTCCTGCTCCCAATACCCAGAATGTTCCCTGTCTTTTCCCTCTCCCAGCCTGCACCTCAAAATCGAAATGCCCTCCCTCGGAGGCAGCCCCAGCTCTATTTTCTCTT
This sequence comes from Peromyscus leucopus, assembly GCF_004664715.2. Lineage (NCBI taxonomy): Eukaryota > Metazoa > Chordata > Mammalia > Rodentia > Cricetidae > Peromyscus > Peromyscus leucopus. The sequence goes on from NC_051064.1 coordinate 135,079,967, forward strand.
CACTGTTTGAACTGTCTTAGCTTTGAGTTTCTTTTTAAAATATAAATTCTTGTTGCATGTGGGAGTCGGGATGACCTCTGGGAATCAGCTCAATCCTCCCAGGGCAGACCCCGGGAGCAAACACAGGTCTTTGTCCACAAGCCCCGAGTATCCCTTGAGTCCTCCCATTGGCTCTTAAGGATCTTTTCATTTGTGCTCTGGTTACCCTGGGATTCACTATGTAGACTAGACTAGCTTCAAACTCACAGAGATCCTCCTGCCTCTGCCTCCCGAGTGCTGTGATTATAGGCATGAGCCACCACCACCTGGCTCCATGTTGCTTCTGAGACAGGATCTAATATAATCCACGTTAACCTTGGACTTACTGTGTAGCTGAGAATGACCTTGAACTTCTTCTTTTTTTAATTATTTATTTTATTTCTAAAATTTAAGTATTATGTCGATGGGTATTTTGCCGATATGGATGTCTGTGCACTATACACGTGCCCACAGAACCATAAGAAGGTATAAGTTCCCTTGGGACTGGTGTTACAGATGGTTGGAGCCGCAATGTGGGTGCTGGGAATTGAACCCAGGTCCTCTGAAAGAGCAGCCAGTGCTCTTAATCGCTGAGCTGTCAGCCCTGTCACACCTCTTAAGTCCCCGTTGTCACCAGGGACTCTTTATAGCTCCCCTGGGCATTCCTCAGGGTCGGCTTCTTTGTTACACTGTCCCCTCAGAGCTGCAAAGTGGCTGCCCACTCTCTCGCGGGCCCATTCCAAACTGTCATCCTGCACTCATGTTTTCGGCAGGAAGGAAGTCCTTAGCGTTGGCGAGTGTTATTGCTAATAGTATTGACATTGGTAACTGCTGCATCGTTAGACAGAAAGGAATGAGATTACCAGCATAGGCTTATCTCTTGTGACTGGAGAGAGAACCCCTTTCCTGGGGCACCAGGCCGCGCATGCCTGAATGAACCTGAGGTCCTGTGAACCGGGAAGAACGCCTCTTCTGAGTTCTCATCATTTCCCCCTCAGATGGCCCAACTTGTTCCAACACCTCCATAGAGACACCAGAGGCTCACACTGGCCTGTGTCTCAGAGCCCCCTGCTGTGTGGCTTCACACAGGTCACTTTGCCTCTCTGTGCCTGACTCGCCTGTGGCATTGAATGGGGACGCGGCGGCTCTTGCACTGTAGACTGTCCAGGAGATGAACTGTAGAAGGCAAGAGGGTGCTTAGCACGGTGCCTGGAACGAGAGGAACCACCAGACCCGAAAAACCTGGCGTGTCTTCCCACCACAGCCCAGGCTGACCTGAACTCACAGCGGTCCTCCTGCCTGAACCACCAGGCCTGTAATCTGGTTGGGACTGGTCCCTCCTCCTCATCTACCCTCTCCTGAGACTGGCCCCAGATTTTTATTTTTTGAGGAGAGGGGGGTGATTTATGGAGAATGGAATCCAATCCTCATCCCACATGCTAGGCAAATGCTTTATCATTAAGTTCTCCTCCGCCCTCTTTTACCTTTAAAATTATTTATTTTTGTTCTGTGTGGTGTTTTGCCTGAGTGTAGGTCTGTGCATCCCCTGCATCCAGAGGAAGGCTCAGATTCCTTGAAACTGTGAGCTGCCATGCGGGTGCTGGGATTTGGACCTGTGTCCCCTGGAAGAGTAACCAGTGCTCTTAACTGCTGAGCTGTCTCTCCAGCCCCTATTTTAAAAGATTAATTTATTTTATTTTTATGTATATGAGTGTTTTGCCTGCGTGTATGTATGTGCATCATAGGTATGCAATGCCCACGCAGGCCAGAAGAGGGTGCTAGGACCCCTGGAACTGGAATAACAGTTGTGAGCCACTGTGTGGATGTTAGGAACTGAACTCTGGTCTTCTGTTCCATTTTTTTACTTTCTTTTCTTTTTTCTTTTTTTTTCTTTTCTTTTCTTTTTCTTTTTCTTTTTCTTTTTTTTTTTGAGACAGGGTTTCTCTGTGTAGCTTTGGAGGCTGTCTTGGTCACTCTGTAGACCAGGCCGGCCTTGAACTCACAGAGATCCTCCTGCTTCTGCCTCCGGATCCTGGGATTAAAGGCATACACCATTACCGCCGCCGGCGCTGGGCCCATCTTTTTACTTTTAAAAACACATTTTTATACATTTTCTTTTGGGGTGGTGTGGTTTGTGGTAAAGGGTCTTGGTGGTAACTAGGGGTGTGTGGTGACAGCATTTGATTTTGAGATAGGGTTTCATATAGCCCAGGCTGGTTTTGAAATCCCCATCCTCCTGCCTCTGCCTTCTAGGTACTGGAGTTACAGACATGTACATGTCCCCCCCACCCCACTCCACCCCTCCCCACATGCCCTGTTTTACCTTTTTTTTCCCAGAAGGGAACTCGTTTGGACTACCTTTTTTTTTGGGGGGGGGGGGTTGTTCAAGACATTGTTTCTCTGTGTAGCTCTGGCTGCTCTGGCATCTGCTCTGTAGACCAGGCTGGCCTTGAATTCACAGAAATCCACCTGCCTCTGCCTCTCGAGTGCTGGGGTTAAAGTTGTGTGCCACCACCTCCTGGCCCTTCTTTTATTCTGAGACACGACATCACTATATAGCCCAGGATGGTCTTGAACTTCTGATTCTTCTGCCTCCGCCTCCTGAGAAGCTGGGAATAGAGGCCTGCAGATCACTAGATCTCCCCTCAGGGCTCTAATCGTTCCTGTCTCCAGAGATCCATATATTCCACAGCCTCCAGTTCTTCCTGGGGCCCAAGAACGACCATGTATGCAAAGCCCAGGGGAGCCTCTGGCAGACTTCCAAGTGTCGGGGCCCAGGGTTCCGAGGCACAGGGAGAACGCTTGTCTCGTCTCCTTCCTGGGCTGTGAGCATCTCAGTGTAGAGAAAACACACAGACACGTGAACACAGGTTGTCAGGGGGCACCTTTACCCACTGAACCACCCCACCAGCCCTCAAGAAAGCCCTGTTAGCATGAAGTACAGTAAGTGGCTGAGGGATATCAGGGTGGGCTCCCCAGCACAGGACTCTACAGACACGATCGAAATGCTTGGCTAGAGTCCGAGGCAGGAAGGAAGGCTCACAGAGGGGGCCACCCTAAGCCCATATTGTACAGCTGCTCAGGGATCCAGAAGGGGAACTGACTGTCAACCCCTTGAATGACAGGGACCCTTTCTCCAGGGCCCTTTCCCTCACCCCCAGTTGACTGGAGGCAGGGTGGGGTGGGGGGTGGAGTGGGGGGTGGAGACCAGCTTCTGCAGGAAACTCAGGTACCCCCCCCCCCAACCTGAACAGTCTGTTCTTGTTTACGACCCCCATCCCAGGGGAACAGTGATTGCTCATCCCGGCATGTGATCTGAGAGGGCCAAATCTTTGAGGCCTGGAGGAAACTCAAGCCCCGCCAGCAGCCCGGCTTCGGAATGCTCAGCTGGTCCCCTCCATGTGACTGAGGTACAGCTATAAATATCAGAGGGGCCTCAGACCAAGACAGAAGTCGGACGCCAGGAGACGACAAAAAGGATTCGATTGAGCTTGGGGACAAAGGCAAGCCCTCCATTTCCACTCAGTGGGACACACGTGGAAGAGACAGCCCTCTCTCAAAGCAATATGGATTATAAATCTAGCCTGATTCCGGATGGGAACGCCATGGAGAACCTGGAGAAGCAGCTGATCTGCCCCATCTGCCTGGAGATGTTTACCAAGCCTGTGGTCATCTTGCCTTGCCAGCACAACCTCTGCCGGAAGTGTGCCAACGACATCTTCCAGGTCAGCACTAAGCAGGGCCAGGACCTGGAAGCCCCCCCCCCCCCCCCCCGCGCTGTCGCTGCCGCCCCCCCAGGACGGCTTCTCAGATTCCTCTCTCTCTCAGTCAGGGTCTTGCTCGCTCCAGTGTGAAGCTATGCAGAGACCTCTGGGAAGGGCTAGGGATGGGGGGCAGGGGGCTAAGGGGAAAGGGGAGCTGCCCTGGTCCTTTTCCATGATGCCCTATTGAGTCCCCGAGCTGCCCACAGCTCCCTGCTCTGCCTGGGTGGCTCACTGTTGACTCTCTAGTCAAGGGTCAAATGCCTAAGTGATAAGAGGGGAGGCTGGCAGAGAGGAGAGAGAAACCAGGCCCTGGGGCAGGAGCCAGCTCCAGGGTGGCAGGGGGCCTAGAGATTTGGAAGGAGGGTGCCAAGAGGCACATGGCCACAGCAGCATCCTCAGAGGCTGTCTGCTCCTACACAGGGGCAGAAGGGACGCCATCTTCCTGAGGTGGAAAGGAAATAGTTGTGACCGCACTCAAGGGCCCTGAGCCACTACAGAAAACAGTCTTTGAAAGTCTGATGTACCTGCACATGCCAATAATCCCAGCATTCGGGAAGCTGAGGCAGGAGGATTGCTAAGAGTCTGAGGCCAGTCTGTGCTAACTAATGAGTTTGAGAAACAAGACCCTGCCTCAAAAACAAAACCAAAAAGCCAAAAATGCTTTTTCACCAATTTCCTTAACAATCCTAGGAGCTGGCTCCAATTCTAAGGCCTGTGATACCAGTGGTAAACTGAGGCATAGAGAGATATAGTTGCTTGCCTAAAGTCACACGACTTGAACTTAACGTTGGCTGACACTGAACCTCTTGACTGTTTGAATGCTTCAATCAAGGCACTCCACCACGTGGGTGGGCTGGTTCTAGGTCAAGACCAGGAGCCTGTGTCCTTTGGTTGGGCTGGTCTGTTTGGGGTAGTGAGGGAAAGGGGATCTGGAGACCAGAGAGAGAAGAAACTCCAGCCTCATCGTTGCCTTGGCTGTCTGCAGGCTGCGAATCCCTACTGGACCAACCGAGGTGGCTCAGTGTCCATGTCCGGAGGCCGTTTCCGCTGCCCCTCGTGCCGTCATGAGGTGATCATGGACCGGCATGGCGTGTATGGCCTGCAGAGGAATCTACTGGTGGAGAACATCATTGACATCTACAAGCAGGAGTGCTCCAGGTCAGTGTGCAGCTGAACAGCCCAGCCTCCTGCCCCAGCCACTCCCCCAGGAGATTACACTCCCCACATTCATCAGTACAGAGAGCCAACACCCTCTACCTCAGACAGAACCTCAGCTCTTGGCATACTGGGGGCATGAAAGAGAGTCCCGAGAACAGAGCATGAGTGTGGGTGTGTGCTTAAGGGAGAGAAAGGGCTGGAGAGACGGCTCAGAGGTTAAGAGCACTGGCTGCTCTTCCTGAGGTCCTGAGTTCAGTTCCCAGCCACCACATGGTGACTCATAACCATCTGTAATGAGATCTGGTGCCCTCTTCTGACAGGCAGGGATACGTGCAGACAGAACACTGTATATAATAAATAAATCTTTGAGAGAGAGAGAGAGAGAGAGAGAGAGAGAGAGAGAGAGAGAGAGAGAGAGAGAGAGAGAGAGAACCTATGGCCAAGGAAGCACCTGGGGAGAATGCAGCCAAGTGGTCCATGTGACGGCAGGGGTCAGGCACCAAGACTGCTCCGTCCTTCGCGATTATCCCTGTGTAGAGAAGGAAACAAGGAAATGAGGCTCCAACAAGGGAAGTCAGCTGTGGTGACTCACGTGTTCCCAGCTCTTGAGAGGCAGGGACAGGAGGATTAATGTGAGTTCCAGGCCAACACAGCCTACAGAATGAGACCCTGTCTCCCTCCTCCTCAGTAATAATAGTAACAACAACAACAGTAATAATAGTTTTGATCAGTTACCCAAAGTTGACCAGTTAGGACAGGAATGATCTGGGCAGAATTTGTGGATGGCAGGGGTGTGCAGTACTGGGCACCAACTGGAAAGAGACACAGCTCCTGGGTGATCCTGACTGGGGTTTGATGGTAGAACCTGCTAAGAATACAGGAAACCCTGGCCCTGGGTGCTGGGACCCACAGCATCAGTGAAGAACATCCCAACAAGACTCCTGGTCCACTGACCTCATAGCCTGAAACCTTCACCAGACCAGTGAAGATGGAGCACATCTGTAATCAGAGCACCAGGAGGGCTGAGGCAGGAGAACAGAGTTCAAGTCCAGCCCGTGTAGCCAGACTCAGTGAAGGGAACAGACAGTAAGATCTGAAATATTAGCCATTCATGGAGCCCTGACTGTATGTGGGTGCTGTCCTCAGCTCCTCCATGCATTTCCTGTCTAGTCTCACTGAGATATGACAAGGCCATCTCATCCCTGTGTTAGCATGAAGGCTCGGATTAGACTAGCACGTGGTGAAGATGAGAGGGTGTAACTGACTCCGTGGTGAATATTTTTCCCCCTCCGTGTGTGTGTGTGTGTGTGTGTGTGTGTGTGTGTGTGTGTGTGTGTGGTGTCTGTGGAGGCCAAAATAGGGTACTGGGTCCATATATTAGTCAGGGTTCTTGAAGGGACAGAATTTACACAATAAATATATACACAGGATTATTAGAATGGCTCACAGGCTGCAGTCCAGCGGATCCAATGATGGCTGTCTACCAACAGAAGGTCCAAGAGTCCAGCAGTTGTTCAGCCCACCAGACTGGTGTCTCATTTAGTCTTCAGTATATGCTGGAACCCCAAAGAAGTCGGCTCTGATGCCAGTGAAGGAATGGACTTGGTAGTGAGAGCAGAGCAAACAGGCAGAGAGAGAGCAAGCTTCCTTCCTCCATGTCTTTCATATTGGATGCCAGCAGAAGGTGTGGTCCAGATTAGCGCTGGATCTTCACACCCCCCAAAAGAACTGGATTAAAAGTGGGTCTTCCCACTTAAAATTATTTAATTAAGAAAAAAAATCCCTTATGGGTAAACCCAGCCATCTGGATTTTAGATAATTCCAGATGTAGTCAAGTTGATAAGATATCATCGTCATCACAACCCCCGTGGAACTAAAGCTGGGGTTACAGATGGTTGTGAGCTGTCATGGGGGTGCTGGGAACCACAACCAGGTCCCCTGCAAGAGCAGTCAGCTCTCTTAATTGCCCACCTATCTCTCCAGTCTCCACAGTAAATATTCTAAACTTCTTTGTTATATTACATCTTATGTAGCTAGAATCAACACTACAAATGACATTGCTGAGCCCCAGGCATGGTGGGTGGCATATGCCTGCGATCCCAGCTCCTTGGGAGTCTGAGGCAGGAGGATCTCCATTTCAAGGCTCACCTAGGCTACATTGCAAATGCAGTGCCTGCCTGGACCACTCAGCAAGGTCCTGATTGAAAGTAAAAATAATATAATAAAAATAAGGGGCTGGAAATGTGGTAGAACTCTTTCTAACACAAGGCTCTGTCCAGTCTCTTCCCCAGATAAGACATGCATATACATTTTAAAATTATTTTTATTATTTGTTATTAGTATGTGGTGTGGGTGTGAGTGCACACACACCATGGCCCATGTGTGGAGGTCAGAGGATGACTTTGTGGAATCCATTTTCTCCTTCTGCCTTTACATGAATTCAGGGATCAAATTCAGGTTTCTGGCCTCTGCTGCAATACAAGTACCCTTCCTTATCTGCTGATCCATCTTGTCAGCCCACAAATGCCTGTGTCTGATGATGATGGCGACAATGATGGTGATGATGATGATGATGATGATGATGATGATAATAATAATGCGCCGGGCATCGGTGGCACAAGCCTTTAATCCCAGCACTCGGGAGGCAGAGGCAGGCAGATCTCTGTGTGAGTTCGAGGCCAGCCTGGTCTACAGAGTGAGTTCCAGGAAAGGCACAAAGCTACACAGAGAAACCCTGTCTCGAAAAACCAAAATAATAATAATAATAATAATAATAATAATAATAATAATAATAATAATGCAATTTATAGTATACCAATGACAGCCCGCTGCTGTAGAGTCCTGAACTTGGGTCTGGACTTTTTGAGGCTTTTCCCTAACAGGTAAATGACAAGGAGAGTTGCCCTTACCCACGGTCTGCTCAGAGCTCTGCAGGTCACATTCTGACGTGGTTGGCACAGCTCTGAGGGACACTGAGGCTTGAAGAACTAAGATCACACAAAACAAGCCAGCGTTTGACCCTGACACCTGGCCCCCAGGGAGGGGAGGTGTTCTCCAGCAGCCAGTCCTCTCCATCTTGCTTCACACCCTGTACTGCTACTGCCCCCCTAGGGGACAGGGGCAAGTGGCACCAGGAAAACCCCCATCGCCACAGCCACAGTATGGGGCTCCTGGGCCCCAAGAAGAAAACAAAACCCAGCCTGGAAAGGGGCCCCAGTAAAGTCTGGGGTGTAACAGCCATGCAGGGTGGCTTCGAGGTGAGAGGTTGACCCTGATGGAGGACAGCCACTATCTGAGACTCATGAGATGCTTACGTGTTAGGGGCTGGGGGTCAGAGGTCATGTAGACATGGCTGCTTATCCTAAACGGATGTAAGTTCTGCCTCGCTTGGGAGGTACGGTTTCTACTCTAAAACCCCAGTCCACGCTGGGGAATGACTGATGCTGGAGAGGAGTGTGCCAGGTACCCTAAGCAGAGATAGCAATGAAGGGAGAAAGACATCCTAGGACAGAAAGACTCTTGGGCCGGCAAGTTAGCTCAGTGAGTAAAGGTGCTTGCCGCCAAGCCTGAGGATCTGAGTTCGATCCCCAGAACCCACATGGTAGAGAGAACAAACTCCTTCAGGCTGCCCTCTGACCTCCACACATGTGCCGTGGTGCACACACACACATACACACACACACACACACACACACACACACACACACACACACACACCGCCCAACATATACACATAATAAATAAAGGCAGTTTTTAAAATTAAAAAGGAGCCGGGCGGTGGTGGAGCACGCCTTTAATCCCAGCACTCGGGAGGCAGAGGCAGGCGGATCTCTGTGAGTTTGAGGCCAGCCTGGTCTCCAAAGCGAGTTCCAGGAAAGGCGCAAAGCTATGCAGAGAAACCCTGTCTCGAAAAACAAAACAAAACAACAACAACAACAACAACAACAACAATAATAATAATAATAAATCAATTATTTAAAAAGGAGATTTTGGGCCCCGGAGAGCCTTTGTGTAGCATAGGTCAAGGTTTGCACTAGGCTTCTGGACAGCCCTGGCCTGCACCATGTGCTGTTTGTATGACTTAGGGTGCACATACTGTCCCCCTCCTCTGAACCCTCAGACACCCTCAGGATGTGTTCACTCACATCTTCTCTCTACTTGCGTTTCATTTCCAGTCTCCATGCCAGGTACTGTATGTTATGGACGCGGGGAAGAAAAACAAGCAGGCTTCCCCGCCTGGTGAAGGCCACCGTCTGATAGATTAAATATAGACATAAGGGCTACCATCGGAATAAGTTGCCCAGGCCCCAGCAACCGAGAGCTATGGAGCTATAATTAGAGCAAAGGCGTTCTAGCCTCCCCTGCCTGTGCTTCTGGGCGACCTTGGGCAAGTCCATTCATTTCTGGGACTCTGTGGCCTCTCCCCTAAAGTTAGCACCTTCTGACCTGACTCTGGAAATCTGGGGCCCTCCCCAGGTTCCCTGTACCAACTCAGGCCAGCTCCAACAATGGAGTCTGGGGGTTTGGGAACAGGTTTGATATCATTAGCTTCCTGGATGTGGTGGCCTCCTGTGCTTGGAGATAGGAAGGGACACGGAGAGGGGACATCCCTGACTTGTGATTCTTCTCCTCCTCAGTCGGCCCCTGCAGAAAGGCAGCCACCCGATGTGCAAGGAGCATGAAGATGAGAAAATCAACATCTACTGCCTCACATGTGAGGTCCCTACTTGCTCCTTGTGCAAGGTGTTCGGGGCCCACCAGGCCTGTGAGGTAGCCCCGCTGCAAAACATCTTCCAGGGACAGAAGGTATTGCCTACAGCCACTGTGCCCAGATGATTCCGAGGGTGGGTTTGTCCCTTGGGGATGTGCTGAGCCGGCCTTTCAGGAATAGTCCCTCTGGAGGGACTTCCCAGGCCACAGGGACAGCAGCCGTTGCCTCCCTGGGGGAGGTGACTGAGCTCATGGGTTATACTTAGAGTCACTTGAGAACACCTGGGTGTGGCCACAGGGAGGAGGCCAGACCCTAGGGTCAGGCCACCAGGCCCTTCCAGGCCATGGCTTCCTCTCCTGGATGCTCTGGGGTCCCAGACCTCTCCACCTGAGCCTCTCATGAGCACAAGGCAGATTTGAGACTCTTTCCTGGGCCTTGGCAACCCCAGCTTCCAATCTCTGTAGTGAGCTGTGGCCCTTTCTAAACTCTCTGATCTCCACATTTCACTTAGCTCTTGGACTCTTCTGTTCTAGAACTTTCCAGTTCTATTCCTTTTCTCAGAAACTAGCAGCTGGGTATGACAGCACAGGCCTTTAAGCTTAGCACTCATGAGGCATAGAGGCAGGTGGATCTCTATGAATATGAGGCCAAGCCTGGTCTACATAGAAAGTTCCGGGCCAGCCAGGGCAGCACAGTGAGACCCTGTCTCAAAAAAGAAAAGGAAAAGAAAGAAAGTTTTTCCTTTGTCCTTTGCCAGTACTTTGCTGTGTGTTTTGGGGTGCTCAGTTCCTCTATATGAGTCTCATCCGTCCATAAAGGATACAGCATCTGTAGTAGTCTCTGCTTTAGGCCTGAACTGCTCCCCAAAAGGAGGGATGGAAACCCTACTTTTGACTCTCTGGGAGAGGGGGGGGGCGGGACATCACAGTGCTGTGATGCTGAGAAGCAGCCGGCTCTGAGTCTATTTCTGTCTCTCCCCCCTCCCATCCAGACCGAACTGAGTAACTGCATCTCCATGCTGGTGGCGGGGAATGACCGAGTACAGACGATCATCTCTCAGCTGGAGGACTCCTGCCGAGTGACCAAGGTGAGCGTGATGACGCCCTGTCAGCGGTGAGGTGATGACGGGCCCTGTCAGCGGTAAGGGGGAAGCCTCCAGTGCAGCTGTCTCAGGGCAAGACATGAGTTGTGAGTATGGGTCGGGGTTTGGCGCCTCGGGTGCCCAGTGGAGATGGCAGAGGGGCACAGTCAATCCTCGGCTCACTCGGCAGATGGCTCCTGAGCACAGCCAACTGTGTCAGACCCTGCCCAAAGGACTGCACGGACCCACCAGTAACTCCCTGAATGTCTCCAGCATCGATCATTTTGCTGCAGAGCAAGGTTCCTGGACCTTGAAAAGCTCACACTTGGCCCCGGAGCCTGTGGAAGCTCAGGTTCTGACTCAGTGGATCAGGAACGAAACAGGATTCCGCACTTCTTCACTTATTATATTTTTTAATGTATATGGGCATTTTGCCAGCATGTGTGTCTGTGCACATGTATGTACAGTGCCCAAGGAGGCCAGAAGAGGGAGTCGGATCCCTCGGAACCGGAGTTACAGATGGTTGTGAGTCACCATGTGGGTGTTGGGAATTGAATCCGGTTCCTCTTAGTGGTCTTAACCACTAAGCCATCTCTCCAGCCCTCTTTCTGTCTATCTGTCTTATTTTCTTTGATTCGATTTTTTGAGATAAGGTCTTCTGTAGAACAGGATGAACTTGCATTTACTACGTAGTCTAGATTGGCCTTGAACTCCCGATTCTCCTATCTCTATTTGCTGAATGCTGGGATTACAGGCATGTGCCTGGCTGAAATTTTGCATTTCTAATGGCCTTTGGAAGGCTATTGGTTCTGAAGACTGTAGAGGCAGAGGTAGTTCTTCCAGCCAGACGTGATACCAACTCTGTAATATCAGCATTGGGGAGATGAATGCAAACAGAGAAATTCAAGGTCATCCTCCTATACATAATAAGTTTGAAGCTAGCCTGGGATACATGAGACTGTCTCTAAAACAAACAAACAAATAGAAGAAGAAGAAGAGAAAGAAAAGAGAAAAAGAAAGAAGCTTTCCCATTCATGGAGGAGCATTCAAAATTCTGCTCTCGCTGGGCGGTGGCGGCGCACGCCTTTAATCCCAGCACTCGGGAGGCAGAGCCAGGCGGATCTCTGTGAGTTCGAGGCCAGCCTGGGCTACCAAGTGAGTTCCAGGAAAGGCGCAAAGCTACACAGAAAAACCCTGTCTCAAAACACCAAAAAAAAAAAAAAAAAAAAAAAAAAAAAAATTCTGCTCTCCTGGCCACAGTGGCACACACCTCTAATCCCAGCACTCAGGAAGCAAAAGCAGGTGGATCTCTGAGTTTAGGCCAGCCTGGTCTACATAGTGAATTCCAGACAAGTCAGGGCTACACAGTGAGACCCTTTCTCCAGCAAGAAAAATAATCTGGTCTCTTCTTGAGGCAGGGTTAGAGCTGGGGGATGGGGTGGGGGGAACAGCATCCTAACTGCAAGCGGGCGCAACTGTAGGAAGGAGAGGAACATTGTGATCCCCTGAGTGGTAGGTATCCCATTCTGAAAGCGTCCACTGCCAAAACCACTTTACTTTTTTGAGACAGAGTCTCGCTGAGTTACACCATCCTCGCAGGCATGGACTTCCCATTAGCTTTGCCTCCTGCGGGATGAGGACTTGGCAGGCTCTCTTCCCTCTGCAGGTCCCTGGGCCCTTTTGTCTCAGAAAGTGGGTTGGGACCCCATGAGATGAGACTGTAGGATTTCTGTCCTCAGGAAAACAGCCATCAGGTGAAGGAGGAGCTGAGCCAGAAGTTTGACGCCCTCTACGCCATCCTGGATGAGAAGAAGAGTGAGCTACTGCAGCGGATCACGCAGGAGCAGGAGGAGAAGCTGGGCTTCATCGAGGCCCTGATCCTCCAGTACCGAGAGCAGCTGGAAAAGTCCACCAAGCTTGTGGAAACAGCCATTCAGTCCCTGGACGAGCCTGGAGGGGCCACCTTCCTCTTGGTGAGTGGCACCTGGACGGGTTGGGTGGATTTGAACTATACTCTTCTTAACCCTTGAACAGGCCATTTAAATCTTGGTAAGACACTAGGCATGGTAGCTCATGCCTGGAATCCTAGTACTTGAGAGGCTGAGGCAGGAGGATTACAGGTTGAGGGGAAACCAGGACAATTTGGTTGAAATCTCAAAATAAGACATGCCAGGCTAGGCTCAGTGGCACACGACTTTGATCCCTGCACTTAGAAGACACAAGCAGAGGCAGAAGGAGACACAGACAGAGGCAGGAGGATCGCTGTGAGTTTGAGGCTAGCCTGGTATATTTAGGGAGCTCCAGGCCAGCCAAGACTGCACAGTGAGACTCTGTCTCAAAATAAACAAATAAACAAACACAAAAACACATTTAAAAAAAAGAGGGCTCTGTGGTTAAGAACACTTTTTTTTGTGGCACACATCTTTAGTCCCAGCACCGGGGAAGCAGAGGCAGGCAGATCTCTGAGTTTGAGGCCAGCCTGGTCTACAGAGCAAATTCCAGGATAGCCAGAGCTACATAATAGAGAGACCCTGTCTGAAAGAACAAAAACAAACAAACAACACTTTTTGTTCTTGCAATGGATCTGGATTCAGTTCCCAGCACATACATGGTGGCTTACAACCATCCATAACTCCATTTCCAGGGGACCCAGTGCCCACTTCTGACATCCAAGGGCACCAGGCACATATGTGGTGTACATACATATGTGCAGGCACTCATACATACACATCAAACAAAAGTAAATAAATCTTTTCAACAGCAGCAAAACCCAGAAGGCCTGGATATGATGGCCCAGGGGTCAGAGAACTTGCTGATCTTTTAGAGGGCCTGAGTTAGGTTCCCAGCACTCATGTCGGGCAGCTCACAACCACCTCTAATTCCAGTTCCAGGGGAGTCTGACACCCTCTTATGGCCTCCAGGAGCTGCTTCACACGTGTGGTGCATATAAACTCACAGTCACACATACATACAAATAAAAATCTAAAAACACACAAAAAACTACAGTACCCAAAACACATGCCTTTGGCTCTTCTCATGGGCCAGCTCTGTCCAGACCACAGGTCTGAAAAGCAGGTTTGGCTGACTCTCAACCAGGAGACTTCAGACATTGAGAGCGGCTGGGTCTGAGAACCCTGGCTTCCTGCCAGGACAGGGGAAGCATACTGGGGTGCATGCTGGCCAAGACCTGGGCTAACTGGAGACAGAGCAGAAATGTCCCAAGTTCTAACTCAGGGCAGGAATCCAGTTACAACTGCACCATGGAATGGTACCTGGAGTCTACGCTCAGGAGGTCATTATGTTATGTCCCCCGGGGACTTGCAATGTTAACAACCTTCCTGCTCTTTCTCCCTACAGAGTGCCAAGCAACTCATCAAGAGGTTAGTGTCTCTGGGACTGTCGCCCAAGTCCCTAGGTCCCCCCAGGGCTTCTGACACTTAGTGGGACCCTGTGCATTAGGGTTGGGGCTCATACCCAGCTCATGTCCCCTACTTTCTTGGGTCATCCACTCTGCTGGACCCTGGAGAAGAAAAGTTCTCTACCCCTGCGTCCCCTCTCACTTCAGGGATGGATTGTGGGGCTGGGACGGGACCCACTTAGAGCTGAGGCTAAATTGTCCCTTCCCGCATGGAGCCCTGAGACCTTACCCTGCCTTTCTGCCCACAGCATTGTGGAGGCTTCCAAGGGCTGCCAGCTTGGGAAGACAGAGCAGGGCTTTGAAAGCATGGACTACTTTACTCTGGATTTAGAACACATAGCAGAAGCCCTGAGGGCCATCGACTTTGGGACAGGTAAAGGACATGGTAATGTTACTGGCTTGTATGCGTGCTCGATCCTTGAAAGGCAGCATTCCTCTTGGAGCCCAGTGGTAGGCAGATCCTCTACAAACATCAGATTTACACAGTCAACTCTGACAGGGTCTCTCTATGGAGCCCTGGTTGTCCTAGAATTCTCTAAGTTGACCAGGCTGGCCTGGAACTCAGAGATCCGCTGCCTCTGCCTCCGAGCACTGGGGTTAAAGGTTACCCCATTGCACCCAGCCCTGGGCTCATTTATTCCTTGGACTTTTTATGCTCTGAGCACTGAGATCCTGACCTCAAGATGTGAATTCCATCAACTCCAGGATGGCGTTCTGCCAACACCTCCGTTTTGTAGTTTAGGAAACTAAGTATAGACAGGGTAACCCCTTGTGCAAGGCCACTCAGCTAGTAAGTAGCAGGTGCAAACCCCACCCGGGCCATTTGGCTCACAAGACTCTCTGAGGACACCGGAGACAATGTGAAGACATCATGGCACTGGCCCACAGTGATTCTCTGGGGAAACTATTATGAGCAGTAACTACAGCTTAAATCAAACGGCGAGCCCTCTGGATTCCAGTTTATGCACGCACCCTGGGGGTTCGGCTGCAGTTTTTACTTGTCTTTTTTTTTTTTTTTTTTTTTTTTTTTTTGAGACAGGATGTCACTATGTATGTAGCCCAGGCTGTCCTTGAATTTGTGGCTAACCTCCTACCTCAGTTTCCTGAGTGCTGGGATTACAAACTTAAACCATGGTGCTCTGGTTTGTGGTTTGCACACATCCTTGACAAATGCTGACTCTGTAATTCCCTGGGGCCTGGAAGGGAGTGGGGGGACCCTGTTAGGACAGTTTGAAGGTCTCATCTCAGGATGAGAAAGTGAGGAGCCAGGTTGCACTTTGGGAGACACTGTCTTGAGCAGAACCCCCCCCCCACCAGGCTACCCCAAGACTGCCTCTCTGTGGACTGAGGAGTGAGGTAAACAGAATGAGATGCTGACCAAGCTGATTTGAAAGGCTGAGCAGATTCCTTTAAGCCAAGGACTCTGATCTGGAAGGACAGGAAATGTTTGCCCAGCTTCCTCCTTGTGATGTGTCTGTTCCGCTGAGACGCACAGAACCCTAAGTGTGCCTCCTGCGTCCCTGAGGCCACAGACACATCAGTGATGAAGGATGTGGTATCTTGGGCCAAAAGGACTGATCTGGAGTGGGGGAAGGGACACATGAAGGCTGGACTCTGAGCTGGGGGCCTCAAGCCGGGTACAGATGTCCCCTCCAGGCCAATCTTCGAATAGTTGCTGTGAGAAGCCAATCCCATCTTAAAACAATTGGTCTTGTTCCAGATGAGGATGAGGAGGAGTTTCTTGACGATGAGGAAGAACAGGAAGAAGGCGTGTCCACAGAGGGGAAAGAAGGTAAGAACTCCCTTTCTCTGCCTTGTGCCCTCAGCCGCAGGAGTGCTACGCCACACATTCCCAGGGTGTGCGCGTGTTCATTATTTTGGTCCCCCCTCTTTTGTACAGCTGAGGTATGCATGCATATATGCATGTTTGCACATGTGTGTGTTTAGGGGTGTCCAGGCAGAGGTCCAAGGCTGATGTCAAGGGTCTTCTTGATCACTCCCCACCAGATTCACTGAGGCAGGGGTCATGGATTTGCTAGTCTAGCTAGTCAAATTGCTCAGGGGTCCCCTTCCCCGTCTTCTGAGCTCTGGAATCACAGGGGCTACCATGGTCATCGGCATTTCTTTGGGAAGGTGCTGGGACCTGAACTCTGGCCCTCATGGTCATGTAGGGGCCCACCCACCAAGCCAATTCCCAGCTGCTGCTGCTTCCTCCTACTGTGGGTTTTTTTGTTTGTTTGTTTGTTTGTTTTTTAATGGCTGGCCTCTTAGAGCTGGGATTAAAGGCATGCTCCCCTACACCTGGTTAGTGTTCAAGCCTAGTTACTAGAACCAAATTCCAACCCATCTAAAGTGGCTAGCTCCGGGGCAGTGGTTCTCAGCCTGTGGGTCTTTTGGGGGAGGGGGTGTCAAAGGACCCTTTCACAGGGTTGGCCTAAAACCATCAGAAAACACAGATTATTTACATTACAATTTATAACAGTAGCAAACATAACATAACAGTTATGAAGTAGCAACAAAAATAATTTAATGGCTGGGGGTCACCACAACATGAGGAAGTGTATTAAAGGGTCACAACATTAGGAAGGTTGAGAACCACTGCTCTAAGCCATGAATTCTGACAGCTAAATTCCAGTTTGGGTTTAAAGAGCCCAGGTGGGAGGTGGTATGTGTGACTTGTCACCATAGCTCTGGAGGCCCTGGGTCCTCTTGAGTCTGTGTCTCACCATGAGCCTGTGTCTGATTTTTTCTCTTCCAGGACACCAGTGAGGAGCTGGATGAGTAGACACCCTCTGAATGCAAAGACTGGGGGGGAGGGGGCGGGTGACAGGCCCATCTCGGGAAGGGGTTGGGGCTCCTTGGGGGGGCACGATGAGGAAGTATGTCTTCTCTGCTCAGAGAGCAGGGGCTAGAGTAGGACCCCCCACCGCTGTGTCCAGCAGCTGCTGAAACACGATTGGAAATGTATTCAAAACGTCACAGGACACTTTTCTACGTTGGTGCAAAATGAAATATTTTGTATGTTTTTAAAATGTGATTTTTGTATATACTTGTATACGTATGCCAATTTGGTGCTTTTTGTATGAGAACTTTTATATGATCACAAAGAGGGAAGGAAGTCAAGATAATAGAGCTGCCCACTTTCCTCTCCGAGGTGGGAGGGCTGGGTCTCACTCAAAGGCCTAGAAAGGACAATGTACTGTATTTCAGCGCCCATCCCCAAACAAGGGGAGAGGACTGAGTTTGTGTTATATGTTGTTTTAATAAATGCACAATGGGCTGGGCATGGGGGCGAATGTCCTTTCATCCCAGTACTGTAGAGGTAGATCTATGTGTTCGAGGCCAGCCTGGTCTACATGGAGAGTTCCAGAGCAGCCAGGACTACATAGAGAGACTCTATCTCAAAAAAAAAAAAATAATGAAAAAGAATAAAAAATAAATGCACAGCGCTTTTTTCATGTAACTAAAAAAGAGATGTGATTTCATTCAGCTTGAGTGTGTGTGTGTGTTGCTAGCAGTGGAACTGAGGACCAAGAAAATACTAGATGGAAACTCTACCCTGATCTACAGGAGGTCCCAGCTCCCCTTTAGCCTGTTTTTGTTTGTTTCGTTTCGTTTCTAGGAGAAAAGAATTCAGGTCAGCCAGCCTTTAATCCCTTTAGTTCACCTTGTCTAATCTCAGAGAGCAGTGTAGAGTCCGCTCACCTACAGGCAAGCGGAACACAGGATAACACAAATACGGGAAGCTGACACCGTGGCGCACGACATTAATCCCAGCACTCCGGAGGCAGAGGCAGGCGGATCTCTGAGTTCAAGGACAACCAGGCCTATGTAGATAGACCCAGTGTCAAAATAAAATTAAAGTAAAAAAGCTGAGCAAGGTGAAGCTTGGTGGCACACACCTATAAGCCCATTGGGGAGGTAGAGGCAGGAAGATTTGATGTTCAAGGTCATCTTCAGCAAGTCTGAGGCTAGCCTGAGACCCCGTCTCCTGAACACTGATGAAGCTGGATGATGGGGTGCACGCCTGTCATCTCAGTGTTCGGGAGGCTCAGCAGGAAGACTGCCAGAGTTCGAGACCACACTCGGCTACCCGTCAAGGGTCAGGCCTGACAGGAATACATGGATACATGGCAAGGTGTGATTTTACAGAAATATGTCTAGGGACTACAGTTCCATTGATGGGATGTCTGTCTTTCATGAACTCCTGGGTTCAATCCCCAGCACAAACCAGTGTGGTGACACAAGCCTATAATGCCAGCACTTCTGGTGTAGAGGCAGGGGAATCAAGGCCAGTCTGAACTACAGAAATGTTTGTTGTTTTTCCCCTCTTTTTTTTTTTTTGGTTTTTCGAGACAGGGTTTCTCTGTGTAGCTTTGCGCCTTTCCTGGGACTCACTTGGTAGCCCAGGCTGGCCTCGAACTCACAGAGATCCGCCTGCCTCTGCCTCCCGAGTGCTGGGATTAAAGGCGTGCGCCACCACCGCCCGGCTGTTTTCCCCCTCTTTTCTTCTTATTTATTTATCTGTCTGTCTTAGGATTTTTATTGCTTTGAAGAGATACAATTTTTTGTTTGTTTGTTTTTTGTTTATTTGTTTTGTTTTTCGAGACAGAGTTTCTCTGTGTAGCTCTGGCTGTCCTGGAATTCTCTTTGTAGACCAGGCTGGCCTCGAACTCACAGAGATCCACCTGCCTTTGCCTCCTGAATGGTGGGATTAAAGGCGTGCACCAGCACTATCCAGCAAGACACTACAGCTCTTATAAAGAAAAACATTTAATTGGGTGGCTTGCCTTTTCAGAGGTTCAGTCCATTATCAGCATGGTGTGATGTAGTGATGTGCAGGCAGACATGGTGCTGGAGCAGGAGCTGAGAGTTCTACATCTTAACACAAAGGCAACAGGAAGTGGTCTGTCTCTCTGGGTATGGCTTGAGCATATATGAGACCTCAGAGCTCACCTCCACAGTGACATACTTCCTCCAACAAGGCCACACCTAATCCAATAAGGTCACACCTTCTAAGAGTGCCACTCTCTTTGGGGGCCATTCTCTTTCAAACCACCACACTACCTATTTATTTATTTGAGACAGGGTCTTTCTACAGGCATGATCCTGGAGACAGGAGCTGATGCAGAGGCCATGAAGGCTGTTTACTGGCTTGCTCAGCCTGCTTTCTTTCTTTTCTTTTTCTTTTTCTTTTTTTGGTTTTTCGAGACAGGGTTTCTGTGTAGCTTTGTGCCTTTCCTGGAACTTGCTTTGTAGACCAGGCTGGCCTTGAACTCACAGAGATCCGCCTGCCTCTGCCTCCCAAGTGCTGGGATTAAAGGCGTGCGCCACCAATGCCTGGCTCAACCTGCTTTCTTATAGAACCTAGGACCACCAGCCCAGGGATGGCTCCACCAACATTGGGCTGGGCCCTCCCCCACTGATCATTAATTGAGAAAATGCCTTACAGCTGTTTTGTTTGTTTTGTTTTGTGGTTTTTGTTTGTTTGTTTGTTTTGAGAAAGAGTTTCTCTGTGTAGCCTTGGCTGTCCTAGAACTCACTTTGTAGACTAGGCTGACTTTGAACTCACAGATCCACCTGCCTCTGTCTCGAGTACTGAGATTAAAGGGCATTAGCCACCACTGACCAGCTTTGCAGCTGGATCTTATGGAGGCATTTCCTCAACTGAGGCTCTTTCCTGATGACTCTAGCTGGAGTCAAGTTAACACATAAAACCAGCCAATACGCTGGGCGGTGGTGGTGCACCTTTTAATCCCAGCACTCAGGAGGCAGAGCCAGGCGGATCTCTGTGAATACAAGGTCAGCCTGGTCTACAGAGCGAGTTCCAGGACAGGCACCAAAACTACACAGAGAAACCCTGTCTCAGAAAACAAAACAAAACAAAACAAAAAAACAGCCAGTACACCTTGAAACCTTTCTGTGCCAATGCCAGCCCAGCTCTTCACCCTGCATGGGTTATTACCCTGTCATTTTTACTGTCACACACCTGTTTGTTTGTTTGTTTTTTTTCTTTAAAGTATTTTTTTTATGTGGGAGAAGACACTACAGTTCCACCTAATTAAGAAAGACAATTTGGGTTCAGGAAGACGACTCAGAAGCACTGGCTGCTATTGCAGGTGACCTGGCTTTGGTTCACAGCACCCACATGGTGGCTCACACTGTCTATAACTCCAGTTCCAGGGGAGTCAAAGCTCTCTTTGGACTCCGAGGCCACAAGGGCACGTATATACAGGCAGGCAGAACACACGTACACACAGAATAAAAAATAAGCAAATCTTTAATAAAGAACAGAAAAATACTTCTTTTATTTTCACCTCTCACACTATGAATCCACAGGGAACGGGCTCCTCTCTGTCGGCTCATAGCGCCTGCTTCTCCGGGTAGAGCGGGCTGGTGCTTCCGTGGGACTCGGGTACCGTTCTCTTTGGTTTATGTTTTTCTTCCTGTTTCAGGAAGTCGTATCAGACCATGCTCAGCGTACACATTAATTCTCTCAGAATCTGGCCCCCACCTTGCTTGTTTACAGTGCCAATGGCACTGGGTGACGGTGTAGACAACGCCATGGTGACATTTAGGGGGCAGTCCTCTTTGACCCATATTTGTTTCTTTGATGTCTGCAGTATGATTCTTCATGTAAAGTCATGGACATGTGGCCAAAGGAATAACGTCTCTCATTTAAGAAGCGTAGTGAGCTGCTGTTAGGTGCCTCCCCTCTCTCCCACTGGGAGAGATTTTTGTCTGAGAAAAAATAAAAAGGAAAGGACATGACTGCTCCTAGGTATGGTGGAGGAGAAAGTTGATTGTAGATAAAAGGGAGAGCGTAGTTAGTGGCAGGGACATCTGGGAGAGTCCACAGTGGACCTGACCAGACTGAGCTGGGCCAGGTGGGAGAGGGGGAGGGGAAGGGAAGGGGAGAGAGGAGTATCAGGTGCAGCAGCCAGGAAGCCAATGGTCCAAAAAGGGTGGGTACCCAACATGGCTGGATTATATAGGGAAGAGCCTCAGGGGGAAGGGCGGCCAAGCCCCTGGGCTGGAGAGTGCAGGGTAGAGGACAGGATATGCCAGCCATACCCTGTAACAGGTGGGGATTGAGGGATGCTGGGAAAACCTGGCAGCTAGATCTGCTTTGATATGTAAAACGGTCACCTCAGCCACTTGTCCTGGGTTTGAAACTGAACATTGTCAAATTACTGGAAGACGGCAGCTCCGGCTGAAAGCAGTTAGCTTTCTTACAGTCTTTTTTATATTTTATTTACATTTATTTATTAAGTGGGGGCGAGGAGGCCCATGCCACAGCACACCTGTGGAGGTCAGAGGAAAACTTACGAGGAATCCATATCTCCTTCCACCATGTGGATGCCAGGGATGCAACTCAGTTCATCAGGCTTGGTGACGACCAGCTTTATCTGTGGAGCCCGCTTTACAGTCTTAGTCTCAAGAATTCTCCCACAGAGGACTTTGAGAGACGGGTGGGGCATGGTGACCTTTGATCCCAGCACTGAAGACATTGAGGCAGGGAGATTGAGAGTTCAAGCCAGCCTGGGCTACACATGGAGACTGTATCTCAAAAGTGGATAATTAAACAATGAAGACAGACGCTCCCACCTCCTCGAAATCACATCCTAATGGGTACATCCTTGTTCCACAACACCCCTCCAAGTTCCTGACTAGAGAAGCAGGCATTACAATCCCTAATCTTGCCAACCTGATGAACCAACGAGTTTTATTGGGGTTACTTACAGGAATGTGGGTGAAAGGTCACTTCCAGGTGCAGAAGTGATTGACAGCTGCCTCACTAAAATCCCACTTCGGCGTGGGCGACAGGCCAAAAGAGTTGGAAGCCTGGAACATACAGCACAGCGTGTGGTCGGCTCAGCGGTTGGAGAGGGTCCTTTCCAGGCAGTTGAGCGGGACGAACTTCTTACTGGCAGCTCAGCTGGTCTCCTTTAGACAGATGGCTCATCTAAGAGCATCTCTCTGAGGGCCCTCACTACTTAGATATGCTTGTGGAAGGAGGGACCTAGAGAATCTGGTCAGTTTCAGGGACTTCCTGAAGCTACTGAGTTGTTTACTTCCTGCGATTAAAACTTAGCTTTCCCGTAGAACATTTTGTTGTTTCACATCTCTATAAGCATCCTGTTTTAAAATACCCTGTTTGTCTCCCTTTTAACATCCTGTATCTGAGGGACCTTCCCTTCAAGACACATGGCTTTAATCTCGAAGGAAACTGCTACACAGCACACACTCAGCTCTCTTTTGTTTTCTTTTAGGCAGGGGCTGGCCTTGAACCCATTATGTAGTTGATAATCATGATCTCCTAATCTTCTTGCCCTTACCTGCCAAGTGCTGCCAGTTTGTGAAGTTTGATTTTATCTATTGTTTATTTTTTGAGGCAGTGTCTCTATGTGTTGACCAGGCTGGCCTCTGACTCACAGGGATCCACCTGCCTCTGTCTTCCAAGTACTGGCTGACTTATTTTATTTCATGTATATAGATGTTTTGTGCTGCATGTGTGTAAGTGCAGTGAATGTGTGTTAGGTACCAATGATGCCAGAAGAGAGTGCTGGATCCCCTGGAACAGCTCTTACGGACAGGAGAGTTTTATATTCCCCTGTGGATGCTGGGAACTGAAGTTCTCCCCACCCCGCCACCCCCCAGATAGAGTTTCTCTGTGTAACCCTGGCTGTCCTGGAACTCACTCTGTAGACCAGGCTGGCCTCGAACTCGGAGATCCACCTGCCTCTGCCTCCCGAGTGCTGAGATTAAAGGCCTGGGAGAGCAGTGAGTTCTTTTAACCATTGACCCATCTCTCCAGCCCCCTTGTTGAACTTTTAAATGAAATTTTTGTTTAGGTGAGTGCGCGTTTGTTTGTGTGTGTGTGTGTGTGTGTGTGTGTGTGTGTGTGTGTGTGTGACACTCGCACGCATGCACACATTTTGGAATTGAACCCAGGGCCCTAAAGAATGTTAGCCAAGCACTCTACCACTGAGCTGCACCCTCAGCACAAACTCTTGCAAATCAATTAAAATCCTGTCTGAGGATACGGGGAAAGGCCGAACTTCAAATGCAGTTTCTCCTGGTAAACTCTCAAGGCTGTGCTTCGGACACCAGATGCACACACCAGGAAAGAAATTAATTTTGCAGTGGACCACAGCAGGTTGTCCACAAATTCAATTCAATCTGCCTTCAGTGCCTGGTCTCCAAGACAACCCCCTTCTCTTCTGATGCCGAGCACAGGCCCCAAGTTTTACCGTCTCACAGCTTCTCTCCTTGGGTACCATCAAGTTGCTAAGAACCCTGGGAAATGCTAACTTAACATTTATTAATTCATCACAAAGTATATAGCTAAGGGACAGAGGGCAGGGCTTATGGGAAGGGGTGGAGACACTCTATGCCCCCTCTAGGCACACCACTTCCAGAAGCCTTCCTGTGTTGGACTTTCGGGACCTTCGGGAAACTTTTGTGGCCTTTTTTTCTTTTTTATTGGAGATGTCCTTATGTAAACACAATTAAATCATAACCCTGAGGATTTGATTGAATGAAAAGAGTGAGAACTGATGTTAACAGCTGGGTGGGGACATCCAGCAGAGCCTGTCTGTGCACTTTCCTCATCCCAGATACCAGGCTGGGCCCCTCTGATTGGTCAGGCCAAAGAACTCTTTTATGATCAGCTCCTAGATAGAAGGTGGAGAAGATCAGAATTTCTGTGGGTGAGGCAGTTCAGGTTCACACTCAGCACACTCAAGTTCGGCCTGGGCTATCTTGATCCAGCCTTAAAAACAAAACTGTCTATGATCTGTCCTAAGAAAGAGATTCTAGTTTCTGTTGCATTCCTTGGGAAGGAATTAGTTGAGAGGGCTGGGAGGCACTAGCCTGCAATCCCACCATTCAGGAAGCTGAAGCAGGAGGTCACAAGTTCCAAGCCAGCCTGGGTTACATAGGGAGACTGTCTCAAGCCAAACAAAACAAACTAGATTATATATATTATAAAAACACAAGCACCATCTGAAATATGGTGCACTCGGGAGGCAGAGCCAGGAGGATCTTTGTGAGTTCGAGGCCAGCCTGGTCTACAGAGCGAGATCCAGGAAAGGCTCAAAGCTACACAGAGAAACCCTGTCTCGAAAAACAGAAAACAAAACAAAACAAAAAAAAACTTCTGAGTTGGATGTGGTTGTATACGCCGTTAACCCAGCACTCGGGAGGCAGAGGTAGGCAGATCTCTGTGAGTTCGAGGCCAGCCTGGTCTACAGAGTGAGTTCCAGGATAGCCAGGGCTGTTACACAGAAAAATCCTGTCTCAAAAAACCAAAAACAAAACATTGAGAATTTTCTCAGGAGAAAAAGAGTGATCTAACACACTGTCATATATTTCCCATCTTAAGATATGACAGGAATCTGTGATTACTGTAGAAGCTCCATCAACAGCACTTACCACCTCTCACCTAATTCTTGTTTAATGAACCAGGGCTTGAACTAAGGGCTTTGTGCACAGTAGGAGAGTCCTCTACCACTCAGCTCACACCTCAGTTCTTTTTTACTTTGAGACTGGTTCCCCGTAAATTGCCCAGGCTAGCCTCAAACTCGAGATCCTTCTGCCCAAGGCTCCTTAATTCCTGCAATGATGGGCATGGGCCACCATGTCATGCTCTCTTACTTCTTCCAATCTAATTTCACTGGTGTGTAAGCGCCCACCTAGGTGCTGAGCACTAAACCCGGCAGACCACTGGGGGGCCCTGCTTCCCAATCAGCTGACCTACAGGCCTCCGCACTATGCATAGAAATAATTATTCTTCTTTTACCCAATCCTCTGAGAGGATTTGGTGTGGGTTTATTGTTTTTCTTTCTTTTCTTTTCTTTTTTTTTTGAGACGGGGCCTACACGTCTGAAGTACCCCGGGCTGACCTCAAGCTCTCTATAAAGTCAAAGATAACCTTGAACTTCTGATCTTTTTGCCCCTTCCACCTCTGCAGAGGTGGAATTACAAGCGTGTGTGGTGCTGTGAATGGAACTCAAGGTTTCCTGCATGCTAGGCCATCACCTACCAGCTGAGCTACAGCCCTGTCCTGTCCTGTCCTGCCCCCATCGCCTTGAGGCAAAGTCTCTCAGTCTAGCCTGGGCTACATACATAGCTATAGTGACGCCTCTCCTTCCTTCCTTTTCTCCCCCTCCCCCCCCCGGACTGGAGAAAGGCTTTGCGCATGAACCGCCTATCAACGAGCCACACCCCCAGATACACCTTCCAAGCTGTGGTCCTGAGGACCCTAGCCGATGGAGTGACTGAGTAGGGAGGACACCAACCGGAAGGAGATACTTATCAGAGGCCGGCACTGGGGGCCACAGGCCCCAAACCCCAGAAAATGTGGGCTATGGTCTAAACAGGAGACTGCTCAGAATGTGTGGGACGTCGCTCTGGCAACCACGTCTTCTCCTAAGATGGCCCTTCCGGCACCATCTCCCAGGAATTTGTTGGGCTTCTGGGGTGTAAAGAAAGGCCGACTACAGTGGCGTTTCTCCCCAGATAGCTTCGGTTAATGAGACAGGACACTGTGTGTGTGTGTGTGTGTGTGTGTGTGTGTGTGTGTGTGTAGGTGGAGATAAAGCCGGCCACTCCAGATCCTAATCAGTACTCAAGGCAGGAGGAACTGGTGCCTGGTGCCTTTACAAGGAAGCTTGGGTCTCTAACTCCAACACTGCTCCGGCGGGGACTGGGGGGGGGGCACCCTGCAGAAGGACCCAGCTGGCAGCCAGAGGTCCAGAGCACCCCAGCCCAAGGGCGGGGGGGGGGTACTCCCTGGAAAAGAAAATGATCCCCGCCCACCGCGGGAGGAAGTCTGTCTTCCTAGCTGGAAGTCTGTCTTTCTAGCCTCAGGAGTCCCCACGTTTTTTGCCAGTAGTCACATCCCTGCCCTAAGGCAACTTTCTCTCACTTTCTCTCTCTCTCTCTCTCTCTCTCTCTCTCTCTCTCTCTCTCTCTCTCTCTCTCCCTCCCTCCCTCCCTCCCTCCCTCCTCCCTCTCTCTCTCTCTCTCTCTCTCTCTCTCTCTCTCTCTCGTTTTTTGAGACAGGTTTTCTCTATGTAACAAAACCCTAGCTGTCCTGGAACTCATGCTGTAGACCAGGTTGGCCTCAAACTCACAGAGATCCGCCTGCCTCTGGCTCCTTGGCTGAGTACTGGAATTAAAGGCGTGAGCCACCGTGCCTGGCTGATTTTCTAGGAACCCAGATCCCAAGATTTATCTATGGGATGCCATTAAGAGTGGGTGTTTGGGTCACCCAGTCCTAACTTTAGCAACTCTGGGCAACTCTTAGCAAGTGCTTTGCTCCGGGCAAGGGCCCTTAAGCTTTCGGTCGCTGGCCGATCAGCTCCTTCAGGCTCGGGGACGCAGGGGATCAGTGCTGGGGGCAGAGCCGCGGTTCCCTTTGCAGCCGGTCACCCTCCCCCCTCCCCGCGGGCTTTTGCACACGACGCGCCGCGGGCGGCTTCACACGGAGTGGCGAGGGCCGGGGATAAAGCGGGCGGGCGCGGGGCGCAGCGGCGGGACCCGAGCGGAAGGTGAGTGCGCTCTGCCGTCGCCCCGCGCGCAACTTCGAGGGCGCACTGGGAGAGGCGGCATGCCGACCATGGACAAACAGAACCTGCTGGAGAGCACGAGCAGAACCCGGTAAGTTCAAGCCCCAAGGGGCGGGAATCCGGGCCGCATCACAGGCACCTCCTCTTTGGCCCTCCTGACTGTCGTTGGTCCGGGCGGGGGCTTGAACCTGGGATCCCGCCAGAGGGATGGGGTGAGGCCAGGGAAAGAGGAAACTGGCGGTGGCCTCGTAGCCCCGGGGATCACCTGTCTCACCTGGCCAAGCACACAGATCCTGAACGCTGCTTGCGGGTGCGCCCGAGTGGGACACAGTCGGGTGCCGGGAACCCCGCCTTCGCCCCAGCACTTTGATCCCAGGCAGCCCTGAAGTGGGGAGGCCCTGTGCCCTCGGGTGCGCTGCGCTACGGTCCGTGCTGCTCTCTCGAGCCAGAACTCTGCTCTTTCTTTGCGCTCGACTGGACAGCCTGCCCTTTGGCTAGACTCTCCTGTAGGCCTGGGAAGGGGTGGAGGAGGGGGGAACGGCTTAGAACAAGGTTCCAAGACTCACTTCCCCAGCATCCCCCTGTAACGCTGGCTTCTTACCTCTGGTCACACGCCAGGCACTGTTCTTTTTTGTTTGTTTGTTTTGTTTTGTTTTGTTTTTCCGAGACAGGGCTTCTCTGTGTAGTTTTGGTGCCTGTCCTGGCTCTCGCTCTGTAGAACAGGTGCCTGTCCTGGATCTCGCTCTGCAGACCAGGCTGGCCTCGAACTCACAGAGATCTGCCTGGCTCTGCCTCCAGCGTGCTGGGATTACCGCCGCCCGGCCAGGCACAGTTTTTACTTGCTCTGGAAACACCCGGCCAGCATCACTCCCAGAGACTGGCTCAACCTCCCGGCTGAGCGTTTTCTCTCCTTCTTCTCACCTCCAGGTCTTACTTACGGTCTCTGTGGAAGAGTGAGACCTGTTGGACCCCTCCTGTGGACCTGCCCACTGTTGAGCTGGCTATCCAGAGCAACCATTGTTGCCATGCGCAGAGGGGTTCTGGTAGCCACTCTGACCCCAAGAAGCAGAAGGCCCGGCGCAAGCTCTATGTGGCCTCTGCCATCTGCCTGGTGTTCATGATTGGAGAAATCATTGGTAAAGCGTCTATGTTAATTAAGAGAAGCTGGTTCAGGGATAGGCTGAACGCTCCCGTTAATGCTAAAGGCACCAATGCCTACCCCTGTTTTATTAATCAGTTTGTTTGTTTGTTTTAGGATAAGGTCTCACTAAGCAGCCTTCCCTGGCCTGGTCATATTCACTTTGCCTCTGCTTCCAGTGTGTTGGGATTAAAGATGTGTGACACCACACCCATCAATTTTTTTTTATTTACTTGTTTATTTATTTATTTATTTATTTATTTGGTTTTTCGAGACAGGGTTTCTCTGTAGCTTTGGAGCCTGTCCTGGATTAGCTCTGTAGACCAGGCTAGCCTCGAACTCGCAGAGATCCACCTGCCTCTGCCTCCCAAGTGCTGGGATCAAAGGCGTGCGCCACCGCTGCCTGTCACTATTTATTTGTTTATTTATTGGCTTTTCAAGATTGGGTTTCTCTGTGTAACCCTGGCTGTTATAACTCCCGCTGTAGACCAGGCTAGCCTCGAACTCACAGAGATCCACCTGCCTCTGCCTCCCAAGTGCTGGGATTAAAGGCGTGTGCCACCACCACCAGGCTAAATTTTTTTCTTTAAGGCAATCACTTGGCTAGAGGTTAGAGCCTCTGCAGCTAAGAGGTTGTTCTTCCAGAGGACCTGGGCTTGATTCCCGGCCCCTACATGGTGGCTCACAGTGATCTGTTACTCTAGTCCCAGGGAATCAGACGCCCTCTTGTGGCTTCTGTGCATTGGTGCACATACATACATGTAGGCAAAACACATGCACTTAATTAGTAATAAAATAAGAGGAGCACTTACTGAGTCCCTACTTGGTCTCCTGTCTCTAATATGAACGTGATGATCTTCCTCCCCCGCCCCTCCTCCTCCTCCTTTTTCTTTTTTCAAGACAGGGTTTCTCTGTGTAGCCCTGACCGTCCTGGAACTCGCTCTGTAGACCAGGCTGGCCTCAGACTCAGAGATCTGCCTGTCTCTGCCTCTCGAGTGCTGGGATTAAAGGCGTGTGCCACCACTGCCTGAATTTGATTTTCACACTCACCCTGTAAGAAGATGTTACCTCTTTAGGGGAGAAATTGAGGGTGGAGGTCACATGGTTGTGTTGAACAATTGATGTGTGGTGCAGAGACTTGACCCCAGCGTGTCTTCTAGGGCTGAGGTCTCCCCACTGTGCAGACTGGGGGAGCTAACTCTTTGGGAGAACTTCACCCCTGGCTCTCACTTCTGCAGGCGGGTACCTGGCACACAGCCTGGCCATCATGACCGATGCAGCTCATTTGCTCACCGATTTTGCCAGCATGCTCATTAGCCTCTTCTCCCTGTGGGTGTCCTCCCGACCCGCCACCAAGACCATGAACTTCGGCTGGCAACGAGCTGGTAAGGATCCTTGTGGGCCACAGATGGGGTCGATCAAGAGAGAAAGCACGGGTCAGAATAGGACTTTTTTTTTTTTTTTTTTTTTTTTTTTTTTTGGTTTTTCAAGACAGGGTTCCTCTGTGTAGCTTTGGAGCCTGTCCTGGATCTCACTCTGTAGACCAGGCTGGCCTCAGACTCACAGAGATCCACCTGTCTCTGCCTCCTGAGTGCTGGGATCAAAGGCGTGCGCCACCACCGCCCGGCTTTGTTTGTTTTTTTTTAAACAGGGTTTTGGTAGGTGGTCCAGGCTGGCCTCTAACTCCCTGTATAGCCCAGGCTGGCTTCAAACTCAGAGACTGTACTGTCACGACCTCCCATGGACTGGAATTAAGGCCACAAAAGCAGCCTCTATGGGGAAGCGGGGGTCTGCCTTGGCCTCTGTCCTCTGGGAACTCCCAATCTGATGGGACAGACATGGTGCCAGTTATCTGGGAGCTACTAGTTAATGGAGAAGCAAAGTTCACCCCGCTTAGAAAATAGTGGCTGGGAACAAGTGACAATAGCATTGTCCTTGCCTGTCACTGTGGGTGTGCTGTGGGGTAGGGAAAGGTCAGTCAGCACTGCCTTAAGCTGGCAGTTCCCTTCTGGGTGGCACTGTCACTTTCCTCAGGGAGAGATGGCCCAGTGTCCTCAGTCCCCATTTATCAGCTGAGCAAAACAAGGAGCTTGAGATGGCTCAGGAGCCGGCGCCTGCTACCCTGGGCTGTAACTGTAACTCAGCTCTGGGGACTCCGAGCCCTCTTCTGTTCCCTTAATTAAATAGTGGTGACCTTACCTTTATTTGGTTGGGAAAACTAGGCACACGCCCTTAATCCCAGCACAAGGGAGGCAGAGGCAGGTGGATCTCTTGAATTCAAGGCTAGCCTGATCTACATAGTGCGACCACAAAAATCATACCACAAAAATCATATCAATATCAGACTCAGGCAACCCCCTTGCCTTAGCAGCCCACATGCTAGGATTAGAGATGTGCACCATCATGCTGGCTAGAACATAGATATTATGTCAGTTTATTGATGGTTATGAGCCACCATGTGGTTGCTGGGAATTGAACTCAGAACCCCTGGAAAAACAACAGCCAGTGCTCTTAACCTCTGAGCCGTCTCTCCAGCCTCCCCACCGTTCCCATTTAATAGATGGGCTGAGCTAGATGATTCTTTCTAGATACGAGTCCTCATATGTGAGTTGGCGGGATGAGGCGTGTCTTCAGGAGAAAATACCACAGACACCCAGGCCCTGGCTTTACAGCGGGGGTGGGGGGGTGGGGTGGGGAGGCACTAACTCGGAGGGAGTAGGCCTTCCTTCCCACCCTCAGGGCCCAGGCTAAGGTTGGTCTTGTGGTTGGGCTCTTATCTAGAGATCCTTGGAGCCTTGGTGTCTGTGCTGTCCATCTGGGTGGTGACTGGGGTGCTGGTGTACCTGGCTGTGCAGCGCTTGATTTCTGGAGATTATGAGATCAAAGGGGACACCATGTTGATCACGTCAGGCTGCGCTGTGGCTGTGAACATCATGTGAGTATGGCCCCAGTTCCCTATAATTTCATATATATATTTTTTATATATATAATATACATATATTATATATATATATATATATATTAACTCCCATTCTCCCCATACTCAAACCTCTGCTAGCTCCCAGTGGAAGGAGTCCATGCTCCCCTGCCAGCACAGAATTTCCCCCATGGCCTGAGCGCTGGCACCTGCTCTACGTCGGTCCTCCTTTAAATGTTAGGCCAAGGTCATGGGAGGTTATGGATATGCACCCCCACTATCACCACCACCACCACACACACACACACACACACACACACACACACACACACACTACGTGTCAGGCTAATAAACTTCAAGGCTACCCACAGCAAAGGGGATGCATCTGGCTCATGCTGGAACAAAGGCCAAGTCAGGCTGACATGGCTAAAACCGGTCTCAGTAAAGGAGAGAGTGGGTAGACCATGGGTTTGGGCGCTCCGTCTCCATTGCTCACTTGTCTCAGGCTCCCTACCTGTAACGGTGAGATGAACCACACGGCTTCCTCACTGCCTTGTGCTCTGAAATGCAGCTTTGGGGTACTGTGCCCAGTCAGCCTCCCGTTGTGGGCAGAGCTCTTTGCCCTGTGGCTATGAGCTAAGGCTGTAGAGCTAGGTTCCTAAGCCTAAGGGGGTCACTGAGTTCTGGGGGCTCCACCTTTTCACCCTCAGGAGGCCAGGCCCAATGGGTGGACTTTGCCTGGCAGACTTGAAACCGTGGCTATCTTATCGATCTTCATCTGCTTCCATAGAATGGGGCTGGCTCTTCACCAGTCTGGACATGGGCACAGCCATGGACGTGGGCACAGCCATGGTAACCAAAGCCATGAGGACAGTCAACGGCAGGAGGAGAACCCCAGTGTCCGAGCAGCCTTTATCCACGTGATTGGGGACCTTCTGCAGAGTTTGGGTGTCTTGGTGGCTGCCTACATTATATACTTCAAGGTCAGAGCTGGGTCCTGGGAGGGAGGTGGGCAGTACCTGGGGCTCCTCTGCACAGGGCTTTTCCCCATGCTAGGCCACCCTCCAGCTTGGGATGAGAGGGTGAGAAAGGGAAGGAATATGTGAGCGGGGAAGCTGGATTTAATAAGCCCATGGCTGTGTTGCCGAAGCCCGGGCATTGCCTATCACACAGAGACCGGGAGATATAAAATGAGCTGCGTGCGGCCGAGGCTGTGTGATGAGTGAATTGCTTGGTCTCATCGAACCTCAGTTTCCTATCTATTAAATGGGAATGGTGGGGAGGCTGGAGAGACGGCTCAGAGGTTAAGAGCACTGGCTGTTGTTTTTCCAGGGGTCCTGAGTTCAATTCCCAGCAACCACATGGTGGCTCATAACCATCAATAATGAGATCTGGCGCCCTCTTCAGGCATTCGGGCAGAACACTGTATACATAATAAATAAACCTTAAACAAAAAATGGGAGCAGTGAGACAAACGCTGACATCCCTTTTTAGCTCCGCCTGTGTCTTAGCTCTTTAGGAAGAGCTGTGTCCTGAGGTCGTCTAGAGCAGGAAACTGAAAGACAAGGCCAGAGTGAGTTCCGTGCTCACCCTGAAAAGAGACCCTCCCTGTTACTGTGCCGGGAGGAGGGAACAGGGAGACCCGGGTAGATGCTGCTGAGCCCCTGTCTGTCTCCTTTTCCTGCAGCCTGAGTACAAGTACGTGGACCCCATCTGCACTTTCCTCTTCTCCATCCTGGTCTTGGGGACAACATTAACCATCCTGAGAGATGTCCTCTTGGTGCTCATGGAAGGTAACTGGGTCATAGAGCTTTGGGGGCTGGAGGGTAGGGTGTATGCAGATGTCTGTGTTCATCTGTTAAGTTGTGTGTAGAAACCAGAGGTTGCCCGTGGGGTGTCACCCTCACCCTAATTTTTGTTGTTGTTTTGTTTTGAGACAAGGTCTCACGATGTAGCCCTGGCTGTCCTGAAACTTACTATGCAGACCAGGCTGGCCTCATACTCACAGAGATCCACCTGCCTCTGCCTCCCAAATGCTGGGATTAAAGGTGTGCATCCCTATGCCTAGCTCTTACCCTAGTTTTTAAGGCAGGGTCCCCCCGAGTAGACTAAGCTAGCCTTGAACCCACAGAGATCACCTGCCTCTGCTTCTGAAGAGCACTACCTTTTCAGGCTCACCTGATTTTTTGTTTGTTTTTTAGATTTATTTATTATGCATAAATAAATGTACGCCTACATGACAGAAGAGGGCACCAGATCTCATTACAGATGGTTGTGAGCCACCATGTGGTTGCTGGGAATTGAACTCAGCACCTCTGGAAGAACATCCAGTGCTGTTATCACAGAGCCATCTCTCTAGCGTTACCAGACCGGTTTTATCTGTGTTTCCCTGGCTATCCTGAAACTCGCTCTGTAGACCAGGCTGGCCTCTGCTGGGATTAAAGGCATGCATGTGCTACCACCACCCGGCTAGCCCTGATTTTAATGACTTGTTAAGGTCTCTCACTGGACCTAGAGCTGTCTAGTTTCTCAAAGCTGGCTGGCCAGCAAGCCACCTGGGTCTATGTGTCCTCTACCTTCCCCCGTCCCCACACCAGCTCTAGGGTTACTGGCGAGGACAGCCACACCTGTCTGTTTTTGTTTTTGCTTTTTTTCGTGGGTGCTGGGCACGCACACAGGTCCTCGCTTTACCCACTAAGCCCTCTCCCCAGATCTAGGACTAGACCAAGCTGGCTGGTCCATCAGTCCCAAGGAATCTGCCCGTCTCTGCCTTCCCTATCTGGGATTACAAGCGTGTACTGCCATGGCCGCGTGTGTGTTTAGTGTGAGTTCTGGGGGGCGGGGTGGGGAATCCAACATGCCTCTAGCACTGTTAGCAGCTGAAGTATCTCCCAGCCTGACTTTGATGGGGGGGGGTCTCTCAGCGTGTGGCTCACAAAGTCTAATCCACCTCAGGGATGGTGTGGATGTTTGGAGAACCACTGCAGGGTGCCAGCCGGGGGTTTGGAACATTAACGTAGGTCCTCAGAGCTCTGAGCTGATCAGGTGTGCCAGTTCTTAGACAGGTCCCAGCCCGTGCTTACCCTCCCCCTAGGCCTGCTTGGAGAGAGTCTTCCCTGGCTGGTCACGTGGCTGGGCAACCTTGGTAACACCTGGAGCTCCAGCCCGGGGCCCCCCCCCCCCCCCCCCCCCCCCCCCCCCCCCCCCGTCATCAGGTGCCTTTTCCCAGGAAGACAGGGATTTGATTCTGGTGTTTGGGTTGTTTTTGTTTTTGTTTGGGGGAGGGGGCAGGGTTTGAAATAGGGTCTCTCTCTATGTAGCCCTGGCTGGCCCAGAACTCAAGACCAGGTTAGCCTCAAAAGTCTGCCTCCCAAGTGCTGGCTTAAAAGCATGCCCCACCACACCTAGCAACTTTTTTAAATTTGATTTTTGAGACAGGGTCCCACTGTGTAGACCAGACTGACATCAAATTCACAGAGATTGGCCTGCGCCTACCTTCCTAGTGCTAGGATCAAAGGGTGCTGGGAACTGAACCTGGATCCTCGGGAAGAGCAGCAAGTGCTTCCAACTGCTGGGCCCTCTCTAATCCCTTGCTGTTTTTGAGACAGGGTCTCTGTCTGCAGCTCAGATGGCCTTGGCTTCCCAAGTGTTGGAGACAGGCGTGCACCACCGTGGCTGCTCAGTTCTTTCCCACAGGTCTCAGGGCGCCCGCGCCCTGTTCCTGCCTCAGCTGCAAAGTGATGAACGGTGTGCCTGGAACTGCCGCTCTAACCCACGGGGCTGTCGCACATTTTAGGCCTTGGGGCTTAGGCCCAAGCCATGGCTTTCTGGAGGGTCGGGGAGAGTTGGAAGCCAGTCGGGTGCTGGCCTGGGGTTGGCGGGAATGTTTAGCTTCCAGGCTGTCTTCAACAAGATGACTGGCCTCACCGAGCCTTCTGGGGCCACACCTGCAATCCCAGCACCCAAGAAAGTTGAAGCAGAATTTTGGGTGCCAGACCAGCTTGGGGTACGAAACAAGACTCTGTCCTGAAAACAAATGGACACTGACCATATGGATGTGAGCAGAACAGACTCATGCTCTCAGTTTCCGTTCCGGTTGATGTGACGGGACAGAGTGGGGGATGGGAACCGTGCGGAACCTGCTGGCCGAGGAGGCCTTCTCAGGAGATGGCCCTGGAGGAATGGCGTGGGGTGGGAGGGTAGTGTCCTTTACCATGTGCGTGGTGTTCCAGGGACTCCCAAAGGTGTGGACTTCACGGCCGTGAAGAACCTTCTGCTGTCCGTGGACGGGGTGGAAGCCTTGCACAGTCTGCACATCTGGGCGCTGACCGTGGCCCAGCCCGTGCTCTCCGTGCACATAGCCATCGGTGAGTGAGGCCGAAGCGAGAAGCATCCAGAGGCTTGGGGCCTTGCCAAGGGTTTGCCAGGCTCTGGCCCCGAGCTGAGCATTTAAATGCCCTTTGACCCCCCGCCCCCGCCCCCGCCCCCCACTGCATTTATGGAGAAAGGTAACTGAGGGCTTGGGGTTGGTCAGGTCATGTGCGTGGCGGCAGTGAGTGGCTGGGGGAGACCAGCTGTAAGGCCAGAGCTTTTCTTGCTCTCTCGGGCCCTCCTAGTACAGGATATGGCATCTCTTGTCCCCTAGTCTGTTCCCCAGGGGTAGACGGGAGGTCAAGCATCCCACGTTTTTCTCTTCCCAGCTCAGAATGCTGACGCCCAAGCTGTGCTGAAGGTGGCGAGGGACCGCCTCCAGGGGAAGTTCAATTTCCACATGATGACCATCCAGATTGAGAGCTACTCCGAGGAGATGAAGGACTGTCAGGAATGCCAGGGCCCCTCAGACTGACTGACTGACTGGCTGGCCAGACACCATGGGAGGCACGGCCAGGACCTGTGGGTGGCGCAACCCGGACTCCAGGTTCAAGACACAGCCTGGTCCACGCCCGTGGGCCTCTCCTTGGCCTCCTATGAGCCCACAGGGTGGGGATGAGGCCATACTTCTCCTCCGGGGCTGTGTTTGGGCTGGATCCTCAGCTGACGTCACCCTAACATCACAGCTGGAAAGGCACTGAGGCACAGAACGGGACTCTGGCGTGTCCCCTTCCATCCAGGGTCTTTGTGTCTTGAACAGAAAATGGAACAAGACACACATTACTGGAAAGTCGGGCTTCCTTTTGCAGGGTCAGTCTCATTGATAAAAGAATTTTGAAACGGACTCAGAAGGATGCTTTGAAGACCTTTTTATTAGAATTTGGGAGAAAAACCACACAGGCCTAGCAAGCTGTGCATATCAGCGGCTGCTGGTAGGAGAATGAGAGAGGAGAAGGGAGAAAGCAAGCCCCGCCTTGAGTTAGGGTCAGAATGGAGTTTTTTTTTTTTTTTTAAGTTATTTATTTATTTATTATGTATACAGCATATGTGACTGCAGGCCAGAAGAGGGCACCAGATCTCATTACAGATGGTTGTGAGCCACTGTGTGGTTGCTGGGAATTGAACTCAGGACCTCTGGAAGAACAGCCAGTGCTCTTAACCGCTGAGCCATCTCTCCAGCCCCCCAGAAATGAGTTCTGTAAACGGCTGAGCGGCTGTGTTGGGGGGAGGGGCTAGAGAAACAGTGAGGAAACTCATCGTGTTGGGGCAAGCGTGCTAAGGGGTGTGGTCAGTACCCAAAGACAAACTAGAGAGCCGGGGAGGCTCTGGGTAGATAGAGGGCTGCCACAGAACCAGGGAGACCTGGGTGGGAGGTGGAGGTCGGATCCGTGGGGCTTGCTGGCCGCCTAGTCTAATCACTTCTCTGCCGTCTAGGTTCAGTGAGAGACTCTACTTCAAAAAAAGAAGTTGGAGAGCAATGGAGGATACCTGCTGTGGCCTCCACGAACGCCCCTCTGAGACACACACACACACACACACACACACACACACACACACACACACATACACACACACACATACACACACGCACATACACACACGCACACACACACACACATACACACACACACGCACACACACACACACACACACACACATGCACGCGCACACACACACACACACACACACACAGAATTTAAAGATGAAAAATGAGATAAAAAGGGGAAATCATGCTTTTGAATTAGAATTTGGGAAAACAGGCCAACTTAGCAGTTAAGGTCCATAAGCAACTGTCTTGTATGTGGGGGGTGGGGTGGGGCAGAGAGCCGTAAGTGCCCTGATTAAGGGGCTGGCTGATCGTGCCTTTCAGTTCCTTAGCACATCTTTGGGTGGCTGACAGGCCCGGTTGAGTGAACTCTCTAAAAAGAATGTGTGTGGCGGTCAGAGGACACTTTGTGGAGCTGCTTCTCACCACCCTTCTGTGAATTCCTGGGATCAATGACAGGCTGTCGAGCCTGAGCCACCCCTGAGGGAGGGGACAGTGGTATGTAATGTTCTAATCTTTGGAGCAGGTTAGACTGTTCTAGCTTCACCCTGGGCCAGGGTAGAACCTGGTTTCCATTCTTTGGACCGGGAGGAAGTTGCTTCTAGGAGACTGGCCTCAAGGATCCCCTCCCTGACTTGCTCTTCCCCATTCGGTCCCCACCAGCTGCCTCGTGAACCTGCAGCCACCGGGAACCCCTGCCCTGCCCATAATGACTTACTAAGGCTATCACCCTGAGATGTGGGGCCAAAGGGCACCTGAGGCTTCTCTGTATCTTGGTCACTTTGGCTGTGGGCCCCATGTGACTTCCTGGAGGAGGAGGCCTCTTACTAGGGAAGAACCTGGCTGGT
This sequence comes from Peromyscus leucopus, assembly GCF_004664715.2. Lineage (NCBI taxonomy): Eukaryota > Metazoa > Chordata > Mammalia > Rodentia > Cricetidae > Peromyscus > Peromyscus leucopus. The sequence continues at coordinate 135,117,512 of NC_051064.1, forward strand.
TTCTTCCTTCCTGGTACCTTAGCCCAGGAGACTGTCAGTGTAGCCACGGCCTTGACACAGGTGACAGGGACAGATTCCAGTTGGGACCATGCCCTCACAGTCCCGGGGCACCTCCCTCGACCTGATACTATCCCAGGAGATTGTAGACTCTGTTGCCTGGATGCAAGAGGAGAGACCTGTCCCGTCTCATAGAGGTGACAGGCCTAGCCCTGGGCCGATGTGTACACCTGTGGGAGGCCAGTCCTTAAGGTTGTCACTTCTCAGTGCTTGTGACTCATTCTTCGGGACACCTTCCTCCCAGGACTGTGAAGACAGCCTAGCTTGTCACACTCCCGCTGGTTGTGTATTGGTCACTTTGATCAGGGTTCTAGAAAAGGGACTCTGCCGTTGAGGTTGCTGTGAAGGGCCAGGCCAGTTTCCCAGCCTTCTGTCTTCACTTCGTTCTGGCAGGGAAGAGGAGAGGCAGTGTTTGCCTCCACCACACAGCCCCGTTTTTAAAATAAATGGCAAGTGCCGGGCGGTGGTGGCGCAGGCCTTTAATCCCAGCACTTAGGAGGCAGAGGCAGGCGGATCTCTGTGAGTTCGAGGCCAGCCTGGTACACAGAGTGAGATCCAGGACAGGTACCCTAACTACACAGAGAAACCCTGTCTTAAAACAAAACAAAACAAAACAAACAAATAAATAAATGGCAAGCATTTGCTTTCTATTTTTGGAGTCTGGTCTTTAGGGATTTTAAGTTTATGTGTATTAGTGTTTTGCCTTGCAGATATGAATGAGCACCACACACATACCTGGTACCATTGGAGGACAGAAGAGGGCGTCAGATCCCCTGGAACTCAAATTAGAGGTGGTGTGAGCCACCATGAGGGTGCCTGGACTGAACCCAGAGTCTCTACCCTGAGCCATCTCTCCAGCACCTTAGTTTTTTGTTTTGTTTTTATTTTAAGACAGGCGATTCAGGTAGCCCAAGATAACCTTGAACTCCTGATCATCTTAAATTTTTTACATCATTCGTTTTATGACTATTGGTATTTTTTGTCTGCTCATATGTCTGTGTGAGGGTGTCAGAAGCCCAGGAACTGGAGTCAGACAGTTATGAGCTGCCATGTTGGTGCTGGGAATTGAACCTGGGTCGTCTGGAAGAGCAGCCAGGGCTCTTAACTGCTGAGCCATCTCTCCAGCCCCTTAATTTTTCAAATTGATTATTATTGTGTATCCGTGCACAATGTGGGCATTTGCGTTACACAGTACGTGTGGAGGTCAGAGGACAACTTTTGGGAACTGGTTCTCTTTCCACTATGGGTCTAAGGATGGAATTCAGGTCACCAGTCTGTACTGTACCCACAGAGTGGTCTCTATGGCCCAGTTTCTGATCCTCTTGCCCCTGCCTTCTAAATGCTGGAATTACAGGTATATAGTAGATACATCCGGCTTTTCAATTTTTAATTTTAGATAGTCCATGCTAGCCTGCAGTTCCCATCCTCCTGCCTCAGCCTCCTGAGTACTGGATTATAGCATGTACCACATACCACCCTTGACCTCTCGTTCGTTCGACTCTCTCTCCATTTGTTAAAAACAACAGCAACAAACTTCCTGCCTTTCAGCACTGGTCTCCTGTGGCTCAGGCTCAGGGGTCCTTCAGCTCTTCAAGGTTTGTGTGGAATCAGTGTGACCCCGGAATGGGGAAGATGTGGTGGCTATGCACTCCTCTAGTCTCAAGTAACCAAGTGCCCACCCCTCAGCCTCCATCACCCCCCAGATTCTGGATCCTGGGCGTCTCTGTGTGCCACATCTTTATGTCTCTCAAAAGATGGTCGTTGCTGTGCTTTTTGTGGTTGCTGATAGGTTGAGATAAGTCTCTCTGTGCCTGTGGTCCACGATGGCCAGGGACTTTCAGAGGGTCCCCTGCCCCTCCTGAGTGCTGAGACCATAGACATGAGCTCCTGGACCATCTTCTTCCTCTTCCTTTGAAGTAGTGTGTGCAAATGCTTGTACGCACGTGCGTGCGTGTGTGTACACTTATCTGTATGTGAACCACGTGTTTGGGTGCCAATAGAGACCAAAGAAGGACGTTGAATCCTCTGGAAAGGGAGTTATAGGTGTTTGTGAACCATTTAATGTGAGCGCTGGGAACTCAGGAACTCAGGGTCCTTTGCAAGCATCTGGTTATTTGCAAGCACCCAGGGAGCTCTCTAGCCCTCACAGCTTTCATTTTTATAGATGAGATAACAAGGTTCAGAGAGGCAAAGTCACACAGCAGATGTGAGACAGACATCTGCATGACTTGGCTAATCTGTTACAGCAGGGGTTGAGACCTAACCTGAGCAGAATCCAACAGTGCCTTCCACACGGGCACAGCCAGCTGCAGGCAGCCGGTTGTCCTGGGTGTCCATCCGAGCCACAACTGCAAGGTGCCTCCTGTCCCCTGACTGGCCCTGGCACCGGGTGCCCTCCATCCTTGGCGGGGTGCCCTGACTGCAGCTGTGCGGGTTCCTCACCCTCAACTGCTCTTGACCGTGGGCCAGGCCACCTCCCCACACTTTAATCTCCAGGCCCCGCTTGCACCTCAAGCATCTGACAGCTCCCGGCTTCCAATAAACGGCCCACTTTCCACACCCAGCTGTGACAGGCTCCAGGGAGGACCTGAGTCACACAGGGGCCGGGAGAGAAGTTGGGGAGAGGGGGTGTGAGGCCTCAAGGGACAGACTGTTCCGGCCAACAACCTAGTCACGGGAGTTTCCACAGTGGCCGAGGCCATCAAAGAAGGAAAACACCTGATACCTTGGACCGGGGTTGGAGCCCCACCCCCACCGTCTGGAGTCACCACAGTCCCCCACCACGCTCCCCTTGACCCTGAGTGCCCGCCACACCGTGGCAGCTGCTGTACGGTATTTATAGCCTGAGCGTGAGTGGGCAAGGACACGTGCTTTATTTCGGAAGCGATAATTCCAGTTCCAGGTGGATGAACCTATGAAAAGCACCGTCCCCTCCCCCACCCCTCTCTCACCTACGGGACGCTGGGGACAGCCCTCTCCTCGCAACCAGAGCCCATCTGCAAACCGCCCAAGCTCCAGTGTGCAAAGTGGGGTCCTGTCTTATTCCTCCCGAGTTTTCAGACTGGGGCTGCACACACCAGTGCCTCTCCACTTCCGGTCAGCTCTCCCTCTTATCCGTACTTTAACTCCATCCATGGCCTGGCATTGTGGCTCACGCCTGGAACTCTAACACTTGGGAAGCTGAGGCAGGAAGCCTGGGTTACAGAGTCAGGCCTTGTCTCGCTCCCTCACGGCCACCACCACCCCCCAAAAAAAAAGAAAGAAAGAAAGAAAGAAAAGAAAAGAAAATTCAAGAAAGAGCCAGGCGGTGGTGGCGCACGCCTTTGATCCCAGCTCTCTGGAAAGCAGAGGCAAGTAGATCTCTGTGAGTTCGAGGCTAGCCTGGTCTACAGAATGAGTTCCAGGACAGACAGGACTGTACAAAGAAACCCTGTCTTGAAAAACGAAAAATGAAAGAAAAAAAAATTCAAGAAAGCAAAACCAAATTCCTTTGAAGGGAGAGCAGTACAGCAGCTGACCTCTAGTGGTGAAGATTGGTAGTGCAGTGCTGGAGTCTTGATGGAGCCCAGCAACCCTGGTGTTTACCGATGACTGCTTTTTTTGTGAACTAGGAACCCCAGAGCAGGGGATGGAGTTTTGCCTCGTGCACACTCTGCCCATGTTCCACCACGCTGGCATCCAGTTAATACTCTTGTAACTATAGGTCAAATATTTACCATGCACCTGCCAGACCGAAGAAAGGAGGGGCAGGATCCGCCCTCCGGAGCTCCTAGGCCGGTCCTGGGACCAGGCGGTGCGCCCAAGCACTCCACGTGAATCGTGCAAGGACTTCGAGACCACCAAGGAGGTGAGTGGGCATGCGGGTCAGGAATGGAACAGGCAGAGATGCCGAGAAAGGCATTTCAGGGACCGGGATCAGCCTGTGTCCCGGCCTGTGCCAAACCAAACGTTGTCCCGCAGCAGCCAAGGGGAGACCCGGCCCCTCAGGGCGCCCTGTCATGATTGGCCAACCGGGACATGACTTTTATACATCTAGATTGGTTCTCTCCTGTCCGTCCAGCCGGCAGGGGCAGCACTTTGCCTAGGGCTTCTCTAGACTGCGGTACTTCTTGCGTTGCACAGACACCGGGTCCTTGAACAGTACCGGGTCCAGACGCACTCGAGAGGACACCAGAGGCATGTGGCCGAACCCCGCTGCCACACGGTTGATGCAGTCCTGAGCCAGAGGCTGAGGCTCTGGTCCCGGTCCAGGTCCCTCAGCGGCCTAAGAGGTGGAAGGGAAAAGTATTGTTTTTTTTTTTTTTTTTTTTGATCCCCGACCCCTGCCGCAGCAAGAAAGATTTGGATTAGATGGCAAGAGAGAATCCACGCGTTTCCTTTCCCAACCCGTGCTTTCCTAGTGAGGACCAGTTCCCCGAGGGCTCTCTCACCAGTGGGGCAGCCTCCTGGTGCTGCCTGCCATAAGGCACCTTGATTGGAGGCAGCTTGGTGACAGTTGCTACCAGGAAGTTCATCAGGACGTCCACACAGGTGGGAGTGTCATCTGCCAAGGTCCTCAGGGTCTTAGGCAGGGAGTGGGTGAAGAGGGTGTGGTAATACCTGTAAGGCATAAGGTAAACCTCAGGCAGCGGGGAGAGACAGGAACGGCTGCAGGCAGGGTCCATTCTTCCTTTGACCCAGACCTCAAGCCACTTTCCAAGACCTGTACCCCACCCCCTAACTCCTCTTACGGGGAGCTCCTGTCCTGGGCATGTTGCTTAGGGGATGGGCAATTCTCTATCCTTCCAACCCCTCCTTGGGGCCCATTTTCTGGGCTCCCAAGTTTGAACTCTGACCGAGTTAGACTTGGTGGTTCCAAAGCCATCAAACCTGGCTACCCAAAGATCGGCTTCAGGGAGACTGTAAAAGCTGGGCCCGATCTGCACACATGAGGATTGCCCTTCTCCATCCTGAGAGCGCCATGCAGAGCTCCTTGGAAAAATCTATAAAAAGTTCCACGATACGTAAGCCGGGCGGTGGTGGCGCACGCCTTTAATCCCAGCACTCGGGAGGCAGAGCCAGGCGGATCTCTGTGAGTTCGAGGCCAGCCTGGGCTACCAAGTGAGCTCCAGGAAAGGCGCAAAGCTACGCAGAGAAACCCTGTCTCGAAAAACCAAAAAAAAAAAAAGTTCCACGATACATGGATGAGGTTTAAACAGATTACAGAATCACTTTCAAGAGGCCCCGGGAGCCACGCCTGGTGGGGAACCGCACCTGTAATCAATCTCAGCACTCAGGAAGACAGGAAGTTCTCATGCTTGAGGTCAGCTTGCACACCTGAGCTCAGCTTGGGCGGCACAGGGGGGCCCTGTCTCTGAATCAGGGTTTCACACATCCCAGGCTGACTTCAAACTCACTGCCCAGCTGAGTGTGATCCTGATCCCCCTGCTTCCACTGAACCAGGGCTGGGGTTACAGATGTGTGCCATCACGCCCACTTTTACTCAGAATTGGGGATGGGACCCAGGCATCGCACATGCTAGACAAGCTCTTTTACCAACTGAGCTAGCTTCCCATCCCAGCTCAAAAACAAGTAAGGAGATGCCCCCACCACCCAGATCACATTACTGGGAACAGGTTTATCTAGGCCTTGAACCTTGACTCCAGACAGCAGGAACCCACCCACCCACTCCTAGGTCGGGCCTGGAGCCTCTGGCCCTTTCTCCCTGTGCTGGGGCCAACGTCTGCACCTGTGGTAGAAAGCAGCCGTAGTGAGGACCATGGAGAATTCATTGGCCATCTTAGTACTGTAGCCCCATCCACCCCGGGCCTCATCCCAGAAGTGGTTCCAGGTCAGAAAGCCCACCATCCGCTCAGGAAAGCTCTGCCACACCACAAAGGCAAAGTCCACCTGCAGAGAGAGGGATTTAAGCGAGCTGTGAGGAGGGACTTCCTGACCAAAATCCTTATAGCCTATGGTGGGGGTGCGGGTGGGGGGGAAACAACCTGCCTGAGGGGTTAGGGCGAGGCTTAGGGGACCGGGGATGGGAGCCATGGCTGGGAGTTTTACTAGAAGTTTAACATGAGTGTTTCTGGGGGGACTTGCCCAGCCAGAGGCCCAGGGCTGGATTTCAGGGCTTGGGAACCTGAGGAAGCTGAAGTGCCCTCACCTCACTGGTAGAAAGAGTGCTTCGGGCATCAAGGCTGAGGATGGCGGTGGTGCTGATGTCGCTGTACGGGAAGAATCGGTCACTGGCCTGTGGTGGGGCAGAGGGAGTTGGGGGCGACTCAGCCATGCGAAGTTCCCCTCAACCCCGACCCAGTAAGAGTGAGCCCGTCAGATAGGGTGTAGAAGCCTGCCCACAAGCCTAGACTGCAGTTCCCCTTCATCTCTAAGGGCCCTGTAGTTTGGCATCTAGGGTTCCCTCTATTATCATATCATTCACTCTTACCAACCCTGGGTCAATTATTTGAAAGCATCGGACTCGGCGAGATGAAAGTGTCTTGCGTCCAAGCACCGGACCGGCGTGGGTGCATGCGATGTGGCGTTGTGCGGGTTCCCAGCGCCCACCCGTTGCAGCCCACCATGCCGCTCTCTGTAGTATTTCTCCATGGACCCACGTTCCTCATCCGAGACCCTACTCCTTCCTTATTTGAGACATCCATGCAGTCTCTTGCCTCCCATGTTACGGGAATCTCAGGGCTCTAGAAGTGTATTTCCCAGGGCTGGAAATGGAACCCAGGACCCTGCCCCTACCCCTGAGCCCACCCTAGTGTAAGAGAATCATTCCCATTAGACCTGCAGCTAGAACCCATGGCCTGATTCCTTCAGACCCATAGAGAAGCCCAGCTTGGCTCAAAACATCCTGATGTCAGCCCTCCCTGGTCCCCAGTGGGAGTCTTCCCCTGTCACCTTCTTATGCCCCTTGATGACTGTCAAGGGCACCGTTGTCTCAGGCCACCTGTCAGGGGGTGGCTTCTCACTGCTCCAGAGGATCAGGATCTAGGAAGAAAGGGGATGTATCTGAAGTCTGGGATCAGGATTAGAAGGGGAGTCCGGGTGATGGATGGAGCACGGAGAGCAGCTACTTATGCACACGAGTCGGGGTGCTCAGTGGACACATGTCCCTTCCATCGCCACCTTTAGACTTGCCTCTGCTCTTCTGGAAGGCAAGAATTCTGGTTGAGGCCGGGCGGTGGTGGCTCACGCCTTTAATCCCAGCACTCAGGAGGCAGAGCCAGGCGGATCTCTGTGAGTTCCAGGCCAGCCTGGTCTATAGAGCGAGATCCAGGACAGGCACCAAAACTACACAGAGAAACCCTGTCTCGAAAAACAAAAAAAAAACAAAAAAAAAAAAAAAAAAAAAAAAAGAATTCTGGTTGAGACTGGATGGTGGTGAATGCCTGTAATACCAGCATTTGGGAGGCAGGGGGAAGCAGATCTCTGAGTCTAATCAGGGCTAACCAGTGCTACATAGTAAAACTGTCAATAAATAAATAAGTGCGCTCTCCCTAGACAGGGTCTCTTTCTGTAGCTATCTTCGAACTCACTCTGTGGACCCGGCTTGAGCTCACAGTCTGCCTCTGCCTCCCAAACGCTCTTAGTAAAGTCACCTGCCACACTTTACATGCAACCCCACCGTCCTCGAGAGCTTGCACCCTCCTCTGCGTCATCCCTGCTCCGTCCCAGGCCCCGTCTTTAGAGGCTCCCCCTGTACCCCGGCCTCGCTACTCCCTTCCTCTGAGAATCAACCTGGATTCTTTGGTGGTTTTTTGTTGTGGTCTAGATCGATGTATTATTTTATGCACCGCACAAAAGTTCTGCCTGCATGTCTGTGCGCCAGGTGCCTGCCTGCCTGGTGCCTACAGAGGTAAGAAGAGAGGCCAGATCCCCCTGGAACTGAAGTATTGAAGTCACCAACGGTTGTGAGCCATCCTGTGGGCGCTGGGAGCCGAACCTGGGCTCTCTGAAAGAACAAGAGCTCCTAACCAATGAGCCATCTCTCCAGCCCTGTTGGGTTTTTGTTTGTTTGTCTTATGGCTTTCCAGACAGAATCTTGTTACGTAGTCTCAGCTGGCCTTATACTCACTGGGTGGCCCAGGCTAGCCTGCCTCCAACTCTCAGTATCCCTCCTGCCTCAGCCCGAGTGCCGGGATTACAGGCATGAGCCACTACACCCGGCCACCTGTGTTCTCGGTGAGACTGGACGGTCTTGGCACCAAGAACCTGCTAACATTACAAATGATAGGGAGGAGTCCTCTCCTGCTTCTTTGGTCCTTAGCACTAATGCCCCAGGTCTGATCTCAAGGTGAGAGAATGAATGAGTGAATGAATGAATGAACAAATGCATGCTTCCTTCCAGCCTCACCAAGAAGCGCCTGCTCTTCTAGGACTTCACCAGTTCTGACGGAGTTCAGGGAAAGAACAGGAAGCTTGAGACTTAGAGTCAGCAAGACTCTGGAAATCCTTCCTCCCTGTGCCTTTCCCATAGATGTGTGCTCAGCTAGGGCCTGGCTCTGTTCCTTGTGTCCTCCCTGGACCCCAGGGCTCCATCTGGGGGGGCTGGGGGGGAGGGCAGACCTGGGCACAGTGCCGGGAACCTGCCACCGCCTGGATAAGCTTCAGCAGGGGCTCGCCAGAGACCCCTACCCAGATCAGGGCGCTGAAACGGCTCTCAGGGCTGGAGCCTGGAGGAAGGAGACACAGGCGTTAGTTAGGAGGGAGAAGGCGGGGCCCCTTGGAGAGTGACCTCAGTTGGGGGACCCCAAAGAACCAGGAGAGATGTTAGAGTTTGAAGCTAGGGCACACCTGGGGAGGGCTGGGGTCACCTCAAGTTGTCCCACCCCCAGGACGTACCCTGTTGCTGGTGATAAAAGGGGAAGTCCTTCAGGCTCGTGGAAAAAGTGGGGAGAGCCAGGAGTGCCCCTGGGGGGCTGTTCCACATCAGTGAGGGGTGAGCTGAGGCCCCCCAGACCCGGTCCTGAATGATCTGTGAAAAGAGGCGCGGCTTGCAGGGGGCGTGGCTAACGTGTGGGGTTCAGACCGAGGGTTGTGGGTGGGGCCAGAGGAGGGGCAGAGCCTGCAAGAGGCGGGGCCTGAGGGTTGCGGGATGGGACCCCCACACCTTTCCGGTGCAGAACAGCGGAGAAGCTCGAAGCCAGAGGAGCCTTCTGCTGTAGTGGGAATGTACAGGTGACAGATGGTGACATGCCCTCCCCTCCTTTCCTCACTACACACACACACACACACACACACACACACACACACACACACACACACACACACACGTGGGGTCATGCCCTTCTTTCAGGACTCAAAATTCTGAAAGAACCGGACCCTTTCCCAACCCAGCCCTCCAGACTGCTTCTGCCATGAGTTAGGGAGAGGGAGCCTATGTTTGAAATCCACAGGCCACCGTGGTGTCCTCTGACATGCAAGCTCAGGACTGGGGGAGAACGTGTGTCCGCGATCGCACAGCCACCACTGGGTCTTCCCGGAAGCACCAAGGGAGGACCCACAACACAGGCAGAGAAGGATGGAGAGAAGGATGGAGGGGGAAGAGCTGGGAGGAGCCCGGGGGTGGGGGCGCCTGCAGGTGAGTCTCCGTCACCTCCAGTGTGGTATGGATGACTTTTTCCACCGAGGAGAAGTAAGCGGTCCACAGAAACTGGGTCTGCTGCCGCAGGGAGAGAATCCTCGACGGCGGCATTTCACGGAGAGCAGCCAGGACCTGGAGGCGCAGAGAGAGGAAAAGAGGAGGCCCGGAGTCGGGCCCTGCCTGACCCCAGAAAGGAGGAAGCTGATGTCAGAGCTCTGGGATTTGGGAGCTTCCAGAGATGTGCACCCCGTCTGTGTTCAGGGTCACACAGCTGATTTTAAGTGACAATGTTAGGCGAGGTGGAATATACCTGTCAATCCTGGCACCTAGCAGGCAGAGGCAGGAGGGTCTTGAGTTCAAGGCCAGCTTGGACTAAGAGACCTTGTCTTAGAAACAAAAACAAAAAACAAAAAAGGGTAGGAGTGGCTGTGTGTGTGTGGGAAACAGAGGGACTCAGTTGACAAAGTGCCTGCAGAGCATGTTCAAAGCCCCGGGTTCGATCCTCAACACCACATAAACTGTCAACACTGACACATGCCTGTAATCCCAGCACTCAAGAGCTGGAGCCAGGAGGATCAGAAGTTCAAGATCATTCTAGGCTGCACAGGGGGTTTAAGGCCAGCCTGGGCTACATGAGACTCTATCCAAAATACCAAAGTGGAGAGGGGGAGACAGTAACTGTCACAATACCTCCAGTCTTACTTTCCCTATCTGTGGAATGGGTACATTAAACGCCTCCATCATAGGTGGTTGTAAAGACTCAACTAGAAAATGCCCATTTAGTGCTTAGGTCATGTGGAGACTGTGTGTGTGTGTGTGTGTGTGTGTGTGTGTGTGTGTGTGTGTGTGTCCAAGCCTGTTTGAACATGTTCTTTTTGAGACTATCCCAGGCTACCCTCCAATTTGCTATGTAGTAGGAGATGACCTTGAACTCCTGATCTCCCTGCCTCACACTCCCTAGTGTTGGGATTCTATGTGTGGCCACCACGCCCAGTTCAAGGACAGTCACTGCTCACTTTCACGCCTCCTCCTCGGACCTAACTCCTAACCACCTAACTCCTGGGGCTCCTTGAGGCAGCTCCCACGAATTCTTCAGACCCAGAAAAAATTAATTTCATCAGATGGAAAAGACACAGGGCCTTACTCATTTTCTTCCAGCTGAGCCCCAGAGATCACCGGATCTAACTTATCCCATTGTAGAGATGGGGAAACTGAGGCTGAAAGTGCCTCAGAACTTGCTCTCAGCACCCTCCAGCGTCTCCACCTTCATCTACGTCTATGGGAGCTCCGGAGGCAAGGACGACGACAGGAATGATAAGAAGGGGGGCAAGTTCCTGGGGTCCCTCCCCTGAAGAGCCCCCCACCGTGGCACAGACCCTGAGCTACCTGCAACGGGAGCCTCTCATCGGCAATGATGGCTGCCTTGGTCCAGTCGATGACTTCAGAGAAAGGCAGCTCCCAGCGAGGGCTGAGGAGCACAGGGATGCAGCCGGCCTGGGGGGCAGGGCAGTCATTGGGGAGCCCAGCCCCTCCCTGCCCACACTCACCACCACCCCAGTCCAAAGCCCCTGCTGTGAGGGGGAAGGATGAGAGGAGAATATATTTTTTCTTTTTGCGGGGGGTCGGGGAGGGAGACAGGGAACCCCCTTCCTGTGTGCATGGGCCCAGCATTCCTGCTAGCCCGAGGGTGGAGGTGCAGGGTGGGGACACTCAGGTTGGGGTGTACCTGAAGGGCTTGGAGGAAGCAGGAGGCGGCAGATCGGTGGCCAGGAATGAGGCAGAAGGTGGCTTTGGGTAGTGTGTCTCCTGGGTGGGTCCTGAGAAGGTGCAGGAAGGTCTCTGGACACCGGAGCCCGAGCTTGGCCACCCCAGTGGCCTGCAGGGACACTTCCATCGTCCCAAGATGTTGACGCCCACCGTGTGCTCATACACAGAGCCACGCACTGACAGGAACGGAACCAGGAGCCGTGGCCTGGCATCGCCTCTGCTCACTGCTCTGTGGGGATTCAGAACCCCTGCGTGCCCTTGGTGGCCTCAGACATCTCCCTCCTTTCCCTTGGTCCTCAGTTCCCTCACTGACAAAGTGGGAGACGCCTGGATGCTATGTCCCTTCCTTTCACTTCCACTCTGGCCCAGCCCCCCATCACCTGAGTGACCCCACACCCAGCCCCCCATCACCTGAGTGACCCCCACACCCAGCCCCCCATCACCTGAGTGACCCCCACACCCAGCGTTCCTGCACTGGTGGCCCAGCCATGAAAGGCTTCTCTGTACTGAGGTGGGCTGGGCCTCCAGCCTGGAACCGCACAGGAAACTCTTGCCCACAGGCCTGTCTTGGAGGACAGGCCTCCTCTGTTCCCCCTCCTCCTCCCTCAGCCCCAGGGCCATGATTAGTTGTGCCGTGAGTCTGAGGGAGACTCAGCCACAGCCGCTTCAGTGCCGCCTCTCTGGGTCTGCCAGCCCAGGGAACCAAAGCCTACAGTCCAGCCAGGGAAGACAGGACCAGAGCGGACCCATGGGCGCGCACAGTGCTCAGTGAGGTGCCTGGAGGGCGCCACCCAGGAGCCTCCTCAGCTGCTCTCTGCTCTCAACCTGACCGCCAGCAGTATCGGGCAGCTTGGCTACGAGCACCTCTGGTCACTGAGGGGGACTGAGTCTCAAGAAGAGGGACTGGGCTGTGGCGAGAACTCAGATGTGCCAATTCCAATTCCCGGGTATTTCAGCCGTCATGAGGATAAGTCCAGGGGTGCACCAGGAGCCTCTGGAAGGCTTCACCACAAAACGAACATCACCCCCTCATCACATTAAAAGCTGTAGCACTAGCCAGGCAGGCCCAACTCCCCTCCAGTAAGCTGTACGGAACTAAAGGAGCCACAGAGAAAAGGGGCCACTGCACTGACTCTACCCTTGGCTTTTAGTTCCCCTCATCTCACCTTTGTGCCTCTACATGCCCCCTCCCTTCATCCCGAGGCCCTCTCTGCCTCACATGGGTAGTTCCTTCTGTTCTGCAGCAAAGACCTGGCTCAGTGACACCTTCTCCAGGAAGCCTTCCTTGATATTCCAGCCAACCACCACTCCTGGCACAGTTTTAAGAGCTGTCCCTGGATGAAGATCATTCTCACAGCAGCTCACTGAGACGGAAAACGCTGCTACCCTAGCCTATCTGACAGGTGAGGAAACTGAGGCCTGAAGACGTACTTAGCTCTGAAGCAGAGCAGACTCCAGTGATTCTCAACCTTCCTAACACTGCGACCCTTTAACACAGTTCCTCATGCTGTGGTGACCCCCAACCACAGAAATATTTTTGGTGCTACTTCATAACTGTAATTTTGCTACTGTTGTGAATCGTAATGTAAATTCCGATGGTCATAGGTGACCCCCGCAAAAGGGTAATTCGACCTGAGGGGTCACGACCCACAGGTTGAGAACTCCTGCTCTATAGCCTCCCTCTGCTTAACACTGTACCACTGATCCACCTGCCTCCCTGCTAGGGCTGAGTTAGCCGACAGGGGTCCAGTGCCCTCTTCTGCTCTCTCTCTCTTTTGTTTTCGTTTTTTTTGTTTGTTTGTTTGTTTGTTTTTGAGACAGGGTCTCACTATGTAGCTCTGGCTGTCCTGGAACTCATAGAGATCTGTCTGCCTCTGCCTCCTGAGTGCTGAGGTTAAAGGTGTGTGCCACCACTGCATCCTGGCCTCTTCTGGTCTCTCAAGGTATCTTGTGACGTTAGATCCCCAATGCCCAGTGAATGCTGAGTGGGCATGGCAGTCCACTTGTAAAGTGAACACGAGGTGTATGGAGATGGGATCCTGTGAGCAAGCTGGGGGGCTAGACTAGGTGGATGGGCAAGCTCTGTATGAGGTAAAGAACAATCGAGGGAGACAGCCATCAACTTGGGGCCTCCATGTGCATGTGCACATGTGTGTACATGGACCCCCACACATATGTGGCCACGTACATGTGAGCTAGCATGCATGTATGCACACCACAGGCATGTACAGACTTTTAAAAATGGAGAAGAGGCCGAGCCTGGTGGCACACATCTGTAATCTCAGTTCTTGGGTGGCAGAGGTAGGAAGATCCAGCGTTCAAAGCCATCCTCATCCACACAGTGAGTTGAAAGGCAGCCTGGGCTATAGGAGACCCTGTCTCAGAAAACCCAAACAATCAGACAAACAGAAGAAGAGGTATATGGGAGCGCCCACATATACCCTGGATGCACAGAACCCTCCAGAAAAGAAAGATACAAGACGAAGGAACCAGTGCTCAGCTCTGGACAGGAAACCTGGGTGGCCGAGCCAGGTGGGAGGGGGACTTTTGAATGTGTACCCCTTTGTACCACTGGAATTCTTCATACTGTGAATGAATCACCTATTCATAAAAATAAAGAAATTACAATTTCAGTGGGTGGGCCCTTATTCCAAAGCAACAGGAGACTATTCAACCAGCGTGGAAAAACACTGGCACGGGAACAAAAAGCACAGTTCTGAACCCCAACCCCCCTGAGCGCTTGGCCAGAAAAGTGAGGGGACCTGGGGAGCAAAGAGCCCCCGACACTCTCCACACACACAGCTCCCCGAGTCTCTTTCCTGTGCCCCGAGATGGGGACTAATATCTCCGGTGGGGGATGCTGGGAGAATCAGTAATAATGGAGGAGGGTGGGGAGAGCGCAGTCCCCTGGGTAGTCTCCACCACCTGCCTGCCAGCCCGGGAATGTGGGACAGGGGCAGGGACTGAAGTGCCTCTTTCTTTGGCCAGTGCCTGTTTATTCAGGCCATCTTCTGGGGCTGGCCTCCCTCTCTCCCTCTGTCCCTATGCATTCTGGCCTAGGCAGCTGCCAGGTACTTCCGAGAAACTGAGGACAATGAATGACCGCCACACACACAGCAGATCTTGGAAATAAACGCATCATGGGAAATGCTGCCCGGAGCAGGATGGACTGATATACACCTGTAGTCCCTATCCCCACACTCAGGAAGCAAAGGCAGCACAATTATTGCATGCTCAAAGCCATCAGGTCTATCCTGAACCTTCCAAGTAGGCCACAGCGGAAAGAAAACAGCTACCCAAGTGTCTACAGGTGACCTCTGCTACGCCGGAACAGTTTCCCCTCAGCACACAAAGTAATAACTAAAGCTAGCCCAAAGAGGGACTTCCGGTGAGCAAGCAGAGCCAGTGAGTGGACAGCGGGAAAAGAGAGGGCACAGTGACCCTGGCATGGGAGCCTTGTCACCAGAGGAGAGTTCCTGTTAGGCTCCGGGCCTGAGGAGCCCCAAGTTCTCCAGAAGTCTCCAGAAGGGCTGGCCATGGGAATGACAGGGCAGGCTCCCAGGAGGTCTCCCAAGTGCCCCCAGGAGGTAAGGATTCCGTTCCCTTCAGGGCCCAGAGGCAGAACTGGAGCTTGGCCACGGGAAGGAGGTCCTGGGGGAAGCTGAGCTCAGAATAGCCCAGCTGGAGGACAGGGGTGGAGACCACAGGAGGAGGCAAAAGACAGAAGCTAAGGACTATAACTCAGGTCTGCCCTGGGGCGATGGAGAGGGAGCCCTGGCCCCACAGCCTGGACAACCTTAGAAGCTGGAAGTGGTGGCCTTCTGGAGACATAAGGGTTCAGTAATTAGGAGTGACAACCTTAGGTCACTTAAGAATTAGAAGCGTGCCCTGCAGAGCAGCACTCAGGTGGAGGGCTGTCTCTCTACAAGCTCCATGCCCTCATGTCTACGCAGGCATTGGCTCTGGTAGGAAGTTCTTTCAATCTGCCCTAAGTCATCTTTCTAAAATCAAAGCCTGTTGTTTCCTTGAGAGATTAATCTCCAAAATTAGACACAAGAGCCGTTTCCAGCTGGGACCAGTTACCAGTCTCTGTGGTTCCCTTGAGGCCTTTGACAGGATTGATCATAACTCTTGCTCAAAACGCAGAACCGTCATACTGAAGGCTTTGGAGACAGGCGGTTCTGGATTAAAATATTGGCTGTGCTCACTCTGCCCGGTGGCCACAGGTTAAGTTACTTAACCTATATCTTCTTTAGAATACAGATACTTTAGTGACAGTGGTTAGAACTATTTTATTATATACAATAGTGTGTGTGTGTGTGTGTGTGTGTGTGTGTGTGTGTGTACATGTGTGGAGGCCAGAGATTGAGGTTGGGTGTCTTTTTCAGTCACTTTCCACTTTATTTTTTTCACATTTATCCATTTATCTGTGTGCATGGGTGCCTATGTGCTTTGGAGAGGACAGTTCCCAGGAATCTGTTCTCTCTCTAGCTTGTGGGCGTGGGGACCGAACTCAGGTTGTCAGGTTTGCGGGCGAGCGCCTCTGCCCACAAAGCCACCTCTCTATTTTTTAGGGCAGGGAACCTGAAAGTCACTCTCTTCAGCTCTAGGGATCTTCTGCCTCTACCTCCTCAGCACTGGGCTGTTGCATGGGGTGGGGGTGGGGTGAGGCTTGAACGCCTGTCTTTATGTTCGTAAGGCAAACGCCATATGACTGACCTCCCTCCCCGGGCTGTAACCATTGTTTATGGAAATGCTTACACCAAGTGAGTGATACCTAAATGTCTGTTACATAAAACGTTAGGCGTAGGAGGGACTAGGGTGACAGGAATCGGGGAGCGGGGAGCAGGGGCGAGCCATGCCGTGTTTCTAAGATTCCTCAAGGGAGAATTCCAAAAACTGCCTTTCACACCCTTTGAGACAATCATCTGGTGGAAGTCCACCCTGCTGTCTAACTCTCTCGACTACTGCGGCTGAGACCGGTTTTGTCAGGACTGGCTCGCTCGGACAGGATGCCACTCTTGCCCTGTACCTCCTTCCTCTGGACTAGCTCCTTTCGCAGCCCCTCCCATTCAGCTCCCCAAGGGTAGATTTACTTACTGATGGGGTCCGGGGTCTTGCTCACAGAGCCTGCCCAAGGGCAGGCGGAGGCATGGGTGCTTACGGTGCGCCACCTGCCCCTCTCCTCTGCGACGGCCAGTAAGGTGGCTCCGGGCTGGGGACTGTGCTGCTGCAGCTGGCCGGGAGCCCCACCTTGCAATGGGTGAGCTTCCGGAAGATATGGGAGCGCGACATCGAAGCCTGGTCGGAAGATGTCCGAGGAGGGGCTGGCCTCAGCGACCATGGCCTGTCCCAGCCTGGTGCAGGGGCTGGGTACAGACTGAGAACCAGGTGGTTCTGGCCCCCATTCCAGTACGGAGGCAGGGGCCCGCACGCTCCTCTGTGGTCCTGGCTGGGGAGAAAGAGTGGAGGCAAGCTTCTGCTGGGCTAAGTGCATAGTATCGGGAGCCTTCCAAGAAGTCCAGGATCCCGCGATGAGCCTCAGTGGTTGGACCAGCCGGGAGGTGCACAAAGATGCTGAGGACATTTCCCTTACATTTGGAGGTGTCAAAGCAGGCTCCCCAGGTGCAGCTGCTCCCCCGGGGGGCTTGAGGAAGCTGTGGGGCATCTTCTGGGAGTGTCTCAGACTGGGAGAAACTCTGTAGGAAGGCAGCATCCAACCAGCGGGGCCAGCTTTGGGAGCTCCCCGGGAGAGGTCCAGGTGGTACTGCCAGGTGAAAGGGGAAGACTCCCAGGAGGATGAGGAGGAGCCAGGAGACTGACAGTACCAGCCAGAAGGACTTCCTTTTCCACAGGGGCATGTGGCCACCCGCAGCCAGGGCCAGAAGGAAGTCAGGAACTTCTGTAGCAAATGGGGAAGGTGGGGACCCCAGGGCAAGAGAGAGGATCTGGGAATCCGGGCTCACTGCACAGAAGGGGAGGCCGAGACTCATTGAAGGCAGGCTTCCTGCCTATGTTCAAACAGCGTTATTGGCCACCTGTAGGACTGACCCCTTTGGGGAGGCCCTGACTTTCTGAACATGCCTTCCCACAACCTGGTCAGCCTTTGCCCTCTCATCGGGGCCCTCTGCCCAGGGCCTCTGCTTGGGCTGATGCAACCCTTGCCCAGACCACAAGACCGTGTCCATCTGCCCTCGTGGCTGCACCCCTGACCTTGCCTTGGCCCAGAGGCAGGCTGTCTGCCAGACCATGGAGAACTAGTCTGGGCTCATGGGGATGGGGTGGCTGGGGGTGGCCAAGGGTGATGTGGAAGGAAGCAGGGCTGGTCTCTCCCTCTCCTGCCTCTGCACCAACAGCCTTTGAGAAATCCTGACTGCCACTGTAGCTTGGTGGTTAGCTTTCTGTGGCAGAGCTAAAAATAGACCTTATGCCCATGTGGGCCACCAGGGCCAGCTGAAGTTAAGAGTCCGGGTGCAACCCATGCCTGCTGTCTGGGGCTGAGAGGATTCGGGCTCCTGTTCTTCTTCCCTTCTGCTATGGCCCTAGCCCGGCAGCTCCCCGGGACCCTCTAGCTGGGAGCTGTCACAGGCAGAGGCCAAGACCTACGCTCCGATCCTGCTCCTGCCCCACAAGCGCAGCCGCCAGCTCCAGGTCCACGCCAGTAAGCATCTGGTCGGTCCAGGTCGCTTTCCTAGCTGCAGCCTGACTCCGCCCCGCAAGCCCTGATTGGCTCCTGGCTAGGAGGCAGGGTCTCTACTTAACCCTTGCAACCCACTTTGCTAGCGTGCTGTTTTGTTTCGTTTTGTTTTCGTTTTGAGACGGGGTCCCCAGGTTGGTTTCAAACTCACCTTGCAGCCAGGGACTTGAGTTTCTGATCCTGCGAGTGCTCGGATTCCAGCTAGGTGCCATCACTCCTGGCTCTGGAAGGCTGATAATGTCCAGGAGGGCACTACACCTCACTGGTGGCCATGTACTGACAGCCTGTTCCTCTACAGGTCTTTACCAATGATCCAACGAACACATTTATCTGTGATTTCCCCCTTTCATCATCATCATCATCATCATCACCATCATCATCATCATTATTATTATAATATTTATTATCATCATCACTATCATTATATGTATTTTAAATATATTTTGTGGTGCTGGGAACGGAACCCAGGGCTTTGTGCATGCTAGACAAGTGGTCTACCACTGAGTTACATCACCAGCCCTCTTGTCATTTTTTTTTTTTTAACTGTTGAGAAAAGTGAAGCCCAGAGAAGGGACAGATTCTCCTAAGGGGACCCAGCTAGAAGTGTCCAGGAGAAGATTTGAACCAGAGCATGACCTCATAGGGCTCCTGCTTGTCTCTCTGGCCACTGGATGGAGCTGGGCAGTGGCTACCTGCATCTATAGAATGGATGAGCAGCATCCTCCTTGGAGGGTTGCCAAGGTAGAGCCACGGGTGGTGGTGGTGGTGGGTCCATCCACAAGGAGGTACCGTTCCCCTGATCTGGGAGGGCCGCTGACTTGACGGGGAAGCCACTAGGTGAACATTCTATCTCAGTGAGCAGCCAGCTGAGGGCAGGCACAGCCGTGTGCCCAGGGATATCCTGCCAATGGAATCGAGGGGAAACGGCCTCTTGGCACTCAGAGGTTTGCCGCCCAGTGATAGACAGCCTCTCAGGCAAACACCAGGCTGTTTCACACAGAAGACAGGTGAGGCCTCGTGCCGTTGCCATCTTACCGGGATAACTTCCTCATCTGCCTGGGGTTGGTGGAAGGTTCCCTTCCTGCAGGAAGCTGTCCCACTCTCCTCAGCTGGAGCCAGGTCGCTCCCCTAAGTCCTCAGCCATCCCTTCTCTCCACCGAGCTCTCTCTACATCCACAATCATTATCTAACAGCTCTTAGCAGCACTCACTTAGACCAAGCTCCCCGGAGGCCCTGAATAAGGGTAGCAGTGTACGAGACTATGTCCTGAGCATGTTGAGTCATCTGCAAGAAAAAGTGCTCTTAGCCGCCGAGCTAGCCCTACCATCCATTCCTTTAACCACTAAACAAGGCAACCTGCTGAGTGACGTGGACCCTCCTCCACCCCGGTGCTGCTGTTAGAGGAAATTCCAGGATTTGGGTGGGGGACCTGGCAGCGCACAGAGGGGCTGATGAACCAGGGGCACAGAAGCCCTCTGAGGAGGGACATTGACCTTATGGCTGGAAAGGAAGCAAATGTTGTTTCTGATTCCCCGCGCCCCCCCCCTTTTGGGCTGCACTAGATTGGAACCTTGGGGCTTCCATAAACAAGTAACTGCTCTCCCACTGAGCTACCTCCCAGCCTCATAGCAATCTTGGTTTGGTTTGGAGGCTGGTCTTGAACCAGCTATGTAGTCAATAACGACCTTGAACTTCTGCTCCTTGCCGTGACCTCTTGAGTGCTGGGTTTACAGCCGAGCACCACCGCACCTGGTTTATGTGGTGTCACACCTCACCCAGGGCCTCATGAGTGCCAGCGATGCCAGCACGCTACCAGCTGAGCCACCTTCCCAGCTTCCGTCACTGTGAGGGAATAAGAGGAAATGGTCACCTCCTCAGTCCACAGTTATTTAGTTAGCTTCATCCTATGGGCCAGGCAGGCCCTGGGGAGTGGGTAACTGATAACGTCTTGGCCTCCTGGGGGCTTCTTTCCAGGAAGGAAGCATAAGACATAAATGAAAATCTTCCATAGTGTTGGGAAAGGAGAAGAGTGGCCTTGTCACGGGGCTCCCCTTGGAACTTCTAGGGGAAAACGGCTCCAGACTCAGGGCCAGTCAGGGCACAGGTTCAGGGGCAGGGAGTGGATATATGACCTGCTTTCCCAGCACCACACAGACTCCGGGCCAGATGGTGAGACCTGCTGGGCTAAGCTTAGAGCAGGTGAGCTGGAAAGGTGGCCTGGACCTGGGTGGCAAGGTTAG
Organism: Peromyscus leucopus; assembly: GCF_004664715.2. Classification (NCBI taxonomy): domain Eukaryota; kingdom Metazoa; phylum Chordata; class Mammalia; order Rodentia; family Cricetidae; genus Peromyscus; species Peromyscus leucopus. Next base: position 135,137,850 of record NC_051064.1, read on the forward strand.
AAAGGGAAGAGTCTGCGGATTCTGGAGATGGTTGGGCCGATGAATAGAAGAGGCTTGCTGATGAGTGACATGTGCCTATTGGCTGCAGCCCCAGCACCCTCCACTGAATCAGGAAAGCCGGAAGGCTGGGGGCTGTGTAAGGGCAGAACAGCAGCTGGGTCTGAGGCCAGCAGTTGGCTCTGGTGCGCCCCCTTCCGGCAGCGCCGAGACAGTGAACAAAGGCTGCTGAACAGGGAAGGAGAAAAGAGAAAGTCGGTGACCAAGCCAGCAGGCTAGAGGACTCCCAGATCGTGTAACAGGTCCCTCTGAGATTGAAACGTTCGTGGTGAGGGGAATCTCCTTAAGCAGGAACATAAACAACTCAAACTAGGTCCAGGAAGCCCCTGAAACTGACCACTCACTAGACCCTTCCCTCCCAGAGTAGATAAAAAAAGCTGAGAGTCACTCTCAGGTAAGTCAACCTGAAAAGACGGCTCTGAGACCAGACAGCTACCTGGAAGAGGTTTACACCAACGGAGTCGCTTGGAAGGGGCACTCTTCGACCTGCAACCTGTTGAGCTGCCTGTAGGTCGTGTGGCGTGTTGGGGTTCCCAGCTTCTGTGAACTGTCAACTACACTTTGAGTCATTTCTGCTCTGAGTAATCCCTCACCCATATTCCTGTGCGTAACCTTAATAATAAAGCTTATTGGTTCATCAGATTGGACTTTGGTGGTATCTGTGCTTTGGTCTGTTTGGGCTCCCTATCCCCAGGAAAAATTCAATCACACAACGGGGATACCTCGTCATGCTCTGACTGCCACCCTACCCATCCCTGGGCTCATGCTGGAAGCATGTTCCCTTTGCATTGCAACACACACACACACACACACACACACACACACACACACACACACACACCCTCTTCACCTTCATTCCTGCAGGGAGGTTCTCAGGCCAGCTGGGCCTGGGCTTGTCTAAACCGATTCCCAAGCTTGCTTGCGGGCTTGGTGGAGGCAGAGAAGAGGGATTGTTCTGAGCTCATCCTGAAAACAGACTTCTGGGCTGTACCAAGGGCTCCCAGGGCATCCCGCCCATCGAAGCCACTAGGAGACCATGTCCCGCAGCTGGATGCTGCTCTATGGGCGGAAGCCATCATCCTGAGGAGCAGGAAGTGGTCAGGGCATGGAGGTGAGGGCACAATGAGGTGGCATGCAAGGCCTTGGGTCAGTGGGAGAGGTTCCTTTTTTCTGTTATCTTGAGAATTAGCCAGTGCTCCTGGACCTCTAAGCACAGTGGTTTGCCTCACAGCCAAGGTGGTTCCACTTCCCAGCCTGGGGCCAGGCATTGCTTCCTGCCTGAGGCACCTGGCACAGAGAATGGCGCTAAGGCCACCTCCGTGGAGTTTGGGCTGAAGCATTCCCTTCCTTCCTCCTTTTCTTTTTCTCAGGCTGGTCTGCAACCTTCAGAAGGACTGGCTATATCCTTCTGAGAGGAAGGCCCCAAACGTGAATGGATACTGTGGTTGACAGTATGCCCAAGTGTCCCAACAAACTCTGCCTTCCTGGCAAGTGACTGTCACCTGCCTCTCTGTGCTTCTGTTTTCTCATCTGCATAATGGGAATGCTCAGAATCGCTGCTCCCCAAAGAGGGGTGAGATATGGAGCAGGCAACAGGCTGAAAGCGTTTCCTGGTGGGCATCACACAAAGCATCCGGCCTGGTCCCGGCGTGTGGCTCCGTGATAGAGCACTTGCCTCCTCTGCCAAGAACATGGGTTCCATCTCTATCTGTGCAGGTCAGGTCCCTAGCCCCCATCTGACACAAGCTAGAGCAGTGGTTCTCAACCTTCCCAATGCCGCGACCTTTAACACAGTTCCTCATGCTGTGGTGACCCCAACCATAACATTGTTTTTGTTGCTACTTCATAACTGTAAAATTTTTCTACTGTTATTAATCATAATTTAAATATCTGATACGCAGGATATCTGATATGTGACCCTGTGAAAGGGTCATCCAACCCACAAAATTGAGAACTAACGGGGACTATGGGGGTCCAGCCCCTCGATAGTCCCCTCCAGGGTCCGGGAAGAATCTACAACCAACTGATAATTAATCTTTGATGAAAGGAAATGAATCTATGTACACAAAACTCCTTAGTCCATATACTTTATTATTCTGTGACAGTTATAAGCTTATATTCTGCTCTCATATTTAGGTCATCTTTAGCCTGATTTCTCTCTACACTTTTCTGAGTCCCCTCTAAGTTCTATCTTAATTCCTTCATCTAGTTCTGCCCCTTCTAGGTTCTCATCCATCTTCTTCCTTCCCATATCATCTCCTCTCCCATCTCCGTTTCTCTCCTCATCTTGTTCTTCCCATCTGGCTCTTCCTCATCTTCCATCTCATTCTCTAGTCCTCTCTTTTAGCCTTCAATCTACTTCTTCCCCATCTCAGTTTGTTCCTCTCAAGTTCTTACCATGTAGTTCTTCCATTCTCTTTTCTCTTCTCCTTCCCCTCGTGCCCTGGAGTCCTGGTATATATACACTTACAAGCAGTATTCCCTTAGCAGTGCAAAGCCAGGTTTCCAGGGTCAAACGGAGGGTGATAAGAATCACACAGAGAGGCAATAACCATCAATTATCATTTGCAACCCAAAGGAAGTGACCAATGGGGAAATGAACTAACTAAAGACTAAATCAGGTAATACCTAAGAAGAGGGCTCTTATGTGCTCAACTATAATCTTAAACATGATTGGTAGAAAATGTTAAGATTCTCTATAAGTTGCTAGGTCAATGGGAGAAATAAAACTGTCTTCTTTTTTCCTGTGGCTCCTATCTGTCCAAGCTATCTGCCATTTTTCTGCAGGGTGGAGGAAAGTGTGCTCGTCGCTAGGCAGCCTGTACAGCTAGATGCTCTGGTGATAGTTAAAGGGAGATCTGGAACTAGAGGTAAAGTTTGGGAAAGGAGGAAGTAAAGCTTAATTGGCACATCTGCCAGGCCTTCTCAAACAGGTAGCCTGGATGCTTAAGTCTGTTCTTAGAGAGTACATAGTATCTCTGATAAGGTACTTTCCTCCATCTGGAAATGGACCTGGCTGGATGCTGCTAATGATGATAATTACAGGGAGGCTTGAACTGGGTTCTGGCTGAGCATAGCTGTCAGCACAGAAGGTTATCTAAATATTCTAGAAGTTGTTAGGTAAGGAGTTAGCAGTCTATAAAGTTAGTAAGGATGTAAGAAAGAAGGGTCCGAGCTAAACTGTGTAAAGCTATTACTTAACGTCCACCTGACCTAGGTGGTGTCTCCTTGTGGAATTTACCTTAAATCAGGAGACTTGCATGTGGACTGTTATTACTGCTAGTCCTTGAAAGTGCTAGGGAGATATCTGATTCCAGAGAAAAACCTTTCCCGAGGCTGTTCTCCAAATACCTGGAATGTGTATGTCCAGAGAGTGATCAGTCCACACTGTTAGCCCTTCTTAGGGAAAAGTCAATTGGGAAAACTTTGAAGGCACACATGGTTTTTCATAACAGAAGACAGCTGATATATAACAAGCCAAGCAACACCAAAAAACTCCTTGGGATTTGGCTTCCTCTGGAGGAATTCCCTGATTCCTCCAGGTAGTGACTTTGCTGACCATGATATGATATTCCTGCGGCCCGCAGCAGAGAACCACTGATAGAGTGTTCTCGAAAGAGGGGACCTCATTTGAAAAAGCATCTCTAGCCAGGTGGTGGTCCATGCTTTAATCCAGCACTCAGTAGCAGAGGAGGCAGATCTCTGTGAATTCGAAGACAGACTGGTCTACCGAGCTAGTTCCAGGACAGCCATGCTAATAGTGAGACTGTGTTTGAGAAACCAAAAACCCAACAAATAGAGACTAAAATCAGCATCTCTATGTGACTAGGCTGTAGGCAAGTCTTGGGGGCATTTTCTTAGCTAGTGAATGGTGTAGTCCTGAGCTGTTTAAAAAACTAAATAGCCAGGCAGCGGGGGCACATGTCTTTAATCCCAGCACTTACACCATTAATCCCAGCACTTTGGAGGCAGAGCCAGGCAGATCTCTGTGAGTTCGAGGCCAGCCTGGTCTACAGAGCAAGATCCAGGACAGGCACCAAAAACTACACAGAGAAACCCTGTCTCGAACTCCCCCCCCAAAATAAATAAAAATAAAACAAAACCAGCTGAGGGCACTGAAGAACAAGCCAGGAAGCAGCCTTCCTCTCTGGCCTCTGTTTCAGTTCCTAGCTCCAGGTTCCTCCCTTGAGTGCCTGCCATGACTTTCTTGAGTGATGGACTACCAGCTAATAAGATGAAATCAACCCTTTCCTCCCCAGGTCGATTTTGGTCATGGTGTTCATCATAGCAACCAAAAGCAAACTAAGACATCAGCTCATACTGATGAACTCACCCAAGGACACCCAGGCAGCCATCGGAACAGACCAGGACATGGAGCAGACCAGGACCTGGAGCAGACCAGGACCTGGAGCAGACCAGGACCTGCATTCGGGATTTCCCAGTTGTCTAAGGCGCCTTTCTATGCTGTGACAGACCATGACCCAAAGCAGCTTGGGGAGGAAAAGGTTGATTTCTTCTTATAATGCTCAGGTCGCACTCTATCACTGAGGTGGAGGCAGGAGGATTGACGGTTGGAGGTCAATTAGGGGCGGAGGTAGCTCGTTTGGTGGAGTGCTTGCCTCCCATGCCCAAAGTCCCGAGTTCTATCCCCAGCAGTACATAAACCAGGCATCGTGGCGAAAATCTGTAATTCCACAACTTGGGAGGCAGGAACAGTGGGATGTTCCTTCTCAAATTCAAGGTCCTCTCAGTTATAGGTAGTTTGGGGCCAGCCTGGTCTACATGAGATCCTGTCTCAAAACAGCAAAACTAATACTACTCTTTTTATTTCACTCAAGGCTACCTTCTAAGTAGCCAAACCTGGACACTGCCCAAGGTCTTGGCTTCTCCTCATCCCTGTGTAGGTCTCTGTCTCCCACAGGATGAGCTTCTATGTTCAGAGAAAGCTCCACCTCACGTGGTGGAGCCCGGTTGTAATCCTAGCACCCAGGAGCCAGGAGGATTGCTATGAGTCCAAAGCTGTCCTGAGCATGTATACACAGTTCTAAGCCAGCCGGTGTTCATAGACCCGTCCTAAATTTATTAATTAAAACAATTAAAGCCAAAAGCCATGGAGGCAAGCAGGCATCCTATACAAGCCAACATCATGCCTCAGGCTGCAGGCTGAATTCTGAGGCCTGGCCATTCCACGGGACAGACGATTCTTAGAAATGGCAGGATTGGCCAAACCAAGAAAGTGAATTTCAGAGCTTGATCCTGAAGGCATTCTCCTGAATGTTTCCTCTGAAATAGACTCTCTGGAGATTTCTGAAGCTGGGACTCCTCCAGGGAATTTTGTGGACCTTCTCAGAGCCGCCCCACACCCAGACATTGCCATGTCAGCCCTGACCACCTAGGGAATTAATCAGCAGAGCCATGCTGTTACCCAGCAAGCAGGGTGCTTCAAACCCAGGTGATTAACTGGCTGCCTTCCAAAGCAGAGGCAAGACAATTTATTTCTCCTCCTCTCCTCCCCAGGGATGGCTTGCCTGGCATCGTGAACTCCGACAGCTTTCTGTAGCTGTGGGCACCTTGAGGAGGAAGCCTGCAGAGGGCTGGGGTGGGGGGTGGGGGGTGGGGGAAGAAGCAGGTCCAGAGGTGGGCTCTGATGGGGAGACAGAGGGGTCTCAGTCCCATTTCCCCCCGAGTCTCATCTCTGCAGCCTGGCTTGCGTTATATTCGAGATTGTTGCTGTTGTAACTAACGGAGACCATGCAAAGGGCCGGTCCCAGTCAGACGCAGGTTCATTGAATTCTGATAACTACCAGGCTTTCTATCTGGGCTTCCAGATGAGGAGAAGTAAGATCGCCCTTCAGGGTTGCCTTGCTAGTGGAGTAGAGCTGGTAGCCAGAGCCTCAGCTCTGCCAGCCTTCCTCCTTTCTTAGTGGATGCGGCAGTCCCTGTTTACGAGTCCCCGCTATGGGCCGGCCATTGTACAGAACCTTTCTGTCTGCCATGAATCCTGGAGGTATCCTTCCCTCAAAGCCCTTTACCAAGTCACACCACAGAAGTGTGATTGTGGGCAGTGCCGTACCAACAGGGTCTGGGCTAGGGAAGAAATGCACGTGGGAATTCCAGGCTAGGAACAGGATGGGCCTCCTTGAATGTACATGACACCTCTCTGGCTGCTCATCAAGTTCCTCCAGTGGCACTTTCTAGACAAACCCTGAAGCCTACCTCTCATCTCCCCACCCCTACCCTGGTTCAGCTGCACCCGTTTGCAGCAAGATCATGGCATTGGGCAATTAGCCTCTGCCTCTGTTTTCCATCCCTTCTCTCCTCCAGCAGCCCTGACCCAGCTTTGCCAGGATCCTTGCCAAGGCTCTCTTTGTTAAGGGAGGGTAAGAAGCTGGCCCTGGCGTGGCATAGACGTTTCAAAGGCTCAGAGGCCACCCCCACCACCTCCTCAGTTGGCTCACTTACAAGGGCACTGGTCTGCTCAACCGCCAGGACCAGCTACCATCTAGGAACAGTCCCTAACCCCCCCTACCCCCTCCCCATCCCCGTGCCTGCTGAAATGCTACAAACAGGCCAGGCCTTCCCTGCCTGCCGCACCTCCCTCCTGTTCCCAAGGAGATCACACTAGAGAATCCTGCCTCCTGACTGTTCAGGCAGTTCCCTGGGTGCCTCCAGGACGTGATGTCCACCCTCCTCTTGAGATCTGTAAGAAAAAGGTCTTTAAATGGAAGATGCCTTGACCCGGGGCCTTTGTGACGTTTAAGCAATAGTGCAGCCAATATTTATGTCCTTCGTGTGTGTGTGTGTGTGTGTGGGTATAAGCATAGTCACACGTGTGTGGGCACTCCTGTGTCTGCATGTATGTGGAGACCCAAGGCTGACACTGGACGTCTTCCTCAACCGCTCTGCACTTCATTCACTGAGGCCAGGCCTCTCAATCAAGCCCAGAGCTCACCTGTGTGGCTAGTCTAGTTATCCAGCTTGCTCTGGGTTCCTCTGTCTCCTCCTGGAATTGCAGGTGGGCTGCCGCTCCCAGCCAGTATTTACATACTTGTGCAACAAGCACTTTATCCTCCGAACCATCTCCCAGCAGCCCCTGCAGCCAATATTTATAAGCCAATCCCCAGTAGCTTCCATCCGAGTTAGAATAAAACCACACCAGCTGGGTATGATGACACATGCCTATGATCCGCACGCAGGTTGCTGAGGCAGGTGGATTGCTATGAATTCAAGGCTAGCCTGGACTACCATCGAGACTATTATAGGTTATTCTTCTCATCCCTGTGATAAAATAGCAGACTAAAGAGACTTAAGGAAGGAGGGCTTTGTTTTGGCTCACACGGGGAGGAGGTCACTGCATCATTGTGTGCACCGCCACAGGGATAGTCCTGGTAGGGGAACACAGTGGCGCACGATGCAGGGCGGGCGGCAGCAGCAGGGGAAGGGGTCTAGGGGAGACAGCTCTACTGGACGTGAGAGAGGATGCTGAAGCTGTGAGAGCAGCATGAAACTGTAAGAAAACAGAGAGGTGGCCAGGTGTGTGCCCGCCAGGGACTGGCAGTCCGCTTGGCACACGGAAGAGGAGCGAATCTGGCAGGACAACTGGTCTGCATGTGGGAAGCGTTCAGGGCTGTTGACAAGGGCTGCTATCTTTGTGTCAGGGCTGTGGAGGCCCCAGAAGGGTAAACAGAGGCTGAGAGCTTGGTTGGTAACTTCTCTACTCCCAACCTGTTCGGCATCTCTCCCCATCCTTAAACACATGAGAGTTTCGTACTCCAGGCCGCCTTATGCTTGGCAGGAAGGCAAGCCTCTGCCAGGCTTTTGATGGAGTCTGTGATAGCAGGGCTGAGAGCCAGAAAGGGAAGACAGGGAGTGGGAACTGGGCCCTGCTCTTGGCCTCCGCATCTCTGAACTGGCTTGTCTCACCAATCATTTCTGGTGAGAAGATTCTGGAAGCGGATGTTGCTGAGGCCAAGGAAACTCTCAAAGGCCTGGAAGGAACCAGAAAGCAAAATGCAGAATGCCCTGCCCAGCTTCCTCTGCGCCATTAAAAGGCTTCTGTCTGCTCTTCTCCTGGCTCTGTGGTTCCTGTCACTCCCAGCCAGGGCTCTGGTGATCGGAAATCCCATCCAGGCCTGGAGTCAGGCTTGAGAGAGGAAGAAATATGGGCACCCTAGAGATCCTCTTCCAGTCCTTTCTGTAGCCTGGAGTCAAGATGTCACAGCAGAAGAGGTAGATGGAGTTTCGATCCTGGCTCTGCCAGTTTATGGAGTAGAAGACCATGACAAGCCCCATAGCCTCTGTCTCCTTCTGTTTCCTGCTTCAAAGTGGAGCTGGTATGACTGGGAGATGGTATACCTGACCTTTTAAATCTATTGTACCAACAGGGTGAGCTGAGGAATGCCAAGCACTGGGCACAGACAACGGTCCTTCCTGATGATGGACAGGTAGAGGGTACAGGGATGGAGTGAAGATAAATGTTATGGGTGTGACATGCCTGTCCCCTCCACCTAAAACAGGCTATGTGTCCAACAAAAGCCTAGTCCCCAGCTGGTGGCACATTTTTTTTTTTTTAAAGATAGGGTCTTGTATATCCCAAGTTAGCCCTCAAAACTCATTCTGTAGCCAAAAATGACTTGAACTTCTGATCCTTGCTGTCTATACCTGAGATTATGGGCCTGCGTCACAACATTATAATGGTGCTAGGAATCGAACCCAGGGCTTTGTGCACGCTAGCAATCACTCTACCCACTGAGCCACATCGCCAGCTGAAGGTACTATTGAGAAGTGACTTTTGCTCTTTAAGGTACTGACTTTACCGGTAAGTAAATCCACCTAGGAATTCAGGCTATTAGATTAATGGGCTATTAAGAGGTGGGGCCTGGCTGGAGAAAGTAGGTTACTGGGCATGTGCTTAGGCGGATGGCCTTCTCCCCTGCCCTTCCTGAAGTTTCTGCCTTCTCTACAACACTAGATGAGACACTTGCTCCATTATGGACTTGCCGCAGGCAAGGAAGCAAGTGGACAGAAACCAGACCCTGCAGGAAGGGGCTCTTGGCAGGCTGGAATGACCGAGGGGAACTCGGGAGAGACGAAGGCCGGCACTGACAGCATCTGTTGTTACCTTCCACACCTGTGTTTTCTTGTTTGAAAACAATGGGAAGGCTGTTTTTCTCTCTGGAAACAGAAAGGCACATTCCACTGGAGGATTAAATGAGAAAAAACAGTAGGAAGACCCAACGACACAGGAGACACACAGGCAAATCACTGACTGATAGGTATGGTCGGACTCGGTTCCAGTAACGGACTTCTTGAATGTGAGGGCCAGGTGGCCACGCACTCCATTGATCACCAAGGTTGGTTCATCTGATCCGGCTGGTGTCACCTTCCTCCACCGCTGCTCTGTGTGTGTCCCTCCTACCCTGCAAGCTTCACATCTCCAGGGGAAGACCATTCTTTGGTCAAGGGCGCATGGGTGGGGGCTGGAGAGATGGCTCATTGGTTAAAAAGCACTGGCTGCTCCTCCAGAGAGCCTGGGCACTCAGCACCCACAACAATAGCTTCTCTTCAACTTATTGCTACTTCTCTAAATTTTGAAAGTACATTTGTGTGTGTGTGTGTGTGTGTGTGTGTGTGTGTGTTGGTTATCTCCTTTCATCAAGTGGGCCCTGAGATTAAGCCCAGGTTGTCAGGCTTGGTGACAATTGCCTTTACCTACTGAGGCAGCTCTCTGGCTCTAATGCTTCTTGAAAGCCTCCACCCCAAAGCAAAGCCCTGTGTCTTTCAGTACTCACCCAAACAATCTAACAGAAACCTAGACTTAATGAGGAGTCCTTCACCAACACCCTTTTACTGAACTGGTCCTGTGTGTCCCTGTCAACTTCTTCGTTCTTCACTGCCACAAGCATAAATGCAGCTTGCTTACTGACCAACGTGTCCTGTGACCTTGGTCTAGAATGCATTGGCATGAGTATTGTTCAAGGGGCACAAAATAGCCTTGTCAAAATTTATGACGTTGCTTGCCCGAACCCTGGGACGATGAGAGAAGGAAGAACAGTGGTCCTCTCTCCAGAGGTTAGGAGGGGATTGGTTTTAAGTTGCAGCTTTCCTGGTATGTGGGCTCTGGGAGCCTACAACAGATCACAAAGGCTCTAACTTCTAGTTCAGGGGATCTGACTCCCTCTTCAGACTTCTTTAAGTACCAGGCACACACGTGCTGCACTGACAGACCTGCCCCCAACACCCCGTGCACGTAAAAGAAATCTTTTTAAAAACCAGGGGAACTAGAGAGATGACTCAGAGGGGAAGCCTACTTGTTATAGAAGCCTGAGAACTTGTGTTTGAATCCCAGCAACCCACATAAGAAGCTGGGCATGGCTGTATGTTACTAAAACCTCAACATAGGCGGGCAGAGACAGGTGAATTCCAGGAGTTCACTGTCAAGTCCGCTGAGCCAAAGAGCGAGATTCCCGTTTAGTAAGAGACCTTGTCTCAAGGCAATTAGGTGGGGGAGTGATAGAGTAAGACATCCAGGATACTGCCCTGGTCTCCATAGGCACACCCACTGGTGCAGGAGCCCACGCATTCACAAGTATGTACTGTATACACACACACACACACACACACACACACACACACACACACACACACGCTCACACGCTCACACAACACTCAATACACATGCTCACACACACACAGTTTTGAGTTACACATTTAAGATTAGATGTTTAGTGGACTGGAGAGATGGCTCAGAGATTAAGAGAACTGTTTTCCAGCACCCACGTGGTAGCTTACAACCATTTTTAATTCCAGTTCCAGGGGATCTAGCACTCTATTCTGGCCTCCATAAGCACCAGATATATATGCACATATACACATGCAGTTCACATACATATGTGCACTGAAAACACTCGTAAGATAAAAGTAAATCTTACAATTTTTTTTAATTAGTATGTTTAGGCTGGTTGTAGTATCATGTGCCTTGGGAGATGGAGGGAAGAGGAGTGCAAGTTTGAGGCTAGCCTGGGCTACATAGTAAAACCCCCCTCTCAAAAAAATTAATGCTGTTTATGGCTAATTTCTTGATCTTAGAAGGTAGCGTCCTACTTCAGCGGAGGAGGAATAGAGAATCCAAAGTTGTTCATCCAAGCACCAGCTAAGTGTGTTGTGAATGAATAAACACCGACAAGACCATGGACACCAAATGAAGGATGGCAAAGATCTCAGCTTATCCGGGAAGCAGAGAGCAGAGTCTTTATTCTTAGACATACTACACTGTTACGTCTCTGATCACAAAATACACAGTGGGTAAGACACCAATCTGCTAATGCTTGCCTTTTTTCTTACTGGACAAAGAGCAGCTTTTTATATGTTACTGACCAAATCTCCTTCAACCTGGCTTAGGCACAAGGGAAGGCTGGCATGGCAGCTGACTTGAAAATCCTACAGTATTGGAGGTCAGCATGCCTGGCTGGGGAGTCAGTGATGGAAATACAGCCCCTCCTCTCATGACCAGGGGACCCTGTGTTGTCGAGTGTTCTGGGCCAGCTGCACAGCTGGATTAATTTAGCCAAGAAAGCCTTCTCCAGTCTACACTAAAATTTTAATGTTCTGTGTCCACCAACAACAACCACAGCTTTAACTGAATCTGGGCTTAATAGATTGCTGCTATCTCTCTTCGGATGGCCTTATCATGGCTCCTGGAAGGATGGTGGTGGTGATATGTTTCAGGAGGAGAAATGAGCCTGGGGAAACCTGAAGCAGGATTTCAGACACTGGTGACTTGATGGGACACGCACATCACAGATGTAGGACCATTGACCTCCAAGAGTTTAGTTTGTTGGTGCACGCTTTTAATCCCAGCACTTGGAGGCAGAGGCAGGCAGATCTCTGTGAGTTCGAGGCCAGCCTGGTCTACATAGTGAGTTCAGGACAGCTAGGGCTACACAGAGAAGCGCTGTCTTGAAAAACAAAACAAAACAAACAACAAACAAAAAAGACCTTCATCCTGCTTGATGCCATAAAGTGAAGGTAAGACTCCCAGCAAGAAGTCTGTAAATGTTCCATCGACTGAGAAGAAGCCGAGTCCACTGGGACAGTGGGGTCATGAAACTGTCTTGGAGAGTGAACCTCAGAAGCAGGCTAAGAGTAGAGGGCAGCAGGCTGGGCAGAGCCCTTCAAGATACCAGAATACCTGGTCAAGCTAGAGAGTGGGGGGAACAAAGGGAACTCAGCATCCTTAGGTGGTTGAGGTGTTCACTGCATACAGCTGGGGTTGGGTGGAGACGGGGACTTCTGTCAGATGACAGGATGGGGATTCCTGTCAGGGGACGGGAATCCCGTCAGAGGACAGGGAATCCTGCCTGGGTAGAATGAACAACACCGAGGTGGACTCAGCACTTAAACGCCAGGGTAAGCAATTGGGACCTCGTTCAGCAGGTTGTAAAGAACTGTTGAATATTTTTAGTTGTGTGTGTGTGTGGTGGGATTTTGACAGCCTCGCTATACGGTCTAGGCCTGGCCTCTGTGTCCTAAGCACTGGGTTACAGACATGTACCCCAACACCCATGATTTTTTGAGCATCATGTTTTGTTGACATTTATGGGCGTTGCATTCCAGCCCTCGCGTCCTGTGGCTCCGTTAGACTGAACTCGACCTGTCTCGTCTGAAATCTCCACACTCCCGGACGAAGTCCTTTCCTTCTGTCCTCTGAGCGCCTTGCGGCACGGTTCCCTCTCCTCTAGCGTGGGCGGCTGCTTTCCAAGGCTCCCCCTCCCGCTGTGGTTCCCCACCCCTGTCTGAATTCGGCTAGAGAGCGAATTCTCTTGACCCTCGGGACAGTATCTCGTTCATCAACGCGTCTCCAAAAACCCAGCCCGGGGCACTAAACGGAGGTGCACACAGGAAGGAAAGTTAGGATGTGGACCCCAGCCCCTCTGGGTTCCTCCCCGTTCTCCGCTTAAGAGAGTCCCCCGAGAACAATGGAAAACCCCAGGTGTCAAGAGGGCGATTGACGGCCAGAGATGTGCCCTCAGCTTAAACCATCGGTCTCGTGATTGTACAGGGCACGTCTACAGGAACAAAAACAACCTTCCATCCCCACATCTTCCTGAGAGGAAAACGAAGCCAGGTGCATTTCCAGGCACGCCTGGGAACTATGTGAGCACCGATGAGGCGGAGGGTTACTTGCCAGTGCCATAACCCTCCGCCTGAGACGTGTCACCGCGGCTGCGGCTCCTCAGACCACCAGGGGGAGCAATCTCACCGCATCCCTGGCCTCGGCTGGTTTGACTCCACCAAGCGTGTAGTCGGGAACTCTGGGAATTGTAGTCCTGGGATGGCAAGGCGGTGTCTCTCGCTTTGCGCCTCGGGACTTGTAGTTTAACAACTAGAGGCAGAACATAAGGTTTAAGCTCGCATGTTAAGTGGAAAGGAACTACTACTCCCAGAGGGCCACGGGCTCCTGGGCGGTGTCGGGTTTCCGTCGAGCCACCCTTCTGAGATTGCTTCTGAGTGATCAGCGCGACTGGGTAAGTTTGATTGGCGAAAGCTCCAGTTCTCAACTGAGCTATCCAAAGACCTTTTTCTATTCCAGCGTGGGCCTTCTTGTCTTTCAGTCTCAGAATCTGCACGCTAATGTTTGCTCTTCATTGTCTCTATTTTCTATTCAGACAAATCCCGTCAGAATCCACCCCGCCCCTAAGCCCTCCCAGGGTCAGCACGGACTCCCACGCCCCGAGATTCCCGTCTTGACCCTCACCCCCAGCCTCACGCCCCTGAGTCCCGGCTGCTTTGTGTCCTCCACGCTGTGCTCCGCTCTTCTTTGTCCTGTGTGTCTTGCTGGTGGAAGAAGACTGCCAGATTCTTCCTCCCAGTGTTGTGAACTTGGAAGTGCAGCGAAGAACTGTGCCTCGCTCCCGGCGACCTTGGGCAAATCGCGCGGGCTGCCTGGGACTCTCTTCTCCTATATTACCGGGTGTGAAAGTGCTTTGTAAACTGCAGGCCCCCACAAGCAACAAAGGCGCTCTTTTGTGGGTGCCCTAGAACGTTCTTATCAGGGCAACCTTTCTGGTTCTGCGCCTCGTTGCTCAATCCCGTCCCTCGAGCTCTTGATGTCTTCATCTAAGACCAGATTGTTGCTTCACTTCCTCCAGAGACCAAAGATCAGACAGTCCCCGGGCCCATAGCCTCCAGAGAGCTTTGTCTGAAAGGAGGCCCAAGAGGGGTGCTTATCTTGGACTCTGGCCTGAAATAGCCGGTGATGAAAAGTCCACAGGGCTGGCCGAGAGACGGAGCTGCTGGCTAGAAGCAGGACTCCAGCAGGACAGCGCTGCAGTGAAAGACCCGTCCTTTGCCTTTGGGCTCGTCTGGGCCTCTTTAGTGGACTTTGGTAGGTGTGTCTCAAGCATGAGAAGCCTGGGAGAGAAAGATTCATTTTGCCAAAGGACTCTATGCCAGGAAAAATGGAAGACCTCAGCTGGGTGTTTTGAAAGAGAGCCACAGCATTGCTGATTAGTTGCTGGCGTTTTAGGAGTAATTACAATGTTCCAGGCCTTAGGCAGTATTAATTTTCTCCTCAAAATCTCACTTGTGAAGTGTCCCTGTTTTCACATATAAGAAAGCTAAACTTGGAGCAGGCATGTAGTTAGAATAACTAGTTATAGCTGCCTCACGAAGTCAGAGTGTCTTCAGCATGCCAGACACTTTACACACGTAATCTTGGACCTCATGAGCAGCTGTAGATGACAGGTTTAGGGTGTAAGGCATTTGTTGAAGGTTTCACAGCTGTGGCTGGCTAGATGGCTCAGTGGGTAAAGGCACTGTCATGCCTGACGACTAAAGATCTGTCCCAGAAACCCGAAAGGTGGAAGGAGAGAACCAACTCCTGCAAGTTGTCCTCTGACCTCCACATGGGGTGCCATGGCACCCCTCCAATAAATAAATAAACGTTTTTTATATATTTAAATACACACACACACACACACACACACACACGTAGATCTCATCCAGCTGGTAAGTAGCAGAGATGGAATTCAAAGTCACTAAAGTTTTCTTTTCCCTCTATAGCGTAGAACTTTTTTTTTGATAAACATGATAGATTAAAAACTAATTAAGGCCGGGCTGCGGTGGTGCACACCTTTAATCCCAGCACTGGTCTACAGTGAGATCCAGGACAGGCATCAAAACTACTTTTTTTGAGAGAAACCCTGTCTCAAAAAGCCAAAACAAACAAAACAAAACAAAAACCAAATAAGCAAACAACAATAACAATAACAACAAAACCGAATTAAGCTGGATATAGTGGTACTTACCTATTGTCCTAGCACTTGAGAGGTGAACAGGGAAATCTTGATTTGGGGCCAGCTTGGGCTACCCAGAGAGACCCTGTCTCAGAACAGCTGAGGAGAAGAATTGAAAGATTGTAAAGCCAAAGGAAGACCCAGTAAGTTCTCACTGCCTGTGGAAAGCATGTGATAGTGTCCTACAGATAGGAAGCACGACGTTTTTTTTTTTTTTTTCTTTCTCGAGACAGGGTTTCTCTGTGTAGTCCTGGCTGCCCTGGAACTTTCTCTGTAGACCAGGCTGGCCTTGAACTCATAGTGATCCACCCGCTTCTGTCTCCCAAATGCTGGGATTAAAGGTGTGTGCTACCACCGCCTGGCTAAAGCATGGTCTTTACCCCATGGAGTTCACATGAAGAGAAAAGGCATTGTGTGTGAAAAAATTTACAGCTCTTATTAGAGAAAGTAATTTTTTTTAAACATTTATTTATTCGTGTGTGACTGGGTACCTGTGTACTGTGGTGAGCGTGTGGAGTGGCCGTGGGGATTTGCCCAGTGAGATGTTAGTCCATAGGGTACGTTCAGTGTTGGTTGCATGCATGTGACCATGTGTGTCTGAATGAAAGAAAAGACTGCCCCCCCTCTGCCCCCCCCCGCCCCCCCCCCCAGAGATCCTCAAATCCTAATGGCCAGAAACACCTAGGACTTAAAAACATTAACTTGAAGTTGGGAGTGTAGCTTGTAAAGTGCTTGCCTGGCATTTGAAAGGCCCTGGGTTCTGGCTCTAGGCCCTCAAAAAAAAAAAAAAAAAAAAAAAAAAAAAAACCAAAAAACAAAAACAAAACAAACAGAGACATTGATTTTTCTGCAAATGGAGGAACTACAGTGTTAGAGATTGCAGGGAGATTGGGTAGTGGGTTCAGAAACCTCTGACAGATTCCACATGGATACTGTGGGAAGCAAGTCACTGAGACTCAGACTGCCAGCTGAGACACTGCACCTTGCAGTCTGTGCGGGGGGGGGCGGGGGGGGGGGGGGGGGGGGTGTCCAGGTGAGGGAGGGCGGCCTGCTCAGAGCTGAGAGGAGGAAGGCTGGAGTTTAGGAACTCCCAGTGGACTAGGAGGTCTCAGTGAGTCTGGATGATGGAGAGGCTCCAGACAGGCACTGTTATGAATTGCGGAGCCAAGGTGGGCAATGGAACCCACCTGACCAACTCCCCTGGAAAAAAATCCCATGCCATTTATGAGAAATAAGGCTGGGTGTCTTCGTTGTAATTTGCAAATGAGATTGGCTAAAATCCTGAGATTGGCTTTTATCCCGTTTTGTCCTTGGGCATCAGTCCACGTGGGCCTGGGGAACTCAGGCTGTTTCAGGTCAGCCTCAGTCTGGTCAGTTGTCTTCCTTGGTTTTTATTTATTTCCAAGCAGAATTTAGCTGATGGGCCCTCTCAGAAGCCTGCCAGGATCACCAGGGTTCTGTACACCCCCACCTCCATGACTCCTTTCAAATCTACTTTCCTGATGCCTGACCCAAGGACTGATCTCACATGAGACAAAATCCCTTTCCACAAAATCCTGGCCATACAGCCCTCAACCCCACCCTGTCTTTGCCTCTCCCTTTTCCCTCTGGTTCCCAAATCTACACAGTTGCCAAACTCTATTGTTTCTGCTTTTCTTGCAATCAACAAATACGGCTACAACGAATCTTGCTCATGCCGGATACTATGAAAGGTGTTTTAATTGCATGGTTTCATTTATCTCCATAGCAACCACAGACTGATAGAAATCCCCTTATGCAGAATGAGGCTTAGAGAGAGGTTAAGGTGCCCAAGCTAGATGGCAGAGGAGCTGGGTCTCAGGCTTGGTCTTTCACGGGGAACTGTTTAGTTGTTAAGGCTCTTGTGTCAGATATGAGACCTGAGTTCAGATTCTTAGAGCTCACATTAAAAAAAAAAAAAAAAAAAAAAAAAGGATGGGTGTGGTAGCACATGGCTTTAACACCTGCACTCAGGAGACAGAGGCAGTGGATCTCTGAGTTCAAGGCTAGCCTGTGTACATAGCAAGTTCCAGGACAGCCTGGGCTACAGATAGAGACACATGCTGCTAAACGTGACTGAGTTTGACCTCTGGGACCCTCGAGTTAGGAGAGAAGCGACTCCCTCAAGTTGTCCTCACACCCACAAGCACACTGTCACACATGCATTTCCACACATTCAACAAATAAATGTAATTTTAAAAATTAAAAACAAAAAAAGCCTGATTGATGGTATGTTGTAATCTCAGTGATGGTGAAATGAGAGGCAGCCAGGTAGATCCGGGAAGGCTGTGTGGTCAAATTCTAGCTAACGAGAGACCCTGCTTCAAACAACAGGGTGGCAGGGAAACACATGAGACCCGACATGTGAGCGAGGTTGGCCTCCACATGCATCACACACCGCCCTTTCTCCCCTCGAAGCCAGCCCTGGCTGCCCCGCCCACCCCCCCCACCCCCCCTTCTCACAGATCCCTTCCTAACACTTTCTTCTCTTCCCAGCCTTCACCGGCTCTGTGCTCCCACGCTCAAGGGACACACTCTCTCCTCAGAACTCTCAGTGGCATTTTCTCTCTCCGGTATGACAGGATCTGCAGCTGCTTCACTGTCATGTGATCCGCATGTGTCCTGCAGCTGCAGCCTTAGATCGCCAGCGGTGCCCTCAGCCACCGGGGAACCTTGGGAGACTCCTCCTCTTTCCCTCTGGCTGAGTACCGCCCGCCACAGAGCTTAGCTCCTCCTCTGCCTCCTTTTTGTAATTGTGGGTGTCTTCAAGTGTGCATTGGAAAAACAAAAGGGAGAAATGAATAGCAGAAGGAAAATCATCACCTCTGACATTATTTAATGAGTGACTCTTTGGGACTCTTTGGGGTTTTCTTCTGGACCAGAGGATTGGCGGTCAGGAGGTCTGTGTGTGGTAACAATTGTGCTGTGACCTTGAGCAGCTCACCAAGTCTCTCAGGACCTCGACTTACTTAGTAATGCGCATGTGTGTACAGAGGTGGGGCCAGGGGAGATTGCAGTGGCCACCCCTAAGGTCTCTTCTTGCCCAGGCATGCTCTGGCCTGCACACTGATCCTCCCAGAGGAGGAATCAGAATAATGTCAAAACAAACCACGTGGGCCCAGGACCCTGCCTGCGTAGTTGGTTTGGGCTGTAAGGAATAGGAATCTAAATTTTGTTGCTTTAAACTGGGTGCGTTATGGGTTAGGACACCCCCCACACCCCCCATAGCCAAGATAGCTCTCTCTTGCCTTGCTGTGCCCATCTGTAAAACTGGTCCCGATACCTCCTTTCTCAGAGCGTTAGGTGAAGCAATGTCTGGGTTGTACTCACCGCAGCAGTTACTGTTGGATGGACACATGGTAGGTGCAGTGTCGGTATGTGTTAATCCTGAGGCAGGGTCTCTTCAACTCACCATGGAGCTGAGTGATGCCCTGAGCTCCTAACCCCCCTCCCCCGCTCCCCCCAGCCACCACCTTCCCAATGCTGGGATTACAGGTGTTTATCATAACTGTGTTATACAGGGCTAGGAACTGAGGATTAGCTCATCACTACCATCTCTTCACACCACCGAAGAAAATGAAGACTACGGTCCCTAGGGCTGGGAATGGAGCACTTGCCAGCACGTGCAAGGCCCTGGGTTTGATCCCACCACCACAAAAACAACAACCAAAAAGCCGGCCGGTAAACGTTGGCAAATAGCAAGCATAAATGATGCATGTGGTTTATTGAGTAGCTGGCAGGAAGGCCGGGGTGATAAGGATGTCAGGAAGTGGGCAGGGTTAGCACATGACCTAGAGAAGCACCAAGCAGAGAAGAGACCAGCAAGAGGCTGTTCTGTGCTCTCCTTCCAGCCCGCAAGTTCAGGACACCCAGGCTGTAGTCCAGCTGGTGATGAGATGGGGAGCGGCCAGTCCATGTGCTTTCCGCCCATCTCGGGACCCCACCATGTCGGCTGCACAGATGTGATGGAGGGTCAGAGTCTTGAGGTAGGTGTCCCAAGCTCCGCCCCTGCGCTACTCCACGACTTCTGCCCATGTGGGGACTTCGCCACTATAGGTCCAAGTGTGCAGTTCTGGGGAGCTGGGCTGGATTTGGTTATCCTGTCTGCCTGCCTTTTAAAAAAAATTCCTCTTTCAAAACATTAGAACCTTTCCAATTGACAGAGACGCTCAGTTCTTTCACCAGCAAGGAGGAGGTGCCTGGCTTCCAAGGCAGCTCGCAGACCCTTCCTCCTGTCTTGAGTGTGGGCATCTGCTCCCAGAAAGGTTTTTGATCTCAGCCTGGTGGAGGCGAGTGGGAGGAAGCACGGGGCCATGCACACCGTCCTGACTGCTGCATCTTGGCTGGGAGGGTGGTGCCTTCATCTCCTGCTTCCATTTGTTTCCCACCTTAGGAACCTTCTGGCAGTTTCTAGGCTTTTCTTTTTCTTTGTTTCCTCCTCCTCCTCCTTTTAAACATTTTTTTGAGACAGGCTTCTCATGTAGCTCAGGCTGGCCTCCAACTAGAAATGTAGCCAAGGATAACCATAAATGAGCCCCCGATCCTCCCATCTCCAGGACCCCAGGCATGTGCCACCATGGCCCGGCAGGTTCTTAGGTTTTTGTTCCTAATGGTTGGACTCACCTCTGTCCTGTGAGAGACACCCACTTCCTGGTCACCCCTCTCCTGCTCCCTTGTGACCCAGCACCCTGCTGCCTCCTGAGAGGCAACCTGGAAGAGTGGCTTGGGTGATCCACCGCTGCCACCCTGTTCAACCTAAGAGCAAACGCAGTTCCCCTGTTTGCACCAAGCCTGGGCCCACGAACTCGCCATGTTCTGGTGCGGTGCTGTCCCAGGATGTAATTCAAAATGCAGCTCGAGGACTGGAAGAACACCAGCTGTATGTTCTATATGCTAACAACAAAGTTGTTTCTGGATTTGAGGAAGCCTTTGATTCCCTTCGCTGTGACCAGCCCGGTTGGTGCCCGGACTCCTGCCGACTCACAGTGCCCAGGCTCCTTGAACCAGCAGCTGCTCTCTGCTCTTCCCCCAGGGGAGCCTCTTCCGACTCTTCTACCCCTGCCAAGCATCAGAGGCGTGTGAGCAGCCCCTGTGGATTCCCCGCTATGAGTACTGCTTGGGCCTGGCTGACTACCTGCAGTATAACAAGCGCTGGGTCGGGGCGCTCTTCAACCTGGGTATGGGTAAGTATGGCCTGGCCTGGCCCGGGTGTCTTCCCAGTGGCCTGTTTATGTCCCCAGGAGAAACCCAGGCAGACTCAGTAATTTTTAACTTGCACAGTCCAGTCCTTGGTATGGAGAGATGGGAGAGAATTGAATGTTGTGAGAATTTGGGTCATCGCTTCAGATCCAGGCTTTGTAATTTACTGGGACTTAGGCAAGTCACTTACCTGCTCACCAACCAGCTTTTGTAGAACTGTGGTGCCAGATAGTGCAGTGTTTGGACATGAGATGGGGGCATGGCTGTGATTCCTAAATCCAGCATGCATTCTCACCCACTCTATAGATCACTGCCCCCCTTTTCAGTACCGGGGATCAAACCAGGGCCAGCACCCTACCACTTATCACTGAACCACATCCCACTAGCCATGTGCTCCACTACCACCCCAGCAGTGATATCGGACATTCTTGGTTCTCAGGGAGTACCCATAATCCTGCAGCTTGCCCTCTGGGTCTGTTCTCCCTCCCCAATCCCAAGTCCCCACCCCAGGTGTTCCCCATGGCCTTGGCACCTCACACATCTGCCCCAGATTTCTTCAGTACTGCTTTTTTGGAATTTGTTTTCCTGGTGGTTCTGGAGAGGGGAGGACCCCAAATGCCCACCCCTGCCTGTACCCAGGCTGCCCTTGGGATCACAGTTCAGGGCAGCCAGAGATGCTACAGCCTGTGTCTCTGCCAGGATCTTGTCGCTTGCCTGTTAGCTGGAATGGCCCCTTTAAGACAAAGGAATCTGGATACCCCTTGATCATCTTGTCCCATGGCCTGGGAGGCTTCAGGTAAGAGCTCCGTCCCTGGACTTTGCCTAGCCCTTGTATTGTGAGAGCTTGTGTCTCAGTGTAGTCTCAGAGGGTGGAACAGCAGATGTTTCGCCTACTTCCGTTTTACTCCCAACTGGGCCCTGGCGTAGCGCTGGGCCCTCCTCCCCGAGACCAGGGCTTCGTAAGGTTTTCCACTTGTGACTTGCCCACTATCAGATTATATAAAATAGGCATACAAGTCAAGCATTTGCTGGTGAGAAACCACAAAGAAGTTGATTTTAAAGTAATGATTTGGTATGCAATATCATTTTACCACGCATTAAAAGCCAAAGCAAATTCGCATACAAATGAGATGGATGAACTTGTTTATTTTTGTATAAGGGATTGACTCTAGACTGAATGTTTGAGGCCGTAAGACCTAGAGTGTCTTCAGTGTTTTTCACAATTCACTGAGCTTTGGTTTTATGAACATTGATGCTGTGAATGCTGTATTGTATAAATACGTAGTACAAAATGGCAGAAGTTACGTTTAGGGCCATTTCAGAAATTGGAAATTCTGTCTTAATCCCAAGCCAAGATCCATTTAACGTGTGTGTGTGTGTGTGTGTGTGTGTGTGTGTGTGTGTGTGTGTGTGTGTAACTCAAGTTAGCAACCCAGACACCAGTCTTTTTTTTTAAGATGTATTTTTATTCTTTTTAATTATGTGTATGGATTGTGTGTCTGCTCATGTGAGTGCAGGTGCTCACGGAGGCCAAAGGTGTCAGATCTTGTGGAGCTGAAGTTACAGACAGCTCTGAGGTACCTGATGTGGGTGCTGGGAATCAAATTCGGGTCTTCTATAAGAGCAGCCAGTGCTCTCAACCACTGAGCCATCTCTCCAGCCACCTCAGGTGCCAATCTTTAAAAAACCCAACATTCTAATACAATACAATAAACAAAAAAATAGAAGAACCTGATCCTTACACATGGAGGGATGACGGCAGGGAGCACGAACAGTCTTTATTTTCTGTAACTAAGCCGTGAAGAGCAGAGATCTTCGTACAGTAAAAACACTACAGTTTGCAACATGCAGTAGTGTCCGATCTGTGTCCAGGTGACCAGGCACGGTGGCATGGCGTAGTGCATGGCACACGTGTGCATGGCACACGTGTGCGTGCAGAACCCAAGGTGGCAGAGAAGTTTCCAGTTGCAGCTTGGGCAAAGCACTGTCAGAAACACCTTGGACTCATCCTGCCTTTGAACTTCAATTAATTTTTGGTCATTTGGGGATATGCAAGCCTGTGGAGCCGAACCTGCAGACCCTGCCCATGGAACTGTGTCCCATGTGGGCTAGGGAAAGTTGGAACTCTCAGAGCCTAGATTTTAACATCTGCCAACTGAGGATGTGGCTCCCACGTGGTGGTTTATGAGGTTTTAGTTGGACTGGTGCCTACTAGGTGCAGAGTCCTGGTGTTCTCTCCCTTGAGCTGTGTGGACGGATGTGGCGATGATAAATTTCATAATCTCTTCCTCCAGACATTGGGCACGATCCTAATTAGTTTTAGCAATCAAAACCCAGAGTCAGGAGTCAGATATTGAGGGTGAAAGCTGAAAGATCAGAGAAGCAGAGCAGCAGCCACTAGAAACTTCTTACCTCTACAAATCTATAAATCCTCAGACCGAATGAGGGGTGGGGTGGGAACCTGGCTCTACAGCTCTTCAGACTGAATGGAGCCAAGATCCTATCTCCGCCCACTTTATATTCCTGTCTCCACCTCCGGATGCTGGGGTTAAAGGTATGAGCCTCCCAAGTGCTGGAATTAAAGGCTTGATCCTCCCAAGTGCTGGGATTAAAGGTATGATCCTACCTAGTGCTGGGATTAAAGGCATGTACCACTACCAGGCTCTGTTTCTCTTTTAGACTGGATCAATCTCATGTAGCCCAGGGTAACCTTGAACTCCTGATCTTCCTGCTTCCTCCTCCCAAGTGCTGGGATTAAAGATGTGCGCCACCACTGCCTGGCCTCTATGATTAACTAGGAGGTAGCTCCACCCTCTGCAAACAAAATATAATACATTTCCCCTTTTTTGTCTAAACAAAAGTGAAGGTTTTAACTAACATAGAAAAACTATATATAATCAAGTACAATAACTATATACAAATATATACAGGCAATAATTACATTAGCAATGTCTAGTCCATTAGCATATGATAAATTCATAGAAAATACTTCATTATCTATTCTGTCTTGGTGAGTCCAAAGTTTTGTACCTAATTCACTTTCTATCCTAACCTGCATTACCAACCCAAAACTATCTTTTTGTGTCTCTCAACCTTATACACTTTACACCTCTTTAGTGAGTTTCTTTTCTGAGTCTGGTAACAAAGAAAATTAGATAACTATCTAGTATTCAACTCCATTAGAGATCTGAGAAGGATATAGTATTACCTGAGTAAACAGGAAGTGTAGAGCAAACAACTTCCAAAAATAAAAAGTGATAGAAACAGCTGGCTGCCTGGACAGTTACTCAAGGTTCCTCTGCAACGTTGGAGTATCCATCTTTGGCATACAGGCCTAGAATATCTGTGAAGCACGATTTTTGAAGGACTGTCCAACCTTGTCTTGGCAAAGTTCAGTAGTCACTTCCTTTTATGTCTTGCTTGTCCAATTTGGACAACATACTGTCAGCAGTTGAGGCAAGGGCAGTTTATTGCCCAGTGGCTAACTTTTGCCACAAAGAAAGTAAACTCCATATGGAGTTTTTTCAATGCCCATCTTCTCTGAAGTAGATTGGTGCTGCCAGGAGCAGACATGTCTCATTGTCACAGGGCTTCAACTTCATAATTCAGTATCCAGTCAGGATTGCTCCCATGGTTTTTTTCTGTCTACACCATGGGGTGTTATATATCTTGTGATATAGCCTGCTTGCTCTCACTTAAGTTTGTTAGTGCCATCTCTGTTTGTTCATACATGAAAATATATATATGTATATGTATGTATATATATATATGTATATGTATATGTATATATATGTGTGTGTGTATATATATATATATATGGTTTATATCCCAGAGTGCCACATATCTCAGAAGCTGCCAACCCCCCACCTCTTGTCCACATGATAACAAGGAGATCTGTTTTCAGGCTGGTAGTGTGTAGTGGCTCACATCGGTCCTTCTGGAGGGCAGGAGCTGGAGGGTCTTGAATTCAGGCCAGTGTGTGACGTGTGGTGATACCCTGTCTCACAACCGCAGAAGGCCAAATCCGACCTTGCTAGTCCGGTGCCTTGAAGAGTGCCTGGCAGATTGAGGTCTCAATAAATATTTGTTGAGTGCATGAATGTTCTTCTAAATGAAACCTTTTCTTTTCTTTCTTTTTTTAAGAGAGTGTCAGATTCCCTGGGACTGGAGTTACAAATGGTTGTGAGTCACCATGTGGGTGCTGGGAATCAAACTCGGGTCCTCTGGAAGAACAGACAGTGATCTCAACCACTGAGCTATCTCTCCAGGCCCTAAATGAAACATTTTAGTAGCTTTTTGAACTTAATTCTGTTTTTAAATTTTCAAACATTGAATTAGAGGTGTGCATTGCACACATGGTATGTGTCCCTTTCTAAGGGTGCCCATCCTGACTCCTCTATGAGGCTGAGTTTTCAAGTGCTATTTACTTCTCAGTACTTAACATAATTGCAGCATATTTTAAAAATGATTTGTTCTAGTTTTAATGATGTGTGCGTGCATGTGTGTGTGTGTTGTGTGAGTCCATGAGTGTATGCATGCATGTGTGTGTGCATGTGTGTACCTGGACATAGGTACCCGAGGAAAACTGAAGAGCTTCAGATCCTCTGGAGCTGGAGTTGCAGGTGCTTGCGAGCCTCCCAGCGTGGGTGCTGGGGATCTGGGTCCTCTGTGGGATCAGTGCTCTCTCTCGGTTGCTGAGACAGCCCCACAGTGCATTTGTCACTTTTGTGATTATGTTCCAGTGCCTGTCTTCCCTGCTAGACCGTAGCCCCTGTGAAGACAGACACCACGCCTGTCTTCTGGGCCCTCACTGTGTATGACGGTGTCTGGAAGTCATAGTTTCCCAGTAATACTCATTACGAAAGGAACAGAGGGCTGTTTGGCTGGATTTCCATTCATTCAGCCAACCTCTCTTAGCACCGGCTGGATGCTGGCCCCTGGCACAAAAGGAAGGTGGGAAATCCAGACATGCACACGTTCAGAAAGCCACACACACTAGAGGAGCTGGTGTACAGACAAACATAACTAGCAGTGGCCGGAAGTGGAGAGTAGGTGTGAAGATGAGGCTGGGGAGGCAAGTGTGTGGTTTTCTGTGCTGGTTTCTTTTGTAGTAAACTGAGAGTGAGCCTGCTGTGAGTAGACGAGTCCTAGCCTTCAGAGCTGGTGTGTGTGCGTGTGCAGTACGTGTGTACGTGTGCGCGCGCGTGCGTGCATGCGTGCGTGCGTGCGTGCGTGCGTGCGTGCGCGCGCGTGTGTGTGTGTGTGTGTGTGTGTGTGTGTGTGTGTGTGTGTAAGCCTATCAGAGAGAAGAAGCTAGGAAACACTCCCTCCCACCCACAGCTGCTGGAGAGAGCAGTGAGTGCGTGATGTGGAGGTGGCCCTTTTACTAGAAAGCTCCATTGGGATGTCATTCTTCAGTAGACCGGAGTGAGCCCGTAGAAACATCCTTCATTAACCATGCGTGAAATTCCAAAAGGAAGAGGGGAGGAGGGTCAAGGGACAGTCTCTTTTTTAGTTTCTCTGGTTCATCTCACCTTGAAATTCTTCCCTTGTTCACTGATGGGTAGCTTTCCATCCCAGGGAAGAGCATGTGTAAGTAAATACCACCTACCTGGCCTCCAGAACGCCATTGCCCCCTGTGGTCCCCACACAGCCCTCTGAAGTAGGCAGATAGGAGTGCCTGGGCCCTGGGTAGCAAGCAGCAGCTGGTCTACCTTACACAGCACACACCGGGAAGGGATCAGGCGGCACTCATCCAGTTCACTGCCTCTCTGGAAACCTGGGAGACACTGGAAGGAAACCTCAGTTACAAAGGTATTTAACAGACAACAGCAGACATGAGTAACTAAAGCATGATCAAATCCATTCCTTCCCTGGGCTCGCGGTGCATGCAGGTGCATGCATACTCAGGCCCTGAGAGGCCGAGACAGGAGCATGACGAGTGTAAGCATGGCGTGGGCAACAAAAGAGGAAAACAGCACCCACCCACAAACAAACTTCTTTATTTCTCAGTTAAAGCAAGCTAGAAGGGTAGGCACCGGGCACCTGCTGGTAACCCACCACTTAGAAGCTGGAAGCTGGAGGATCAGGAGTTCAAGGTCATCTTCTGCCGAATAGTGAGTTTGAGACCAGCCTGGACTATATAAAATCCTGCATCAAAACAGGAAAGAAAGGGAGGAGGGGAGTCAGAGATAGACAATTAGGGTTGATGTTACATTGCATGAATATAACAGAACCAGACTTTTTGATCTTACTCTGCTGTGTATAGTTTCCATGATAAAGTTACCTCATGGCCTATGGTGGCTGCTTTTGTACCAGTCATTATGTCTGCATCCCAGGCAATATAAAGGGGCACTCTGCTTTTAAAAGAAAATCTCCTGGATAGCTCTAATACAGCTGACTACATCTCATTTGTCAGAGCTGCTTGGTCCATAAGCGGTCAGCTCCGTATGGCTCTTTAAGGCTTAGAATATGGTTGATCAACATTGAGACATGCTTCAGGTGTGAAATAATACACTAGAGTACAAAGACTGTGTGGGAGTAAAAGAATACAATAACATTTCAATAGCTTACAATAGGTTAAATAAGGTATAAAAGTATACTAGGCTATTATAGCGTAAATAAAATATATCAATAAAGTTAATTTGCTTCTTTTTACTTTTTTGTTGTTGGTTTTGTTTTGGTTTTGATTTTTTTTTATTTTGATTTTTTGAGACAGGGTTTCTCTGTTTAGCCTTGGCTGTCCTGGAACTCACTTTATAGACCAGGTTGGCCTCGAACTCACAGAGATCTGCCTGCCTCTGCCTCCTGAGTACTGGGATTAAAGGCGTGTGCCACCACTGCCTGCCTGTCTTTTTTTTTTTTTTTTTACTTAATTTTAAGTTATGTGTGTCTGCATGTGTGTAGTGCACTTGTGTGCAGGTGTCCACTGGGGCTAAAGAGGGCTCCAGAGGCCTTGGAACTGGAGTGATAGGCAGCTGGAGTAGAAGTGCTCTTAACAGCTGAGCCGTCTCCTCAGCTCTGTTCCTTCTTGTTTTGAGACAAGATCTTGATGCGTAGACAAGGCTAACTGTGAACTCCTGATCCCATCTTCATGTTTCAAGTGATAGGACAGCAAGTGTGCACTAGCACGTCTGGCCTTCCTTCCTTCCTTCTTTCCTTCTTTCCTTCTTTCCTTCCTTCCTCCCTCCCTCCCTCCCTCCCTTCCTTCCTTTCACAGTAACTCATGTAGCACAAGCTAGCTTTATATTTACTATGTAACTAAGGATGACTTTGAACTCCTGATATTCTTGCTTATATACTATTACAACTGGCTAAAATAAAAAAACAAAAACCTTTTCTTTGTTTTTTGCAGTCCTGGGAATTGGACCCCATGCCTTGTGCATGCTAGGCAAGCGTTCTACCACTGAGCTATGGCCCCCTCCTTTTTATTTATTTATTTATTTTAAAATGTGTACAGGTGTTTTGCTTGCATATCTATCACATGCATGCAATGCCTGGGGAGGCCAGAAGAGGGTGCCAGGTCCCCTGTAACTGGAGTTACAGGTGGTTGCAAGTCACCGTGTGGTGTGCGTGCCGGGAGTCAAACCTGAGTCCTCCAGAAGTTCAGCCAGTGCTCTTAGCTGCTGAGCCAGCTCTCCAGCCACCCCAGTGCCCCCTTTTAACTTAAAAAACATGACTACTTGAAATTTTAAAATTGCTTTTGATTTGTGTGTGTGTGTTTATTTATTTATCATCATAAATGGTATTTGTGGAAGGCAAAAATAACTTTGTGAAGTAAGTTTTCTCCTTCCACCTATTATGTGCATCCTGGGGATCAAATTCAGGTTGCTAGGCCGCTGAGGCAAGAACCTTTATCTAATAAGCCATTTTGCCAGCCCTTGTGTGTGGGTTTTTTGTTGTTGTTGTTTTTGGGTTTTGTTTGTTTGTTTGTTTTGAGACAGAGTTTCTATGTGAAACAGCCCTAGCTGTCCTGAACTCGATTCGTAGACCAGGCCGGCCTCAAACTTACAGAATTCTGCCTGCCTCTGCCTCCCAAGTGCTGGCATTAAAGGCGTGCGCCACCATCACCTGACCCCTTGTGTGGTTTTAAAATATATTTATGCTGAGCATTTTGGCACATACTTTTAATACTAGCACTCAGGAGACAGAAATAGGCAGATCTTGGTGAGTTCAAGGCCAGCCTGGTCTACATACATAGAGAGTTCCAGGCAAGCCTGGGCTACTCAGTGAGGCCCTGCTTAGTGGGTTAAGTACTAGCTGTATAAGCATGGCTTGAGTTGATCCCCAAGCCCAGGTAAAGTCTGGCTGTGGTCACACACACCTGTAATCCCAGTTCAGGAGTGGATGAGACAGGAGGGTCCTTAGAACTCTCTGGCCAGCTCGTCTCAGAATTGATAAATTCTAGGTTCAGTGAGAAACCCTGTCTGAAAATACTACTACTACTACTACTACTACTAATAATAATAATAATGAGAAAAAAGTAGAAAGTGATTGACAAAGACACCTGACAACATGGCCTCCACTTGCAGACACACACATGTGTACACACACGTTAACACACAGGAACATGTACACACAGATACGTTAGTGTAGTCAGAATGTAGCTGGGGTTGGGGTAGGCTGATTCAGTGGAGTGGAAAGGCATCTCTGATTGAAGACTGACTTGCAAACACACCATGGAGGACCCCATAGCCCCGGGATGAGGGCTGCACTGTCTGGGGAAGGCACTTGGAGGAGGACCACCCATGACACCTACCTAGCCGGGCTTCTGAGGTGGCCACTAGCAGAGTGTGGGTGAACTGGGCCGTGTTTTTGATGTCTTCTCCCTGTGACTCTCCAGGGCAGTATACTCAGCCTTCAGCATGGAGCTGGCCTCGCGTGGCTTTGTGGTGGCTGTGGTGGAGCACAGGTGAGAAGACCCCCGGTGAACTGCAGTTGGATACCTGTGGAGAGCCAGGGCATGGGCCAGTCCCCATGGACGTGTTGTTCTCTGTTAGTTTGTGGTGCCGAGGCATCAGACACACAGGCAAGCATTCTGTCACTGAGCTACATGTATTATTTCCCATAACCATGCAAAGCAGTTATGATACCCATTTAAAGAGTAGAACACTGGGCTGGAGAGATGGCTCAGTGGTTAAGAGCACTGGCTGCTCTTCCAGAGGTCCTGAGTTCAATTCCCAGCATCCACATGGTGACTCACAACCATCTGTAATGGGATCTGACGCCCTCTTCTGTTGTGTAGACAGGACACTGTGTACATAATAAATAAATAAATCTTTTAAAAAAAAAGTAGAACACCAAGGTTCAAAGGTGTTCAATAGCTGGCCAAAAGTGACCTAGCTTACTCTGGGCTCAAACTCAGGCCTGTCCCCAGTTTTTTTCTGCCCTCCTTCGAATAACCCTGGTCTCCTTACCTGCCAGCCAGGCAGAGAGCCCGTGTATCATGGTTGGGAGGGAGGTGTGAGGAAAGGAGAAATAAGCTCACCGTTGTCTTCTGGCTTTCTCTCTGAATGCATGTGTGGTTCAGGGACCAGTCAGCTTCGACCACCTACTTCTGCAAGCAGACCCCACAAGAGAGCCAGCCCACTGAATCACTGGAGGAGGAATGGATCCCTTTCCGTCAAATCAAGGAAGGGGAGAAGGAATTCCACGTTAGGAATCCTCAGGTAGGCTTGTGCCCGTTGGCATAGTCATGATACCATGATCAGAATGGCAAGGTTCATGCCCACTGACGTAGTTGATCCCAAAGATGGGAGGAGAAAGACCACCGACCCAAATCATCACAGCCAGATTAAAGCAAGCCATTAATTAAAGCAAGCCATTAATTAAAGCAAGCCGTTAACTAAAACAAGCTATTAATTAAAGCAAGCCATTAACTAAAGCAAGCTTTTTCATTCCTGTACACGGGCTGCCTCCCCCTCAGGCAGGGTTCAAGAGACTAAATGCCTTGGATGTGAGGAAGACAAGGCTTTTGTAGCTCATGGGTAGGGGGTTTCTAATTTCTCAGTTTCAAGATAGTTGGGGTAACAGGAGCAGAACATAGGCATAAGAAGTTAGTCCCTTCTGAAACAAAGACTTGGTTCAAGGTGGGCATACCAAGGTAGTCATAGTCATAACAAGGTGTCACAGGTGGCCATTTAACCTTCTGAAGCAAAGACAAGGTTGCAGAATGGTTATAAATAACTTTTTGGAACAAAGACACGATGGCCGTTTCCTGGATCAGGCAGTACAGAACCATTTGCAGTGAAGGTCACAGGTGTGTCATAGCCCAGTCCTTGAGAAACAGATTTAATCACAAACAGGAATCAGTCCAGTCTGTCTTTACTATAAGATGGCTTTTAAGCCTAAGATGGAGGCAGGCTGGTTCTGCAGCATATCGTGGTTCTAGTCATCTTTCCTCTCTCCAGCAAAATATCTGAAATAATCACCTTACAGGAGAGCAGCGTTTTCCGTCCTTAGTTCTGGATATGGCAGCCAAGGCCAGGTGGACCTATTGCTTTGGGCCTCCGGTGAGGGTCCCATATGGCAGGGAAGGCAGGGTAGGGTAGTGGTATCCTGCCACCCCTTTTCAGGGCAGGTCTTCAATGACTTAAAGACCTCCCCCTGGGCCCCAGCTTCTAAAGACTCCACCTTCCGATAGCATCCCCACAGGGACCAGGCCATTGACATGGAACTTCAGTCAACCACAAGCAACTTTTAGCCATCTTTCTCTCTCATGGTGGGTCTGAGCTCACCACATCCGTGGGAATGAGTAAGGTATGAGTCACTGGGCTCTTGAGGTTGACAGAGACCCGCTTAGGTGGCCGGGGAGCTGATTGGCTCCGAGTGAGACCTCTGGGACTTGCTCTCAGAGGGGACAGGTGCATCCCTGTCTCTGTGTGACTCCTGTCTGCAGGCTAGCTTTCTTTCTGAGAGGCTGCCAGCTCTGACTGCTGATAGTTAGCCATCAGCAGAGCACTGGGCTCTGGGTGTTGTTCCCCGGTCCTCCATCCCAGAGCCAAGCTCAGGTTTGAAGATTCCTATAAAGGATTCCTAGCCTGCAGAGAAGAGGCAAAAGGAAAATCCCCACCAAAAACTCCATTGTGTGGTTGTTGGGGGTACGCCGGAGTAGGGGCAGTCCTTAAAAGGCCGGGTCAATGGGAGAAGGGATGGCAGACAAAAGCACCAGGCTGCTGTAGATGGGTTTGAGAATACGAACCCTGGCAGCCCCCTCTGTTGGCAAATGATCTCATGAACATCGTCTGACATGGCCGTTCTGATGGCCCTGCGGGTGGGCAAGAGGACACTGAACTCCTGGGTCCGCTCTCGATGCTGTCGGACATGCCTGTGTGAGCTGCAGGGTTTGCTGAGATGCAGCGGGCAGACTCCCACTCCTGCTGGGTTCTGTGGGGACCGAGGTCCTCGCTGTGTGGTTGTGGGATGCTCCAGAAGACCGGCTGTGTTTCAGGTGCACCAGCGAGCGAGAGAGTGTGTGCGGGTGCTGCGGATCCTGCAGGACGCCTCGGCTGGGAAGACTGTCCTCAATGTCTTTCCTGGTGGATTGGACATGATGACCCTGAAGGTATGGCAGCAGTTGGGATGACCCAGAGCTACACATTCCTCACAGTCTTGCTGGCTCGTACAGCCACCAGGAGCACCGAGTGACTTCAGGCTGCCATAATGGGATCCAGGGTCTCAGACCTGTCAGCTCTGGGCTCTTAAATCCCTTCTGTAGGTTCAGTTTCCCTCTGCGTGTGTAGCCTTCATTCTTACCAGATGCCCAGCAAAAAGGTAGTTGCTAGAAACCCAGGCCTGTGCCTGAACAGCCCCGGAATCCATACATTAGGCCAACAGAGGGGCATGGACAGGGAAGTACCTGAGAGCTTTTATAGATGTCCTTGGAAGTTAGACTTTTAAATAAATATATATATATTTATTATTTTTAGTTAGGTGTTAGTGTGTGTATCTGTATGTGGATGTGTACACGTAAGTATGGTGCCTGCAGAGGCCAGATGTATGGATCCCCTGGAGCTGGAGTCACAGGCAGTTGTGAGAAGCCTGACTTGGGTGCTGGGAATCGAATCCAGGTCTTCTGCAAGAGCAGCCGGTGCTCTGAACCAAACTTCCAGATTTGGAAGTTAGACTTTGGCTCATGCTGTTAGCTAGGACTGTCACGTGGGACTGCAATGACATGGTCTAGCTGTGTGTCTGGGGGCAGGTTTAGTGAGCAGCCAGCTGTCTGTTTCCAAGTGATGTCAAGAGTAGCCATTGGGAAGGACAGAGCACCCTGTCTGTACTAATACTGCTCCGCAGAGACACTCTCGGGAGCAGCGCCTGTGGGGAGAGGGATGAGAGCAGCGCCTGTGGGGAGAGGGATGCGAGCACACTCCTGTTTGCTTGTCTGTTCGGCGGCAGCTCTGCCAGGACACTGGAGAAACCGTCACCGGTTGGGAGCAGGAAGCAGGCAGCTGGTGGGAAGGAAACTGGGTGGGAGACCTCTCTACAAACCTGATTTGGGAGGCTTATGAATAGTCACTTACGTTTTAAAACCTAAAGCGCCCATCCCCTGGGTGCTTCTCTCAGCCAAGAGGGAGAATGGATGCCCACCCTGGGCTAGACATTGAGGAGAGCAGGGCCTTCTGAACAGAGTGTGGCACACGAAGCCTGGGGAGATTTCCCTAGCCCCTCAGCGGGCATGGCGGTGCCTTTTTATAGAACCCTACCCCAAAGGCTTCTGGAACAACCCGAAATAGACACGCGTGGAGCTGGCAGGGCACACCAACCCTCCCTGGGCTGTGGATGAAAATCAGGACAGACGCACAGAGGAAGTAGGGCCTGACTTGCTTTCTGCACAAGCAATCCTCACTCCAGAGCAAAACGGAGCCAGCGATGGAGCCAGCGATGGAGCTGCGCTCCCCTCTGTGTGCTCTGCGGTGACCTCGAGGGCCTTGTGAGGCAGGAACTGGGGGCCAGTGGTTCCCTAACGCTATGACCCTTGAATCCAGTTCCTCGTGTTGTGGTGACCCCAGCCATAAAATGATTTCATTGCTACTTCATAACTGTGGTTTTGCTGTTGTTATGAATCGTAGATATTTTTGGAGACGGAAGTTTGTCAGAATGGTCCCAACCCACAGCTTGAGAACCGCTGCGGTAGAGGATGAAGGGGCTGCTTCTCAGCATGCTTTTAGATGAGCTGGTGGGGGCCTGGCGACTTCTGTCTGTTTGGGTACCCACAGACATTGGAATGCCTCCCCCCAGCAGATAGCAGTATCAGCAGGAGGATTCCAAAAGTTAAGATGAACCAGTGTGGTGGCGGCGCACGCCTTTAATCCCAGCACTTGGAGGCAGAGGGAGAGGGATCTCTGTGAGTTCGAGGCCAGCCTGGTCCACAGAGTGAGTTATACAGGCTAGTGAGAAATACATAGTGAGACCCTGTCTCAATATAAATACAAAACGTCCAGATGAAAAGCACAGAATCTGAAGGTTGTTCATGTCAAAGACCAGCTAGCTCTCCAGGCGACAGAAAGTCCTCTTCTTCTCTTTGCTGTGCTGGGTATTAAACCCTCAGGCTCTTTTGTGCCAGAAATGCTCTCTGCCAATGAGCCACGCCCCAAAGATTCATTTTTTTATTGTGGCAGTGTCTCACTGTATAGCCCAGGCTGGGCCTGAACTTGCCATCATTCTGTCTCAGAATTAAGCTAGGATCACAGCGGTGTGCCAGCCTGCTCCGGCCAGAGGCCCAAATGGTGCAGTTTTGGCTGGCATCATACCCGTACTTCACTCTCTTACAGTTGCTTCTCTGTGAGTGTCTGCTCGGCTGAGTTCTCTGTCTTCCTCAGGACAGCATCGACAGGAGCCGCGTGGCTGTGATGGGACACTCGTTTGGAGGAGCTACAGCTGTTCTTGCTCTGGCCCAGGAAGTCCAGTTTCGGTGAGTACCGGTGATGCTTTTGTCATCAAGCTTCACACACCATTCATTCATTCACTCACTAACTCATTCACTCATTCATTCGCTCACTAACTCATTCATTCATTCAGCAGAAATGTGTTATATAAGGGTCATGTTCTGGTCACTGTTTGCTGTGCTGGGGATTCAGTGATCAGCAAAACAAGGTCTGACTTTAAACAGGCCAAGAGACGTAATGTACATGCCCGTATCTCTGTGCTCTGGAGGCTGAGGCAGGAGGATCACAGAGTTCAAGGCAAGACTAAACTAGACCCTGTCTTAAAAAATAAAATAAAATGAGAACACCATTAAAGGATTTTAAGCAGTGCACAATCAATCTTAGATTTTAAAAAGCTTCCTGGCTGCTGTATGATGTAGCAGACAAGCTTGAAGGCTAGGTGGATGCAGTGCGAGTCAGAGCAGAACTGAGAGAGGAAGAGTTTGCATGAGGGAGGTAGAGGATGGGGAGCAGGCCTGGAGTCAGATGCACTGAGTGGTCCAGCCTTAGTGACGTACAGGAGCAGGGAAAGGGAAGCGGAGGCTTTCCGGTTGTACCTGTCATTACAGTGACGGTGACCATCCCCTGCTGAAACGGAGAAGATGGAGTGGGTGTGCCTCTGGCTCATGGTGCCACAGTTTTGCCCTTGGTACCAGGGAAGTTAGTAGGGTTCTCTGCCATGCGGGCTCTGGGCTCATGTAGCAGCTGTGCATCAGAGCTCTGAGCTGTGGTTCTGATACCTTCAAAGTCTCTCGCTCTCCCCTGCTGTCCTGGGAGCTCCTGGGATGTATGGCCTTTCTCATTGATCTCTGCATCCAGAAGGCTAAGGCCGCCGCAGCCACTCAGTGAATATTGGATAAACTCTGTGATCAAATGAATGAGGTAACATTCTGCAGAACTGGAGTGCATCACCTGAGGGTAGATCCAGAGAAGGACATCTGACCCTTGCTCTGAGGGAGTATAAATTCTAAAAGGGACTCCTGTGTAAGATCAGAGTAGGAGGGTTGGGTCCTAGTACCCAGTTCCTGGCTTCCTGAGTCCGCAGCCCATTGGAGGGAAGAGTCCCATTCGATCCCCCTCCACCCTAAGTTGCCTGAGTTCCTTAGTGGCAGCTCCAGATGTTTGCTTTATCCCAGGTGTGCTGTGGCCCTGGATGCTTGGATGTTCCCTCTGGAACATGACTTTTACCCCAAGGCCCGGGGTCCTGTGTTCTTCATCAATGCTGAGAAATTCCAGACGGTGGAGAGCGTCAACCTGATGAAGAAGATATGTGCCCAGCATGAACAGTCCAGGATTGTGACTGTCCTGTAAGTATGCCCCAAAGCACAACCCCAGTGTCCTGTTCATCGTTTAG
The DNA here is from genome assembly GCF_004664715.2 of Peromyscus leucopus. Lineage (NCBI taxonomy): Eukaryota > Metazoa > Chordata > Mammalia > Rodentia > Cricetidae > Peromyscus > Peromyscus leucopus. The sequence goes on from NC_051064.1 coordinate 135,173,699, forward strand.
CCAGCTGGGACTCCCTTCATTTCTTCTAGGTTATCCAGAACTTTCTATATATGCACAGAACATCTGAATATTGCCAGAATCCCTGCGTCATAATTCCTGTAGGGTTTCATAGGTCTCTCTTCTCTGCTTAGCCCCACCACAGAGGTTCCTTTAACAGTTTATGCAGCTGCACGGTAGGATTTACTTAGTAATTTCTGGAAAATGGGTGTGTTGGATCTGAGTGGATTCCAGACCTCCCTGGCCTTCTATGGGAATTTTACTGTGTTTTGAAGATTATTACTGGAGTAGGCTTTGACAGTTTGAGGAGGGGGGTTAATAGAATTTTCGTGGATATCCAGTTCACGGAGGTTAACCTAACATAGGTCTTCTTCTAAAAGTCACTCCTGCAAGTTGATGCGTGCTTGTAATCCTAGCACGCTTGTAATCCCAGCACGTAGGAAGCTGAGGCAGGGGGATGGGAAGTTCAAGGCCAACCTGGGTATCAACATGAGACCCAGACCAAGCCCACTCAGATGCTGGCCAGATAAACCACATTCTCTTCACCTCTCACTGCTCTGCGGTCACTGGACTTTCGGTGGGAGCTGTTTCCCCCAGAGCGGCAGGCTTTCACATCTTAAACTGCTGGCCATGCGGGAGGCCTGTGGAACTCAGGCAGGCCTGAAACCTGCCTGAGCTGCTCCTGCCCAGGCAAGCCTCGCACACCTATGCACCAGTGCCTACTTCAGAAAGACCCAGCTGGTCACACGGTATGTACCTTGGCAGTCCTCTAGGCAGCTGAGCATATGCCATGCCAAGCCCCCAAGCGGTGGCTGCGGGTGGTGGCTTCGGTGGCTTCCTCCCCTGCCCATCCCGGCCCAGTCCCTCTTTCATTTTGACTTCACAGTGTGAGGCACAGGACGGCAGGAATGCCTCCCCGGCCAGTCAGACTCGGTCACTTGTGATCTGCAGGGAAGGGAGAGGGCACACAAAGGGGACTCTTAACTACTGGCAATATAATTTTTAAAAATTTTTATAGCTGGATGTGGTGGCACACACCTTTAATCTCAGCACTCAGGAGGCAGAGGCCCATGGATATTCATGAGTTCAAGACCAGCCTAGGCTACATAGTGAGACCCTGTCTCAACCCATCCCTAGTTTTTTAGATTTATTAATTTTATTATTTTATGTGTATGAGTGATTTCCTGCATGTGTATGTCTGGTGCCCATGGAGACCAGAAGAGGGTGTTGGATTCTTAGACATGGAGTTACAGACTGTTGTAAGCCACTATGTGGGTGCTGGGAATCAAACCTGGGTCCTTTGCAAGGACAAGTGCTTGTAAGCTCTGAGCCACCTCTCCAACCCCAGTATATTATTTTTTTAAATCTAGGGCTGGGTACTCAAGAACCCAGTGCATTTTTTATCCTACACATTTTTTTTCATGTGCCTTAAATAATACATTTTTTTAAAAACCAGTTTTGGGCTGGCAAAGTGGCCCAGCAGGTAAAGGCAACCTGCCGTGAAGTCTGAATGTGGAGTTCTGTCGCCGGAATCCACACAGCAGGAGAAGAGAACTGATTCTCGCAGGTTATCCTCTGGCCTCCATCCATGTGCCATACGCACACACATACTCTCTCACACACAAAGATACACACTCACAGACACACACTTCATGTATACACACACACATAAATGACTAAATCTAATTTTTAAAAATGTGTTTTTCTACATACTAGATAGGTATTTCAGCATTTAGATTTTCCAAACCACATTCATTTGAGTTATGAGTAATTTATCAATGGGAGTCCAGTGAGGATTTCACTTGAGAATTAAATGTGTGTACAGGGCTGAGGAGTAGTTCAGTAGCAGAGTCTCTGCCTAGCATGTGCAAGGCCCTGGGTCAGTCTTCACTACCACAAATGGATGAATGGGTGAATGGATGAATGGATATATGGATGGATGGAAGGAAGGAAGGATGGGAGGAAGGAAGGGTGGATAGATGGATGTATGGAAGGAAGGAAGGGTGGATAGATGAATGGATGGAAGGAAGGAAGGATGGATGGATAGATGAAGGATGGAAGGAAGGATGGGTGGATGGAAGGATAGATGGATGGATGGATGGATGGATGGATGGATGGATGGATGGATGGAAGGAAGGAAGGATAGATGGATGGAAGGAAGGATAGATGGATGGATGGATATATGGATGGATGGATGGATGGATGGATGGAAGGAAGGATAGATGGATGGAAGGAAGGATAGATGGATGGATGGATGGAAGGAAGGATGGATGGATAGATAGAAGGAAGAATGGATGGATGGATGGATATATGGATGCATGACAACCAAAGGGCTTAATCTACAACCCATTTTCCCGTGCCCCTCTGCTGTGATTATTTAACTAAAAGCAGGTGTTCCCTGTCCCCGTTGACTATATGGCACAGTTCTGGCAGTGAGGTTAAGTGTTTCATGGGCCTTGGGGTCACTGGATAAAAGCTGTGGGGTAACAGGAACAGCAGGTGATGGGAACCTTACCTCCCTCTCCCAGCCACCCTCTACAAATTCACCCTCCTGTCAGGGACCAGCCCCGACCTGTTGAAGTGTTCTTGAATGGAGGAGTGAGGAACTGAGAAATATTAGGAAGAAATATAGACGTAGACGAAGAAAAAGACAGAGACACGGAATAGTTCGGGAGGGCTCTGGGTCCATACCCAGTCGCCCGAGTTTATTCATGGTGGACTTTTTATACATCAGCAAGGGGAGGGGCAAAAGACCTCCCCCTTTCAAGGATGAGGTATAAAGTACCAAGTGTAGACCCTTCAGAACACCTGGTAACCATGCCTTTGGCCAAATCATCCTATTATGCAGCCTTGCTGGGCAAAGCAAGCTCAGACTGTCTGACCTTGAGTAACGCCTTACTAGGGAGCCTCCGTGGGCCCCCTCCCCCTCCTTCCCAGTATTGTCAGGCATGGTGATCTAAATGTTGAGCCAGATGCAGCCAGATACACCTTGCTTCAAATCCTAGCTCTGTCCAGTGTCACCTCTCTCCTCCTCAGACTCTGTCACATGACAAAGTACTTCCCCGACAAGGTTGCTGGGAGAGTTACACACCACACACACACACACACACACACACACACACACACACACACACACACACACACACGGGCAGCACCTTGTACACCCGTGTGCCTTACCTCCACCCTCCCACCGGCTCTTTCTCTTTCTCTCTAGCGGAGCTGTTCATCGGAGTCAAACTGACTTTGCTTTCGTGACTGGCAACCTGATTGCTAAATTCTTTTCCAATCACTCCCGTGGGACCTTGGACCCTTATGAAGGTCAGGAGATTATGGTGCGGGCCATACTGGCGTTCCTGCAGAAGCACCTTGGTAAGGAGACAGCTGGGGCTTGGGAGCACACGTGGGGTCCCCTGGTCCCCTGCAGCACCCTGTTCTGTCCTGACATGACAAGGACCCAGGAGATCCATGGCAAACGGAAGCCTGACTGAGGAGCAGCACAGGAAATCATTTACTGAAGGTCTGCCCTTCTAGGCCCTGACTTCCTAGAGAATGGCCTTGGCCTGGTCACCTCGCCTTTCTGAGCCCTGGCTTCCTCACGGTGACAGCTCATGTGCCTCTCTTTACCCCACCACCTTGATCCCCAAAATTACCATCACTTGTGCATTGTGGGGTCTTTATGATAATAATTGGGCAAAATTTATGGAAGTTTTTTTTTAAGAAACCAAACATGGAAGGATTATGACCAATATCATAAGTCACAGACCAGCTAAATGACTGAGTCTTCTGAGGTCCCTGGTGTTCTCTCTACCCAGTGTCTTCTCTGATGCACAAGCAAGCTGGCTTTTCCACTGGGAATTTGGATGCTTGAAGTGATTGTCTAGGGGCTGGCGAGATGGCTCTGTGGGTAAATGGTGCTGTGGAATAAGCCTGATGACCTGAGTTCAATCCCTGGAACCCACATAAAGGTGGAAGGAGAGACTCCACAGAGTTGTCTTCTGACTGCACACACTCACTGTGGCATGTGCACACGCACGTGTGCACACACACACACACACACACACACACACACACACAGTTGCTCTGGTTGTCCCAAGAGCTGACCAGAGAAGGCTCAGATACAGATAGCATGTGACGGCTCTTTAGATATTTGTGGTCACCTCTAATGTCCTCTGTTCATTAAGCTAATGGCCATGGGACCTGCAGTAGTTCCCTGTTCAATTCCCCCATGCAATCTATTATGGCCTTCCTTTGGGTGCAGTTTGTCAGGGCCTTTATTAAAAAGAGGTGCCCTGACTGAAACACACTGCACTAGACATGGTCTGGCCAGCACCTGGCCCAGCAAGACTCTCCCTCTGTGCTCTGGACATGGGTCTTCCCCTGGATAGCCGGGATACAGTCATGTTTCCCACAGTGTATGCAACCCATTCGGTTTGGATTGTGCTTGTGTTTAAAATATGCCGGCTCTATTAAGAACACATTGCTACTTTGAGCCAGATTTGTAATTTTGTTTGTATTTGCTCATTTCACCTTGCAAATTATGAGCAGAGAACTACTCCAACCGGAGTTACTTGCAGGGGCTCACAGAGCCACGCCTTTTCTCCTGGACCCACCTCCCAAGACTTGCGTGGTTCCTGCTCCCTGGTCCTCAGCCCACACCTCCTGTTTCCCCGGCTCATGTCATTATAGGAGCCCAAGATTAAAGATGACAGGGCCTGCTAGGAGTGAGGACGACCCACACCTTGATCCCAGCACTCAGGAGGCAGAGGCAGGCGGATCTCGGTGAATTTGAGGCCAGCCTGGGCTACAGAGTGAGTTACAGGTCACTAGGACTACATAGTAAGACTCTGTCTCAAAGAAAAAGTTGAAGGTGACAGGGGAGTCCACAGTGTTGTGACGAGCTCCCTTTAGTAGCAGAGACAGTCACAGGAGAGGCCAGGAGGAGGCGGAAGGCTGGAGCCCTTGACTGGAGGAAGGTTGCTGGGGATTTAGTCCGCTTATGTCAAGGGCACTGATGTCACCAGTGCTTGTCATACTCAGTACTCTAGATTCATTTTCTTTCGTGTTTGATTCTGGAGATGGCCCTGTCCAGTAGTTTTGTTGTTTTTTAAATTTATTAGCTTCATTTTTTCAGATGAATATATAAATACATATACATATATATATACATATACATTTAGCTTAGGAAATGTCAGTCATCTGTAATTTGTTCAAGGTTATCCGGTTCTGGTGGCCATGCCGGCGTCCAGCCGGACTGTCTAGCCCCCAGCCCGTGCCCCTTCGTTGGTGTGCGCGATGTATGTCATGACATACAACGGTGTCTTTGACCGCAGGCACACAGTGGCTGCCTAGGAGGACCCAGGGATAGAGCTGACCGGAGGGAAGGGAGAACACAGCCAGGAAGCGGCTGCCTAGACGAGGCGGCTCTGGCTTTGGTCTCGACTGATGAAGAGGGGCCGTGGGAGGGAAGGGCCAGGGGTCTTCTAAGACAGAAGGCCTGGTAGCGTGGGTAGTTCCCACACATGCCGAGCTCAGGACAGGGAGCTGCTGAAGGGGGAGGTGGAGAATGGCCGAAGTCAGAAGCAGCAGCCATAGGTTTGCTGAAGCGGTTGGGATCTGCCTCCTCAGTCTGGGAGGAGCCTGCGGTAGGTCCTAGGCAGGAGGATGGCCTGGTTGGACAGGCTTGCAGTCTGGCTACATGTAGAGGATGCGTGAGGCGGAGAGTTGAGAACCAAGAGTGTGGCTAGCATGGAGGCTCCGGTGGTAACCCAGGTGAGGAGAGAGAAAGCAGAGTCTGAGTGAAGATGCTGTGTCGTCACCAACCAGCTTCACAGAGAAAGGAAGTCAGCCAAACTAAAATGGGCCAGAGGCAGATATATCAGCAGCCCTCTCCGCTCCTCAGGCCGCCAGAGCACAGCGATGCTGCCTTCCTAACAACTCCTTCCTTCCTGATAACGGCCCACACCCCCTCTTCCTCCTCTGCCCCTCCCCTGTGCTCCCAGAAGATGACACACCTCGTCTTCCTCCCCACACCTCCAGCACCTCTTCCCTCGGTCTTTCTCTTGCTCAGTGACTGCCTCCCACTTGGCTCAAATGGAAGCCACCATGCTTCCACAGCCTCTCCAGGCCTGCCTGGGTGGACCAGCTGCCCTGACTCCTGGGTCTCCCTCCTGGGCTGCCTGGGAGGCTGTCACACCCAGTCCCTTTGGTGCCCCAGGTGCCCCTCTGTCTAGGATCCCCCCCCCAAGCGGCCCTGGCTCCACAGGGGTGCACCTAACCCTCCTCCTGTTTGTACCATTCAGACCTGAAGGAGGACTTCGATCAATGGAGCAGCTTCCTCGAGGGCATCGGGCCGGCGCTCGTCCGAGGGGCCCCACACCATCTGTCCAGTCTGTAGACACAACCGGCCACGCGTAGGTCGCTTGAGCTGCGTGTCCACGTGGGAGCTGCCCAGGGGTACTTGTAACCAATGGCGGGATCCTTTTTCTCAGATTGAGGGTATGTAATCAGAGTGCTGATTGGGCAGCTGGGCCCTTTGCTCTTGGAATCATTGATCTTAAACACACCTCAGAGCAGAATGCGGATCACTGGCTGATTGGGAAGCTGAATTGGTTTTAGTCTCTCTCTTTTTTTTTTTTAAGTCAAGGACTCCTATCCCAGACTGGCTTTGAACTTCCTGTGTGAGGAAGATCTTTCTTCTGAGTGACAGACATTGCCACTGTGCCTGGTCTTTGTTCAGTGCTGGGGATCAGGCCTGACTTGAGTTAATCACTACGAAGTGCTTAGGTGCTAAGGACCTGTCCCTGATGACAGGGGTCCCCACCTCTGTCCAGGTCCTGTTAGCTTTAAATAAGAACGGTGTCTGCCTGCTCGGGCACTTCCATGTCCCAGCCGTGGAGTTATCATGTGGAATCCGTAGCAATAGGTGCCATTGTGGCTGCAGTCCTACACTCCACACCCCCACTGCTGCCACACACACCCCCACAGCCCCACCCCCCACCGCCTCACACCCCCACAGCTCACACTCCCCCACAGCTCACACCCCCTCAGCCCCCACACCCCCCACAGCCTCACACCCCACCGCCTCACACCCCCACAGTCCCCACCCCCCATAGCCCACAGCTCCACACCTCCACAGCTCACACCCCCACACCCCCACCACCGCACACCCCCACAGATCACACCCCCACAGCCTCACACCCCCCACCGCCTCACACCCCCACCACCTCACACCCCCACTGTCTCACACCCCCACAGCTCACACCCCCACAGCTCACACCCCCACTGTCTCACACCCCCACAGCTCACACCCCCACAGCTCACACCCCCACTGTCTCACACCCCCTCAGCCCCCTCAGCCCCACAGTCTCCACACCCCCACACCCCCCACAGCCTCACACCCCCTCAGCCCCACACCCCCACTGCTCACACCCCCACACCCCCACCGCCTCACACCCCACTGCCTCACACCCCCTCAGCCCCCACACCCCCCACTGCCTCACACCCCCTCAGCCCCCACACCCTCACACCCCCACCGCCTCACACCCCCTCAGCCCCCACACCCCCACAGTCCCCACACCCTCACACCCCCACACCCAGTATTTTTGGTGTCCAGGTGCTCACCTCAAGGAAAACCCATGGATCCACAGTAGCTGCTCCAGACTGACATTACAGTGGTCTGCCTGTAAAGGTTAGGCCACTAACTGAACCACATCCCCAGCCCTTGGCCAGCTAACTTTCTGTGGCTGAGCCAAGAGAAGAAGCCATGGGGTGGGACTGGTCGAGCCCCAGGCCCCAGGCTGAACTCCCTGGAGTCTGGATGTGAAGACTTGACTGGGAGAGCCCACTCCCTCATCCTGGCCTAGTGTTGCCTCTGGGGTGCAAACCGTGATGCCAAAGGCCAGAGGGGAACCTTAGGGTCTCCAGGCCTGCCTGGTGTTCTCCCCCTGCCGCCTGGTGAAGTGTGAACACTAGGTAACTCTGGTTTCTCACTTACTTCCAGTCTTCCCGCTGTAGGAGAAACCATAACGGGCACTTGTACTGTTATGCTTAGGAGCCCGTGTGCGGCAAACAGTATTGTCCTCAGAACAGGAGAAGGACACAGAGACACAAAGGAGTCCCTGGGGAGCTGAGCGCCTTTGGGGTTTCGCTAGTGTATCTTGTCAGGAAATACCCTGAGGAGGCTGAGACGGGCTGTGGCGTGTTAATGGAGGTGAGCTGCTGCTTGCACCGGCCACAGAGGGCACAGGGTTGGCCAGCTCAACCCGGGAATGTTCCTAGAGAGAGCTCAGGTCAGCGTGGTCTTGCCTCTTAACTCCTATGCCGTGAACCACCAACTTGTTCCAAATATGGGTGCTTTAGTCATCTGGTTTTTTATTTATTTTTTTGAGGCCATCACCCCAAATTTAAGTCAAGAAACAGATCCCCTCTGTTTCCATTCTGTCCCGTTGGATTTGAGGCTCATGTTTGCCCAGTGACATGTTGTAACACCCATCTGCTTAATCTGCGTTAGAGCAAGTTGGGGAGCATTCTGGAAGTGGCTTGATTCCCCTTGTTCGCTAGTCATGTGGGCGCACGTGGAAAATCTTGGGGAAGAAACCAAGTCTCCCCAGAGTTCCATGCTCTGTGGGAAGGCCCACCTAGAACTGCGTCTCCGCCATACAAGGCATGTCACCTGAATCCAAGGAGAGAGCCCTGGAGGGGCAGGTTCAGAAGGGAAACGACCATGGGTTATTAAATGTGCACGTTTCTCACTTCCCACACACGCGCTTTCTAATTGTCTGCATAGTAAGAGTTTCATAGTAAGAATGACCCATATGATCTCTGTCCTCCAAGATTTGTTGAAACGTGATTGTTGGCCCACCTGAAGTCAGCTCTGTAACCGTTCACTGTATGATTAAAAAGCCGATCTATTCTGAAGTCACTGGTTGACTTTCTTCTTTGGAATTTTTTTCCAAGAGAGCACATATCTGTCTAAAATGGGACCCTGCTGCCTCCCACATGGGGTCAGAGTCCCCCAGTACCCACAGGACTATGCCTAGGCCACCCTAAGAAGATGCCACCTTGGGTCACCTATGGGAGCCATAGCACCTGTGACCTCGCTTTTACCTGAGACCCAAAATAATACAGGTGCAAAGCTGTGAAGGCGACCTGGGACCTGAGACAAAGGGCCCTCTCCATTCGGCTCATTCTGCCCATGGCCCATGTATCTAGCGGCACCAGACCAGGGCGATCTTCCTATAACAGAACTGTCCAATAAGCCACAGAAACCATGGCCTCTTGGAAATGGTTGTCTGCATAGAAACCCACACACTTCTCCTGTGTGTGTGTGTGTGTGTGTGTGTGTGTGTGTGTGTGTGTGCAGGTGCACGTGCGCTTGTGTACACATACTTGTGAGGGCCACAGGCTGACACCAGGTGTCCTCTGTGGTTCCCCTCCTTAGTCTCTGAGACAGTCTCTCACCGAGCCTGCAGCGCACTGGCTGGGTAGACTGGCCTCCTAGCCGGCCCCCAGGGATCCTCCTGTCTCCGCCTCCTCGGCACTTGGGTTGTAGCACACATGCCCCAGTTGTCTGGGGGTGCTAGGGATCAAACTCGGGCCCTCATGCTGATGTGGCGAGCACTTTACCAACTGAGCCGTTCCCCAACTCTCAAACCGAGGCTGGCATTCCTGGGTGGGCTCAAGTCACCAACGTTTCGGTGAGCAGTGCTCCCCTTTTTTTTTTTTTTCTTCTTTTTTCTTCGAGACAGGGTTTCTCTGTGTAGTTTTGTGCCTTTCCTGGAACTCGCTTTGTAGCCCAGGTTGGCCTTGAACTCACAGAGATCCTCCTGCCTCTGCCACCCGAGTGCTGGGATTAAAGGCCTGCGCCACCACCACCCGGCTCAGTGCTCACTTTTTAATGAGGACTGACCTCACTTCATTTTTACTTTATTTTAGAGACAAGGTCTCACTCTGCAGTCCTGGCTGGCCCGGAACTCAGTCCTCCCCGCTTTTTTCCTTGCACACACTAGGTGAGTGCCGTCCCACTGAGCAGAGTGTTACGTTGTCCTCACAGTGGGTCTGAAGGCAGGACTGCCCCTGTCTGTGTGTGGTCTCAAGTCACTGTGCTGACACTGGAGGACGGCACGGTAACTTTGTACAAGTGACACTACTTCCATTCTTAATTCCAAAAGCCAGAACCTGCCACCCGGCACGTCTAATCCCCTGGGCCACCCAGAATGAACCAAAGTACTTGTGTCCCATGTCAGAGGGGCAGACACCAAGGCCTGTGAATCGGGGGGCAGCCATTGACGCCTGCTCTGTGGCTCCCGGCACCTATTCTAATTTCTTCCATCACATTTTAGAGTTTGCATTGGCTCCATTGTGCTCCAGCTGCCCCTCCTTCAGATCCCTTAAGGAGTCAATGTGTTCATACCGAGTCTGACTTCCGTGTGCTGTGGACAATCTTCTGAGTTGTTCGAAGCTGCAAGCAAAGAAAGTAGATGCTGAAGGGAGGCTTTAGGGACCCTCCTGACATTAGAGTGTGTCACCCCTAGTCTTGTGACTTCAGTCCTTTCTCTGACTCTGAAGGCCGTTGGCCATTTGTTCTAGTGTTTGGGTAACTTCAAGGCATCAAAGGAGGCTGAATAAATGGCCTTGGAAGCTGGGTGGTGGTGCACACCTTTAATCCCAGCACTCAGGAGGCAGAGGCAGGAGGATCTCTGTGAGTTTGAGGCCAGCCTGATCTACAGAGTGAGTTCCAGGACAGCCAGGACTGTTACACTGAAACCCTGTCTCAAAAGTCAAAACAAAACAAAACAAGGATAACACTGGCACGTCTGGTAAATGGCATTGTAGTCAGTCTTGTCCAGGAAACAAAAGATGTATTTTATTATTTTTAATTTACTAATTTATTATTTTTAATTTATTATCACTTTGTGTGTGTATGTGTGTGTGTGTGTGTGTGTGTTTTGCCCGAGGAGGTCAGAAGGGAGTTTTGGATCCTCTAGAACTGGAGTTACAGAAAGTTGCTAATGGTTTTCAGCTGTCATGTAGGTGCTAGGAATCGAACCTAGGTCCTCTGGAAGAGCAGTAAGTGCTCTTAACCACTGAACCATCTCTTCAGCCCCGTACCACTTTGTACTAAATTAGTGCATGACTTTTTTATTTTTCGTTTGTAAAACAAGAATTCTAATATTGTTTATCTCATAGGGTTACTGAAACGATTAAACAAAGTTTTACACAGTAAGTACCTGGGTTACTGAGGACTCAGAAAACACTAGCCGTTACCCAACGTCCCCTCTGTCCTTTCCCGACCTGAAGGCTGACTGTCATTTCTCCTTTCACTAAATAGCCAAGGCAGTCTTGGTGTCCGCATGTGAACGTGTATATGTATGAATAAGCCAGAGGTTGACACAGTGTCTTTTCTCCACTGACTTCCATGGCAGTGTTTGAAACAGCGTCTCTCATTGAACCCGTAAGGTTACCTGCTGCCTAGACTGGCCAGTCAGTAAGCCTGGGATCCACCTGTCTCTGCCTCAGGCCTGGGGTTGCAGACATGAACCACTACATTTGGTTTTTACGTGAGTGCTGGGGATCCAAACTCAGGACCTCATGCTTCCAAAGTAGGTACTTCACTGCCCCAGCCTACGAACCTCTTTCTTTTTATGAGATGGTGATGGTTAGGAACTAAGGCACTGGCTTTGGAGCCCACATTCTCGGTTCAAATCCTGGTCCATCACCCAGATGCTGGTGACTTGGCTGCTCTAGTAACTCTCCAAACCTCACCTTCTCGATCCAAGCAATGGGAATAACACGGGCTGCCTTATGGGAATGAGGTTAGGATTAAATGATGCAGTGTGCAGAAAGTACTTAGCACAGCACCTGGCACAGAAGTGAAGTGCTTACTAAGTAGTTGCTCATCCCAAGAAATGTGAAATATGGCCCACCTTATCATTAACAGCGATGTCTGCCTGCCCGTCTAGAGCTTTGTAGACAATAAAGGCCATTCCATTTTACATTTAACTATCCAGGCCCAGCAAAAACACCCCGAGGTGGGCAAGACCCGAATGAGTGACCCCACTTCACTAAAAAAGAAACCAAAGTTCGGGTGGGCCCAGGGCTGGAGATCCAAGAGCCAAAGAAAGTGTCTGTGTCTGGATTTGGCCTTGCGCGTGATTCTGCGAAGATGAGTAATTACGCACGCACACTGGGCAAGCGAGTGTCTCGGGGCCATCTGGCTCCGCAGCTCGAGGAGGGCTGTGTTTCTACGCGGCTTTTTTTAGATGACAGCAAGATGGGGGAGAGAAGCTGGCAAACTGCTTCCCCTCGTTTTCAAGACTGGTGTGATTTGTGCGCAGCTCTGCCCTCCTTCTGCCCAAATGTTCCTGTCTGTGGCTCCCTGACGCTCTCGGAAGCTGCCCTTCACGGGATGGTAGCTGGCGCTGCCCTGGCCCCGCAGCTGGGGGAACCAAAGACAAGGAAGGTAGGGGCAGCTGCCGGAGACATCAGAGAGCTGGGCCAGCACCAGCTGGTCACAAGTCTGTGTAGGGAACAAGAAGCTGATGGGGCCAGAGGGCAGGACTCCCGCTTCCCATGTGAGTCAACGCGATGCTCTCTCCCATCCAACAGATGGGCCCTGGAATCATGTAATAAAGCATAACATTTAATACGGCACAGACCGCAGCTCTCCCGGGAGCAGGAGGCCGAGAGATCAAATGTTAACTGAATGCAATCAAGACACTTCATTGAAGAGGGAGCCTGGCTGGAAGTGGTCGGCCAGACTGAAGCATCAGCGGTATTGAGACCCACGGAAAGGGGGCTGGGAGGTCCTTAAAGTCAGCAAAGCACCCTAAGGGAGGGCTGGAGAACGGAGAGATGTGGGGAGAATGGACAGCGCCTGGGGCAGAGCGGACAGGGAGGAAGTAAGATTCAATTTTATGAGAAAGGGAGCATCCTGTACTCTGTCAACAATGATAGACAAGACAGAGGGCCTCTGCCACCAGCCAACGCCACAACGGCTGCCCTACATCCTGATTCACAGGGAAGAAAGCTGAAGTCAACAGAGGCACCCACCCAAGGTCACACAGTGACAGAGGGTGACAAGGGGCTGAACAAGACCTCGGCGATCTTGGGAGGGCCTCATGAGACCCCACGCCTCCACAAAAGTCTAGGGAGAGACATTTTCTTCCTAGTGTAACCATGCTCTTTGAAATGACTCGTCCCCAGTGGAATCACTGAGACAGGACACACACACACACACACACACACACACACACACACACACACACACACACACACAAGTAATACAAAATCACAGAGAAACCCTTCTTCAAACAAACAAACGAAGCAACAACATCAAAAGAAACTATCCTAATGGAACCTATTGCCGTGTATAATTAGCATATGCTGACAAAAAACTGAAAATCTAACCAGGGCTCCAGAGGACTGAGATGTTCTCTCCACTAGACAGGCCACCTCATCAGGCTGGGATCTTGACACAGAGACTGTGTTTCAGGCGGATCTGGCAGCAGAATGCAGGGGCCTGAGGGACTAGTCTGCAGTCCTGTAAACAAGAGTGCAGGGGTGAGCCGTCGGAGAGTAGCCTCAAACCACATGGAAAGGACTAGTTAGTGGAGACTCGCCATAGCAAAGAAGCCAGGGCCTTTGTAGGAAGTGTGCTGTAGCAGTGAAGGAGAGCATGGGGAGGTGACTCATTAGTCATTCTCAAGCTGGGCCTTTCTCCCAAGGACACGGGGCACTTGACACACTCACCCCAGCCTCAAAGTCTGCAGACAGAAATGAACTGGCTGCTTCTCCCAGCTCCCTCTAGGGTGCCAGGTCCCCAACTGGGCCAGCGTCCGCAATCCCACTCTTCCAGGCGACATTGAAAGATTTATTTATTTATTTAATGTATGTGTGTTTACATGAGTTTTTGTGCACCACCTGCATGCAGGAATCCAGAAACCAAGAGGGCTGGCACATCCAGATTTTGGGTCTTAAGGTCTCCTGTCTTGGCCCCACCCCAGAGGTGAGTCATAGATAGGCACAGCAGTTACCAAAAGCCTCACCAGGGGTAGTACTTCCGGGCCTCACCAGGGGTAGTACTTCCAGGTCAAAGCTGGAACAGCTACCCACCACAATAACCTCTTCTCCCTTAAGATGCTTCTGTCATGGTATCACAGCACAGAAATAGGGCAAGAAACTAAGGCCGCTACATAGTAAGTTCAAGGCCAGCCTGGGCTCCATGGAACCCTGTCCCCAAAACAATGCCACCTACTTGAGTCTACTGGGTATTTTTATTGGTTAGCAATCATTGCATAACTAGTTGTCCCAGAATTCAACAGTGTTCTTTTGCACTTTCGATGGCTCAGGGACCCTGGAGAGCTATAGCGGGATGGTCTGACCCATCATTTCTCATGAGGCTGAGCCGAGAGGGCTGCGTGGCTCATCCCTGTTGCTGTCATTACAAGGCCCGTGTTTCTTACAAAGTGCTGCTGGCTTCTCCCAAAGCAAGTGATCTAAGAGAAAAAAGATGTGCGAGAGCCAAGATCCAAGAGAGTAAAATGCAAGCCATGTTCTTTTTCAAAAGTTTTTTTTAAGAAGTCACTCTTATTTATTCATGTATTTTATGCTTATGAGTGTTCTATCTGAATGTGAGCCTGCCTGCCAGAAGAGGGCACCAGGTCTCACTATAGATGGTTGTGAGTCACCATGTGATGGCTGGGAATTGAACTCAGGACCTCAGGAAGAGCAGCCAGTGCTCTTAACCTCTGAGCCATCTCTCCAGCCCCCTCAAAAGTTACTTTTTATTGTTGTTATTTATGTGTATGTATGTCCATCTGAGTCAGTGAATGTCACATGTGTGCAGGTGCCCACAGAGGCCAGAAACAGGCATTGGATCCCCTGGAGCTGGCGGTACAGGTGATTATGAGTCACCCAGCATGGGTGCTTGGAACAGAATGGTAGTCCTGTGGAACAGCAGTACATGCTCTTAACTGCTGAGCCATCTCTGGCCCTTCAAGAGCTTTATTTATTTATTTATTTATTTATTTATTTATTTATTTATTTATTTATTTATTTTAATTTATGGTATGGGGTGGTGGTTTATGGAGGTCAGAGGACAAGTTTCTCTGGAGTTGGTTCTCTCTCTTCACCATGTAGGTCTCAGGAAGGAAACAATCTTAATTTCAAATGCCCTTACTCCCTGAGCGTTCGCCTTAATGCGAGCCACACTCCCATCCCCCAGTAGCACACCATTGCAGACATAGGCTCTTTATGGCATCGGCGGGCATATTTTAAGATCATGGCTACAGGAGTACGTCCTGATGGGACCATCTTGAGGACGCTATTGAAGTATTGAAGATGAACCACAGTATTGAAGAGGAACAGCATTATAGCAGTTGAGACAAATGTAGTTCAGGCAGAAGAAATAACATGTAAAAGTACAAGAACGTCCACAGAAAGGTGCAGGCGATCAGGACATTGTAGCTGGTGTGGAGAATGAAATCACGCAGGAGGATTCTTAAGGAGCCCGAGAAGGTCTGCTGCCCTGCAGTCAGGCTGGAACCCCACAAACCAGTGTTCTTACCGCCAATGGCCAGCCTGTACCCATGTCCACTCAATCAGAACATGGGGTGGGGGGGGGAGCATGAGAGAGAGCATTAGGTGTCTTTCCACGGGCACATCTGTCTAATCTGCCCTCCCTCCCTCCTTCCCTCCCTCCCTCCTCCCTGCCCCCTTTTTTTTGAGACAGTGTTCTCCACCAACCTGAGACTTGACAAGGAGATTGGTCTGACTGACCAGTGGGCCCAGGGGTCTGCCTGTCCCTGTGTCCCCAGAGCTAGGATGATAAGCTGTGACCTCTCAGCTTCCCGCCCCTGCTGCCACACCTGCCACTGGTCCCCACACCTCGGCTTGCCGTGATGGACTCTTATCCTCTGGACCCCAGGCCGAGATGAACTCCCTTTGCCTGAAGTCGGCCGTGGTGTTTTGTGGCAGCAACAGAAAAATAACTAACATTCGTGGTCTTACTAAGTGGCCCTGGCTGGCCTGGGACTCACACACTCACAGAGTGAGTGCCCAGCCTCTGAGCAAAGTGCTGGGCCTAAGGAGGGGCATCACCATGCCTGGCTATTTACTTAATTTTACTTAGGGTGTGTGTGTGTGTGTGTGTGTGTGTGTGTGTGTGTGTGTGTGTGTGTGTAGAAGCCAGAGGACAATGTCAAGATAGGTTTTGGTTTTAGCTGGAGCCTCTCACTAGCCTAGCACTGGCCATGTAAGCTAAACTGGATGGCAGTGGGTCCCAGGGTCTGCCTGTTTCCACTTCCTCAGCACTGGGATACAAGCCTGCCATCACACCTGGCCTTATCTATTTATGACAAGGTTTCTGGGGACCAAACTCAGGTCCCCATACTGCAAAGGCAAGCACTGACTGTGCTATTTCACCAGCCCAGGCTATCCCTCCCTGTTTTTGCTTGTTTGTTTTGGAGACAGGATCTCACATAGCCCAGGCTATCCTCAGGCTGGCTACTCCTGACGCTCTTATCTACGTCTCCCACGTGCTGGATTACAAGTGTCTGCTACCACTCCGGCAGCATGCACATTTCTTTGTATACACTGGTTGGATCCCCTCACCCACCCACACACCTCTTAATTACTTTAGATGTGGAAATTAAAGATTAGAGAATTAAAGTAACTTGTCAAAGGCCACACTGCTTTATGATCGTTTGCTTTGACAGCCAGGACTAGAGCCGGATCCCAGACCCCCTGAGCCTTGGATTCATGTCCTGCCACCTGGCTCCCTACTCACTGGAGACCTGGGGATCTCCCACTTTGTCCTCCGACATCACCACTCAGCCTTTCATCATCCCGCAGTCCCTCGTCCCTCGCTCCTGGGAATTGAAGCAGACAATGACTAATGCTGTGGAGACCCGGCCTCATCTCCCGGCGCCTCTGGCTCTCTGTGGGCTGATGCTGTGTGCAGTCACACGGGGACCTGTGTCCTCTCTCCTACCTCTGTCACTGTCTGACTTCGATGAATCAGTACAGTAGAACGTAACGGGAATATAGTGTTCTCTCTAATCCTGACCCTGTTCTTAAAAAATAAAAAATAGGCCGGGCGGTGGTGGCGCACGCCTTTAATCCCAGCACTCGGGAGGCAGAGGCAGGCGGATCTCTGTGAGTTCGAGGCCAGCCTCGACTACCAAGTGAGTCTCAGGAAAGGCGCAAAGCTACACAGAGAAACCCTGTCTTGAAAAACCAAAATAAATAAATAAATAAATAAAATAAAATAAAATAAAATAAAAAATAGAATAATAAATAATAACCATAAGGAATCCAGCCTGGGGAGGTGGCTCGGAGGTTAAAGCGTTTGCTGCAGAAGCATGAGGCCTGGAGTTCAGAGACCCAGAAAACCACATCAATGCAGGTAGCGGTGGTGGTAGCTGCCTGCGGTTCCAGCCTTGGAAGGCAGAGATGTGGGAACCCTGGAGCTAGCTGGCTAGCAAGACTACATCCGTGAGCTCTGGGTTTGATTAAGAGATCCTGCACATATGTGCACCCTGACACATTCGAAAACATGCATATGCACACATACATACCACCCATGTACACATGAAAAAGTGGAAAAGGAGGAAGAAGAAAAAGAAGAAGAATCAGAGACTTGGCCATGGAGGTTCATCAGTGCAGGTGTGGACTAGAACCTAGGTACCCTGGTTCTACCGGGTGGGGCTCAGCAAGTGAAGGGAATACTGGCAAGTGAATTAAGTGATGACCACGGTGTGGAAGGAGTCACGCCTGGCACACGAGATAGCTGATGAAGATCAGGGAGCACGGTGCTCAGTTAACAGAGTATTTCCCGGAGCACTGGGGTCAGAGAAGCCATCAGCCGTGGGGGCCGCTTACTAGCTGTGGATTCTTAGAAAACTTACTTAAGGCCTAACACTGAGATGAGATCAGAAGTCCAAGGTGATCCTTGGCTACATCGTGAGTCCCTCCTGGCAAGGGAGGGCGTGGTGGCTGAGAGGCGGGGTTTTCAGGATGGCTTGTTCACTCCCGGTGTGGATCTGGAAAAAGAGAGCACTTGGGTCTGAATTGGTAGCAGGTATCACCATCAAAGGCCCACCCCTGGGATCCACTTCTGCAGCTAGGCCCTGCTTCCTGAAGTTCCACACTCCCCCAAACACTGGAGGCTGGAACCATTGGCTAGGAACTAAGTACCGAAGCACCTAAGACTGGCCAGGAGACCTTTTACATTCAAACCGTAGCAATAAATAAGGTGTGGTTAGTTAGGATAGAAGGGTGCCTATGCAGGTTCTCAGAGTACAGGGTTCCCTTCCCAGGGTGGAAGGTATGACTGTGAGCTGTGGACAGATGGACATGTCTATCCGTAAGCCATGGGGTTCCCTTTAGGATCTGATCTCGTCTAAGCAACAAAGGAATTTATTGAAATGGGAAATCTGAAGTAGGGGCTGGTAGCTCCAAGCTTCCAGCTTCCGTCTGGACCACAATCCTAGAGGAAGACCTTGGCTGTGCTTTCTCCCCGGGACCAGATTAATGGACTCCCCCAGAAGGAAACTGGTGCTGCTTGGGCCGTGTGTCCCCCTCTTAGATCCGTCCCTGTGAACTGGAGGTGGGGCCTGGGACTGGCTGGGTCTGTGTCTACACTGCCTCTTACACCTGAGAGTCTGCATTGTGCGGTTTGTATGCCAGACCACAGGAGGCAGGACAAGGTGCCTGCCAAAGGAACGAATTCCAGAAAGACTACGTGTCTTCCCAAGGATTGTCAGGTGTCCCCTTCCTGGGTTTTCCCTTCTGAGACCTCTGGCCTCTTAGCTGGGAGCTTTTCTAAATCTCTCACTTCATGTAGCAGTCATTCAGTCATGGACATACTGGCGTGGCTCTGATTCAAACAAGGACATTTATTCTTAAGACCAGATAGTTATACTTTTTTTTTTTTTTTTTTTTGAGAGACAGGGTTTCTCTGTGTAGCCCTGGCTGTCCTGGATCTCACTCTGTGGACCAGGCTGGCCTCGAACTCACAGAGATCCACCTGGCTCTGCCTCTGGAATGCTGGGAAGTTATACATTTTTAAAAGATTTTATTTTTATTTTTACTTGGGAGTCCGTGCGTGTGCATGTGCACGCAGGAGCCCTCAGAGGCCAGAAAAAAGGTGTCAGCTTCTCCTGCATTTGGAGGTAGGGGTGGTTGTGAGCTGTACAACATGGGTGCAAGAAACTGAACCCAGGTCCTCTGTGAGAGCAGCAAGCCCTCTCTCCAGGCCCCGGCTTGCCGTGTTTCTGACTTTTATCATGATGCCTGCAAAGCACACGTCCCCACTTCCACTCTGAACCTCAGCCTGCACCAGCTCTCAGCTCTGGAAACCAGGGATAATATAGGGGCAACACTGTGTGTGTGTGTGTGTGTGTGTGTGTGTGTCAGAGGCCTGGTGACAGTCGGGAGCAGAGTGAAGGTCAGTGGTGGCCTAGTGGTAACTGGACTGGAGTGAGTGTCAGAAAGCAAGCAAAGGCTAGGTAGGGCTTGGAGAAACAACCTGATTTATTCTTCTATTCAATGTTTGGTAGCAAAAGGCCTCCAGTATCACAATGTCCCCTGCATCCCCTGACTTTCCCAAGCTGCCCTTTGGTGAGGCACAGTTCGACTCCCGACTCATGAGGTAACTCCCAGGCCACGGCTCTTATCGGAGAGAGCCCAGTCTTGAGCAGGGCAGATTCCAGACTGACTCCACCCTCATTGACTGCCTGAGCAAATGCTCCGCCCATCTCTTGTCTTCCACCCACCACATTCCTTTCCTCCCTGGGTTACAGATTGGGAAGGTGAGTGTAGAGCTGGGTAGCTGCTTCCACCAGGGCTTCCAGCCACCCCCCCTGCCCGTCCCCCCCCCAGGGCTTCCAGCCACACCCCCTCTCACACACCCCCACCCCGTCACAGTGCTCCTGACTCCTTGTGTGGCAAACCACTGAGGCCAGGGAATTGTTTCACCTTCCTGCTCTGCCCAGGTAGAGAGGGATCAGATCCCTGTCTAGACTAGACAAAAGTCAGAGCCCCCAAGGTCCCTGAAGAAAAACCCCAGGGAGCCATCTCCATTTTGGGTCTCTGCCTGAAGTCCCCATTTTGACTTGGTTGGGGCTTTCATTTATCATGGCCTCCTTTGCTCCCCTCTGTGTTTTACAGCTCCCACCCCACCTCTTCATTTGTGAGAAACAGGCGCTGTCTCTTCAGCTCAGGGGGCAGTAACATAATCAAACAGGCTAGGAGGCAGAAACAGTGACTGAGGTCCACCGCAGGCAAGGCTGGAAAAGCCAAGCTTGAAGCCCAGTATGGTGGTGTATACCTTCAACCCCAGAGGCAGGTGGATCTGAGTTCAAGGCCAGCCTGGTCTACAGAGTGAGTTCCAGGACAGCCAGGGTTACACAGAGAACCCTGTCTCAAAACAAAACAAAACAACAACAACAACAAAAGATACTAGATGAGTTGGTTCCAGGGGGTTCCTCACTTCGGATGGCCGCCATCTTGCTTCCGTTTGCTGTCTCTCGAATGATTAAAGGACAGGTCAGCTTTTTCTTCCTTTCCTTCAGGTGTTCTTCTACTGATCTATACCTCCTGTCCCTTCCTCTTCTTACAAGGACATTAATCCATCAGGGGGTCCATGACCATGATCTCTTCTTCACCAAATTGCCTCCTAAACCCACCCCTGAACCCAGTATCATCATATCACAGGTTATAGTTTCAACATGTGCTTTTTTTCTTTTTTTTTTTTTTTTTTTAAGACAGGGTTTCGTGCGTCCCTGGCTGGCCTTGAACTTGATATACAGCCAAGAATGACTTTGAAATTCCGACCCTTCTGCCCCCACCTCCTGAGCACTGGGGTCACGCTACCGGGCCTCCGTTTATGCGGTGCTGGGGATGGAACACAGAGGCCCAAGCATGTTGGGCAAGCATCCATTGACCAATCCTCACATGTGGCTCTTAGGGGAGGACACTCGCTCAGAACCGAGGCTTAGGACAGAAAAATGGAAAAAAACCTAGGCATAGTGGCTCATACCCGCAATCCTAGCATGTGAACGGCTCAGGTAGGAGTCCTCTCCAAAGTTAGAGGCCAGCTGGGGACATGGGGATGCCTGGCAAGCCTGGGGTACCAAAGAAAAAAAGACAGCTGGGTTTGGATGGACGGCTCAGGGGTTAAGAGCATTGGCTGCTTTCACAGGGGTCCTGGGTTCTGTTCCTTGCACCCACAACGGCCGCTCACAACTGCCTGTGACTCCAGCTCCAGTTCTGACAACCTCTTCTGACTCTGCCTACACTTGCACATACAGGGTGCACATACAGACAAGCAGGCACACACATACACACACAAATAAAAGTTATATTAAAACAAAATACTGTAGCGAAGCTGGGCTCAGTGGCACAGGCCTGAAGCATCTCAGCCACTTGGGAGCCTGAGGCAGAAGGTTTCCAAGTTCAAGGCCAGCCTGAGCCACTTAGCAGGATGGCTGGGGACATGTTCAGAGACGAAGTGTTCTGCCTGGTTAAATCTCAAGGCCTCCAGGTTAAATCTCCAGGACTGTACCCCCTACCCCCCAAACCCCACTATACTAGATATATTCATATATACATACGGATGCTACAAATTCTAATTATTCTCTTCCAGAAGATTCCCAGGAGAGAGATTGTAAAGGAAATCAATAAGAAACGAGTCTCAATCTCAGCATATTGGAATTTACTGGCTACCTCCCAAGAAGGCTTGAAGGCATAAAAAATAAAAAAATAAATCTATGCACCTAAGAAGAAGAGGGTTTAGCCACGCTCCCAGATTGTCCTATAAAACCAGAATATTAATTTATTAATTTTCAATGAAAAATATAAGTGGGTTGTTAACGGGGAGACCAGAAGGAACCCCTGCCCAGTCAGAGCATCCTCTCCCTCTGTCCTTCACTGGTGGAGCTGAAGGACGATTGTTTGGTGATTTGGAGCAAGGGGGTTTAAGTAGCATTAACTTTAAGTTATAGCTATCAGGCCAAAGGGACTGGAGATGTAGCATAATGTCAGAGCCCCTGTCTAGATGAATGACTGAGGCCATGGGTTTGATGCTCAATGCAGCAAAGAGAGAAAAAGACATTGGGCCGGGGAATAAAATGCTTGCTATGCGAACTTGGGGACCTGAGTTCCACCTCTGCCTCCCCCATAAAAATGCTGGGTGTGGTGGCAAATCCTTGTTTGATGGAGACAGGGCCCTGGCCAGCTAGCCGAACTTTCTTAGCAAGCTCCAGGCTAGAGCAAAGATCCCCATCTCAAAAGACAAGATAGACGGCATCCGAGGAACCCCTGAGGTTGACCTCTGGCCTCCACAGACACATGAACGTGTGTACAAGTGTATCAGCACACACACAAACATGCGTACATACACACAAAGAAAGAAAGAAAGGAAGGAAGGAAGGAAGGAAGGAAGAAAGAAAGAAAGAAAGAAAGAAAGAAAGAAAGAAAGAAAGAAAGAAAGAAAGAAAGAAAGAAAGAAAGAAAGAAAAAGGAAAGACATCAGGCAAAGACTCTACTGAATATGTCCATGGAAGTCCCAAGCCATCGCTGCCAGGGACAGATACAGGGGCTTGGGGATCAGGGTACCATTCCCTCTGCAGTGTTTGGAGGGGGCAGCCTGTATTCTGCCTGTCAGTATTCCTGGGCTTCTGCGGTTTGCTAACTCCTCTTCCCTGAACACGTCACGCCTTCAGGCATGGGAATGTTTAGCAGTAAAGCTTTTTAGTCTGTCTCCCATCACTGGTGCCCAGCTCCTGCCTGGTTCAGGAGGTTCCAAAAGACTCAGTCTCAGAACTGCTTGCCAAACAGTACCTGGTCAAATGTGTATTTTCCAGAGAATTTATAGTGTTTACCAGAGTTTTAAAAAGAGATTTTTACCTGATAGTGGGTAGTGCATGTCATGCCCCTCACTCCACCCCCACCATGCCACGCTTTGCCATGAGCAGGGCATTTCCGAGTGTGATCCCATCTAATCCCTCACTGAGGCTAAGCCTAGGCAAGCTGAAGAAACATCTCACTCAAGGGACTTGTAAATCTCTTGCCTGGACTAGTCCGTGTTTGTGCTGTGGGCAAGCCTACTTTATCCTTTTATCTTTCTAGATGAAGGGGCAAGAGGAAGCATTGGACCATGCAGGCAACCCATGCCACACGACACCGTGGAGTAGTTCTGCTCAGACACTGAGCCTCGCCACCTGGCCCAGACTCCAGTCACCTGCTTTCTTGTCTTCCTCGCTTAGCTCTGTGCACTTACCTTGTGAATGAGTGCCTTCTGCCCCATCTCATCTTCTGAGGTCCGGATGCCACCTTCTGTGGACACCCTTTCTTCCCAGGGTGCCCTGCGCCTCCTGGTCCTCTTCCTTTTATCCCTGCAGAGTATAGAAACTGTAGGCTCCCTAAAGGCTCCTGGATTATTCTTTATCAAAAGTGGTACATACCAGTGATTCCAATTGTCTTAATTCTATCACTGTGAAGAGTCACCAGGACCACAGCAACTCTTTTTTTTTTTTTTTTTTTTTTTTTTTCGAGACAGGGTTTCTCTGTGTAGTTTTGGTACCTGTCCTGGATCTCACTCTGTAGACCTGGCTGGCCTAGAACTCACAAAGATCCACCTGTCTCTGCCTCCCGAGTGCTGGGATTAAAGGTGTGCACCACCGCCCAGCTCAGAGCAGCTTCTTTATTAACCAATCCTAGCAACACATATTCACAGCATACAGAAGACCATCCCACAGCAAATACTCTTACCTTGATCCTTAATGTTACAGAATAAAGGGTGTGACAAAATCTCAATGTCGTGTGCCTGGTACCAGACACCCACATGGGAACTGCTCTCAGGTGCCCCTGTTTCCAGAGAGTCTTGCTTTGATCCAAAATCTCAGGAGAGGGGCTGAAGTGAACCTGCCCTTCTAGAGACCAGCCCCAAGATGAAAACTAAGTGTTACCGGGCAGTGGTGGCTCATCTTTAATCCCAGCACTCAGGAAGCAGAGGCAATTGGATCTCTGTGAGTTCGAGGCCAGCTTGGTCTACAGAGTGAGTTCCAGGACAGCCAGGGCTACACAGGGAAACCCTGTCTTGAAAAAAAAAAAAAAAAAAAAAAAAGAAAGAAAGAAAAGAAAAAGAAAGAAAGAAAGGAAGAAAGAAAGAAAGAAAACTGAGTCTTCTCTAGCAATGATTGGGAAATCTCTATGCAGACAGAGGAGATTAAGTTTTGGTTTACTTTAAGTTTTCTAAGTATATTTATTTATTTATATGTGTGGGCATGCATGTGCCATGGCATGTACTTGTAGGTCGGAGGACGACTTGGGGGAGTCAGTTCTCTCTCCCCATCGTGTGGGAGCCGGGGTTCGAACTCAGGCTGTCAACTCTGGCAGCAAGCCCCTTCACCCCCAAGCCACCCTGCTGTCCCGGGGTCCGTTTTTGAGGACGCTGTTTCTCTCTTCTCCCTGCCTAATAAAGGAGTGGTCTTAAATCCACCGACTGCAGAAAGCCCGGCTGCTTCAACACTTGGTCTATTTTCGTCTCTCTACCACTTGCTCAAAATAAAGAGCTCATTGCTATTCTGCCCACGGCCGCATCTAACTCATAACTGGACTGGGAATTGAATTCATTTTTCTCTCTTCTGCTAAATACCATTTTTATCTTGGCTCAGCCCATGAATCCTTAGATGATAGCATCTGCTTCAGCAGCCCATGCCTGGACCTAAGGAACAGGCGAGAAGGGACCCTTCCTCATCCCCCCTTGACCTGTCTTTCTTCCCGAGAAGATTCTCCCACCCACAGCGCCAGGCGGCTGGAGACGCCTTTCAGGCTGCCACCGGCATTTCCCGTCTTCCCCTCACTTCCTTCCTTCCTGGGTGAGGGGTGGGGGCCTTCAGTGTTTCACCAGTGAATTCCAACGTCCCCCCCCACCCCACCCCCCACCCCCCGACTTCGGGCTCCCTCCCTTTGAAAGAGGAAAATGAGTAAAAGGTGGGGAAGACAAGGCTCTCCAAAGGCAGTTTCCTACAGGAAAAAGAGACTCCTAGGTTGGGCGTGGTGGCGCACACCTTTAATCCCCGCACTTGGGAGGTAGAGACAGGTGGACTTCTGTGAGTTCAAGGCCAGTCAAGACTACATAGTGAGAATGTCTCCCCACTCCACAAAAAGAAAAGCAAAACAGGGGTTGGGTGGGGAGAGATTCTTGGGGTGGGAAGATGGATCAGTGGGTAAGGTGGTTTCATAGCAAGTATGATGAGTACCTGAGTTTGATGCCCAGATACCAGGTGTGGTGGTGTGTGCTGATGATTGGGGAAGAGGTGCTAGATGGATTTGCCAGGGCTCACTGGCCAGTCAGCTTGGCATACGTGGCAAGTTCCAGACCAGAGAGAGACTGTCTCAAAAATAAGGTGCCCAAGTGACCCCTGAGGATGTCTTCTGGCTTCCATAAACATACATACATAGAGAGAGACTTTTGGGCTAGTGGATTAGTGCAAGGCCCTGGGTTCAATCCCCTGGTGGGGGCAGAGAGAACATTTGATTGCTGAAAGGAATGATGTCATGCTTTATAGTCAGTCTGAAATTCTTGCTTTTTCATCTCCAGTCTCTTGTCCTAGCCTTCTGTCCCCCCAGCAAGGTCAGCATCAATGTCATCACTTCATAAGTAAATGAGCGCCCCGCACCCCCCCCCAGACACACACACACACACACACACACACACACACACACACACACACACACACACTGAGGGAGTCGTCAGGCTGAGTTGAGATTAGGATGCCAGGCTCCCCTGAGGACAGCTGGGGCCGGAGGTGTCTTTCAACGGCCTCATTATTTTAATCATTATGCGTTTTCCCTTCTCAGTTAGCACCTGTGAGCAGAAGTTCCCGCCACCCACCACTGCAGACATTGGCGCCGGGGCAGACATCAGAGAAAGGAATGAAAGCCCCACTCTGGTTGAGCACCATGGGATCTGGGATGATAGAGAGGCTAAGCGGCTGAGAGTCAGGATGGAACTCCAGGCTTCCTCTGATGCAGCCTGAGCTGTGTTCTGGCCCCGGAGGCCGATGGACAGCTACGGGAAACAGCAGACAGCCCCGACTCAGCCTTTGGTCAACCCTGAATCTGGTGTCTAGTGGCCATGGCACCCTGGACCTGGTACTTGGTCTTTCTGAGCTGGTCTCCTCATCTGTGAAATGGAAAGACGACTATTTCCTCTTCCAGAACTCGGGGGTAGCTCATTGGTAGACCTCTTGCTCCAGTGCACAGTGCCTGGGCTTAATCCCCAGGGTTACTGTTCTGCGGAATTGTTGAAAAGAGTAAATGAGGCCTGGCATGCACAAAGCCCTGGGTTTCATTCCCACCACTGAATAAACAGCATGGTAGTGCACACTGTAACCCCAGCTCTTAGGAGGGAGAGACGGAAGGATCAGAAGGCCAAGCTCATGCCTGGTGGTGGTGGTAGTATTGTGCTCCCCAAAATATTGTGCACTCTAATAAACTTATAACAGCCACAATATTAAACATAGAGGATAGGCAGTGGTAGCACACACACCTTTAATCCTAGCATTCCAGAGGCAGAAATCCCTCTGGATCTCTGAGTTTAAAGCCACACTGGAAACAGCTAGGCATGGTGACACACGCCTTTAATCCCATGAAGAGAGCTTTTAATCCCAGGGAGTGATGGCAGAAAGATAGACATGAGGACCAGAAACTAGGAGCTTTTGGCTAGTTAAGCATTCAGGCTTTCTAGAAGCAGTTCAGCTGAGATTCATTTGGATGAGGACTCAGAGGCTTCCAGACTGAGGAAACAGGATCAGCTGAGGAACTGGTGAGGTGAGGTGGCTGTGGCTTGTTCTGCTTCTCTGATCTTCCAGCATTCACCCCAATAACTGGCCTCAGGTTTGATTTTATTAACAAGACTCTTTAAGATTCATGCTACATGTGGTGGTGATGCATGCCTTTAATCTCAGCACTCGGGAGGCAGAGGCAGGAGGATCTCTGTGAATTCAAGGCCAGCCTGGTCTACAGAGTAAAATCCAGAACAGGCACCAAAACTACACAGAGAAACCCTGTCTTGAAATCCAAAAAAAAAAAAAAAAAAAAAAAAAAGAAGAAGAAGAAGAAGTTCAAGTTCATTTTCAGCTATAAAGTGAGTTCAAGGCTAGCCTGGGATACATGAGACCATGTCTAAAAATAAAGCATCTAACACACGATGCTTAGTAAATGCTTATAAGTATACCAATCCCATGCCAGCTGCTAGAGAGCTTACATGAATAAGACAGGATCCTCACACTGGAAGCTTAGCTTGTGGCTAAGGCAGGTAAGGGGGCATGGCCCACACTGCCCATTGGCGGTGATGGTGGCTGGAAGGGACTGTGGAGTCCACAGCTTGGGAATATGTCTTCCTGCCTGCTGGGGAAGTTAACTGGGTGAGACTAGAGACTGAACTCACGGCTTTAGATAATGGGAACATAAGAGGAAATAATAAGAGCAATCACAGGCCACTCCCAGGGAGGTGTGCAAAATGTCACGGCAGCCAGGGATTTAGTTTTATCCTCTGCAAGACCTGGTAAGACTCAGTGCTAACTGAAGAGATGAAGGTGACTTTTCTGGAGACTTGAGGAATGGCATTGTCCCTCAGGCCCTGCAATGCCAACCCTTCCCTTCACTTCCTACAGGCGTCCTTAAGACCGCCAGGGTCCATGCGTCCAATCACATGACCCACCAACCTCACGGAGGGAGACTGTGTACAAAAGTAGCCAAAGAATGTGTGGGGCGGGGCTGCTGGCCAGGAGCTGCTGGATCTGGAGCTGGAACAGATGGGTCTTTTTCATGAGCACAGGAAAAACCTCCTTGCTGGCTTAGGCTGAAGCGAACTCTGCCCTGGCTTCCCTCAGCCAGCAATCAGTGGTAGAACCTGCACCTTTTCCTCCCCACAGTGTGAACCTCACCATCCCCTGGCGTGCATATGATACTTCCCAGGGCACCCCATCCTCTCTGACCCTGGACCCCCGCTATGTCTGTGATAGCTCCATGAAACAGGCCCCTGTCACTGCTCAGGAAACTGAGGCTCGGAGAAAGTAAACAACATAATCAAATGGGCAGCCGGGTGTCGGGGCATGTGTGTGACCCCAGCCCCTGGGAGCCTAAGATGGGGACAGTTGTGAGTTCAAGGCCAGTCTGGACAACATGACCAGACCCCCAGCTCACTTCTCCCCTCGCCCCCCAAGAAAAGATCAAGCAAGAAGAAGGTGGAAATCACAGCCCTGCAGGCTCTGGGTCCTTGCATCCATGGTTCTAGACTGTTCCTTCCCTGGAGTGCTAGACTGGGTTTATGCTAAGAAGAAATGATCCCTTACCCCCACCCCAAGCCACAGGATTCTTCGTTTCCTGCTTTCCATGCCAGAGGTTCACAGGGGTTGCTCAAGTTGGTGAAGGAGATCGAACGATCCCAGGCCAGGAGGTCAGGACTTTCTGGCGCCCCAGCTCCTCTCCGATCTCGAGCACTGTTCTCTCAGCACACTGGGGGCTTGTCAGCTGCAGGGCACGGGTTTCCTTTCTTTGTGTGCCTCTTGGGTGTGGTGAGAAGCAATTGAAACTTGCAAAGTCAGAAGCATTTTGGAAACGTTGAAAGCATCACACAACCTCAAGACACAATTCTGAACATGTTCATTCAAAATGGGGAGCTGGAGCTGTCAGCCGGCTCCCTTCCTCTTTCCATTCACCCATTCCTGCATCTTTGGAAAAGCACCGAGAGCATCCTGCCCCTGTATCAGACACTGTTATTTTCTCAGGGACCAAGGACACCCACAGGCTCTCAGGAATCCAAAGGGAGGAGGGAACAGACCTAAACAATAATTATGACACAGAGATAGGAAACCTGTCTGTTTTGCAACAGAATCTTGCTGTGTAGCCCAGGCTACCTGGCCGTTAACAGGAGGCCTTTTAGATAGAGGTTCCATTTTCCTTGAGGTATCCAGGGAGCTGTAAAGTATAGAAAGAAGGCCAGGAGGGCTGGGCATGATGGCGCATGCTCATTATCTCAGCACTTGGGAGGCTAAGTCATTCCTCAGGAAACCTAGCTGTGTGATTGAAAATGGCCCCAGAAGAAGCTGACACATTATACCACGTCCAAGGGAGAGACCTGTAAGTCTCTGACACCTGCCGGATGTTCAGTGACATCTGGGACAGGTGACCTAGGCCTGTTTTTATTTCAGTCTTGCCTTCCTAAAACCAGACAGGCCACAGCGAGACTTCAGGATCCAGCCCTGGGCCGGTAAGAGCACAGAAGCCCGAGGGAGTGGAAAGGGGACATTGGGTGACCTCTGGACTTGACTTGTTCCCTAAGCCATACGCTTACAGAGCCCCACTCAGATCGAGGGAGAGGCTGGTGGTCTTAGAAACACAGATCATCACTGATTAGAAGGCCAGTGGGTACCAAGCTCTTTGTGTTTCCTGAGGAGGGAGGCAGGGAGTGCCGTTCTGGCTGGCAGGGAGCCTGCTGTCCCCACACAGTGGCAGGGACGATGGTGGATGGTGACAGAGGCCCCAGGGAGTGGCAGTGGCCTGGCTTCTAGAAAGGCAAGTTAAAAACCCAGCTCCAAGGTAAGCTCCAGAGCTGGGACCCTGGCAAATTAGTCTTTTGGCCTGGTTGCCATGGAGACAGACAGGCGGCAGCTGCTAGGGAAGAAGAAACTGCGGCTTCTACATCCAGGATCTGAAGACAACCGTGGTGGGGGAGGGGGGACCTACCCTCCTTTCTTCCTGGACACAGAGGCCCCTGTCTGTCCCCAACTCTCAGGCTCCCAGGATCTTCCACAGTTGCCAAATCACAAAAAAAAACGAGAGAGAGGATGAACCCCAGTTTCTTGCCTCTAGGCCAACGCCCACCCCAGTACACTGGCTGCCTTCTGTTGAGCTTTTGGAGCAAGCAGACCTTCTAGCGCTGAGGCCTGGGGCCCTGGGAGGGCTTCTGAGACACCTCCCCAAAGGGACCATGTCCCTAGAGGTGAATCCCAGAGTGTTAGCCACCAGAGGCCAATTTGGCCCAGTTTTCTGTCACTTTCTCTCTGGAAAACCTGGCTGGCCAGAGAGTCTGTGAACAGCCATTGTCTGGGTAGGGAGCTAGCTGAAGCCAAGCCCCTGAGGCAAATGGCAAGTGACAGCCTTTATTGTCCCTCATTTGATGCTACACTGATATCATTAATTTGCTGCCTGGCTGGCATCCTTCAGGCTGGGACCTTGCAGGCCAGAGCTCCCAGCTCCCCAACAGGTTATCTCGGGGCGGGGGGGGGGGGGGGGGGGACTGAAGGCGGGAGGGGCCTGGCATCCAGGTCATTGGTCCTCTTTCCCAGCACAGCTGCCAGCAGCTAGCTTTCATCTTCTGTGAAAGGAGATGCAGGGCTGGAGTGATCTGGGGCTTTGAGCTCCTGCGCTGGGCATGTGAGCAGGGTCCTTATGTAAGAGAACAGAGACGGTGCGGCGGAGCAAGAGAGGACAGAGAAAGGCAGAGATGAGCCTGGACTTCCTGTGCAGCGGGCGGCAGCTTTGAATCATGAAGGCAGCGCAGACATAGGCGTTATGTAAGAAAAAAGCCTGCATCAAGGGACACAGAGGCAACAACGAGAAAATGGGCCGTCGTCGCTTCAAACCCCACTCTCCTTTTCCCGGTGGAAACCCCAGCGAATTCTCCTGTGTGGTCTTCCAGCTCTCTCTCTGTGTTTTCTCTCCCACCCCCATATCACTATTATTTATAAATTATACAAATGATACCAGAGCACCTTTTTAATTAAATAATATTATACGTGTGTGTGTGTGTGTGTGTGTGTGTGTGCGCGCGCGCGCGTGTGCAGAAGTCAAAGGATAACTTGTAGGAATTGGTTCTCTTTCTACCCTGTGGCTTCCCAGGGACAGCACTCAGGCTGCCAAGCTTGGCAGCAAGTGCCTTTACCTACTGAGCCCTGCTGCTGGCCAGAGAACCCCTTGTTATAAAAGATGCAGACACCAGAGATAAAGTGGCCTTGGCTGAACCCCTCCCTTCTCAGGACAGTGTCAATGCCACGTTCTCCTGGAGTCTCCGTTTTTCTTTCTTAAGCACAAATGAAGCCATCACATCGCCTTTTCCCATAGCGTTCCTCACTGTAATTTTTTCTCACAGTTCTGTTCTTCAGCAACCACCAACCCACACTCCGTATTATTACGGACGGACGCTTGATGGTTTGTTTACATCATCGTTAAGAGTCGCACGCTATTTATAGTCTTTTGTTAATAGGAATAATAATGCTTGGGCACTCATACAGCCGCTAATGCGGGAGGTGCGGGGCGGGGTGGGGGGATGGGGGCGGGGTGTGTGTGTGTGTGTGTGAGTTATTTCTAGATGTGGAATTGCTGGGGTAACATGTCTGTGTATCTAATTTTCCTAAATACCATGGGGATTTATCTTTAAGCTTTTTGGTTTTGTTTTTGAATTATCCAAGACAAAGATATCCGTGGCAAAAAAAAAATTCAAAACCCATGCAGGGAGGGAAAAGTCACTCCATCTTTTTATCCAGCAGCCACAACTGTTTATAAATTTTGGGGCATGTTTTTCTTCCAGTTATGTTTATTTATTAGTCTCCCTCCCCTCCTCCCCCCACCGTGTGTGGTGTGTGTGTGTGTGTGTGTGTGTGTGTGTGTGTGTACAACTGGGTAGTTGATTTTCTCCTTCCACCTTTCGTGGGTTCTGGGGATCAAACTCCAGTCTCCAGGGGCAAGTGCCTTTACCACTGAGCCACCCCTCAACCCTATTTTTTAGACTGCTATTGGTACAGTGGTCCAGCCAGGTTGGCCTCGAACTCACAGAGATCCACCTGGCTCTGCTTCCTAAGTGCTGGATTAAAGGCATGTGCACCACCACCTTGCCGCGCCGCCCCCCCCCCCCCCCCCCCCCCCCCCCCCCCCCCCCCCCCCCCCGCCATGTGCCCCAAGCCATAGTTTCTAAATCCTATTCCTCCATTGTTGGCCTTTGAGTTGTCCACACCCACATTTTTTTCTAGTACATGAGCTCAGTGGTTTTTTTTTTTTTTAAATCTATGTCCTAATTCCAATGATTTTCTTCTTTTCTTTATTCATTTTCTTGTTTTTACATCCTAACCGAAGCTTCCCCTCCCTCCCCCCTTGCTCCGTTCTCCCTCCTCCCCCCCCCTCATCCATTCCTTCTCCACTGTTTCTCTTCAGATACAGGCGGGCCTCCCATGGATACCAGCCAGCCATGGTATATCTAAC
Source organism: Peromyscus leucopus (assembly GCF_004664715.2). Classification (NCBI taxonomy): domain Eukaryota; kingdom Metazoa; phylum Chordata; class Mammalia; order Rodentia; family Cricetidae; genus Peromyscus; species Peromyscus leucopus. The sequence goes on from NC_051064.1 coordinate 135,205,964, forward strand.
GATTTTCTTAAGCGACATTCCCCAAAGGAGAAGTACTGGTTCCGAAACCGGAGATTTTAGTAAATCTATTTTGTAAGTTGAATTTTGCATTGCTAATGTGTGCACATGGCACAACATTCCAAAGGAACCGAGGATTGCAGAATGAAATGAGTGTCTTCCTCCTGCTGGCCCCTCAACATCAGTTTCTTCCCTATGGGCAACTGGTATATGCTTGGGATGCCTTTGTTTGTGGGAGTCACGTTGTGTAGCCTAGGCAGTCTCCTGCCTCAGCCTGCTAAATACTAAACACTGTGATTCATAAGCATGTACCGCCACACCCAGCTTTGTGTATGGTTTTTAACGGGAAAACTATAAACACACCCTCCTTTTTCATAAGTAAATGGTAGGTATCAGAGACATATCTTTACATTTTTTTCACACAAGTTATTGGTTTTGTTCTGTTAATGAAAACTGCCAGATTTTTCTGAAAAATATTGCATAGAATTCCTTTAGATGGGTGTGTCCTAATTAAATTAATCAGTTCTATTGATATATTTTAGGGTTCCCCCCCATCTTTAAATATTGGGCCAGTGCAATAACGAATAACATTGCTCATAAGCCATTCCATACACATTTGAACAATAGGTTCCTGTAGGTGGAACCGTGTCCCAGGGATTGGCCTCTTACATGCATCTCAGTAGCTGTGGCTTTTTCCTTTACAAGTGACCATCTCAGCATCAAAGGCAATGGGTAAGGTTAGACGCTCTTCATGCAAATAGCCAGCTGGGAGTCACCTGTTTGCTCTCTCACCAGCTCCTTCCTCCTCCCACTCTAAGGGAAACACCGTGGCTATTTGCCCAGGCTCTGTCCTCAGTAGTCTTTTTGAAAAGGATCCATTTAAAATTAGCAAAAGTGAGCTTTTTAAATCTTTAAGAGAAAATGTGGTCAGTTTTTAAATCTTAAAATACCGTGATACACGCTTGTAATCCCAGCACTTGGAAGTGGAGTCAGGAACATCAAGGAGTTCAAGGCCAGCCCCAGCTACCTAGTGAATTTGAGTCCAACCTGGACTACAAGAGATCCTGTCTGCAAAATCCCAAACCAAACAAACATTTTAAAGCCAGGATCTGGGAGAATTTCCTTACCCTAGTTTTACCACTGTTTCTGTGTGACCTTGGCACACCTCCTTGTGAGCCTGTAATGCCTCAGAACTGTTCGGCGGAGGGAGTGACGAGCTCGCCCCCTTCCCCCCAAGGTCTCAGAAGGTGGCAGCTGGCCGGTCAAAACTAAGATCTGAGGAAAGGAGGATTCCGGGCTGTGAAAAGGCGGCTGGGCGGGGCCGCGGCTTTGTTCTTTCAAAGGCTGGCGCTGGCCCCTGCGGCAGTGCAGAGGGCGGAGAGCTGGTCACCAGCCCCGGGGATGAACGGCGCAGACCCCCGCCCGGGGGCCAGAGAGCCTCGGCGGGACTCGGCAGGGCTGACCGGGTCGCGAAAGGCCTGTGGCTCGTGCCGAGCCGGGTGCTGGGTGCTGCAGCCACGCTCGCACCTGCGCCCGCATTCGGGACGGTGCCTGCGGGCATCGCTGGAGTCCATCGCGCCTCGGGCTCCGGCTCCGGCTCCCAGCACCCAGCTGCAGCGCCCAGAAGTCAAGGACGGAGACGCCACGGCGCTCCTACCCTCTCCCCGCCCGCGACCAGCCAAGGACAACGCCAGTGTGCAGCTGTGCGCGCGGCAGGTGGCTTGGGAGCAGCTCCACAAAGGGGCGAAGCCATTTTCTGGGCGGATTTGCAAAAAGTTTCCACTCGTGGTGTCGTCTCCATGTTAAAGCATCGTAGCCATGCCCTCCCCACCCTCCCTTTCCTTTCTCTACGGACTTGATTTTCCAGGGAAAGCAGACGTCAACCGCATTGTGCTCCTCATGTGGCCCCACCTGTTTGGCGGTGGCGGCGGCTGGCGGGGGTGATATTGGGGGGAGGCACTGACCTTGAGCCTCAGTCTGGGTTCTGCCCCAAACAGCGCATGACTCGGCCCCCACACCTTAGTCGGTTCATCTGCGGAAGGGAAGAAGGGAAAGATTAAAGCCAGACAAGGGCAGGTATGGGTGAGGTTAGGGGATGCGGGGGGGGGGGGGGGGGGGGGTGGAGGATAGACTAACCCAATTTGTCTTCCCTAATAAAACTGAAAATATTCACAAAAGGCCTGCCATTCTATATTTCCTTTTAACCCAGTAAAATATGTGCACTCAGGGAGATTGTCCTTTTTAGATTGTATCTAAAAAGCAAACCTTTGTTATAGTTCAAGGGCCAGCCATAGGGACTGTGTAAGAGTCTGTGTGGGTTATGAATCACTAGAGGAAGCTGGAAGCAATAAGCTAGATATGTGCAAAGATGTAAGGAGAGCTTAAAATACATTAAATAAGAGTAAACGACTGAATGCGGGATAAAGCACACACCATTATATAATTTTTACAACAAATCGAACAATGCTGAGTTTTTTATAGTTATATTCAAATGCATAAATATTATCCTTAAAAAGAAAGGGTGAGAGAAGAATACGCTTCTAACAGGAGCTGTCTCTGGGGAGAGGGCAGTGATTGCAGATAGTGAGTGGAGAGGAGGGTTCAGGGGCTGGGGTGCAGCTCAGTGGTAGAGGTCATGGGTTCCAGCTCCTGCACTTCCAAAATAAGCATGTAAGTCCTCAAAAGGCAAGTCATTTACAGATCACCTAAGGCATTCTAAGTTGTATGTTTGTAAGAAAACACTCGGGCTGTTGAGAGGGCTCAGTGGGTAAAGGAGCTTGCTGCCAAGCCTGACGACCTGAGTTCAGTCCCTAGGACTCGCATCGTGGAAGGAGAGGATTGAGTGGGTTGAGTGGGTTGTCCTCTGTCCTCCACACGCGCTGTGGCCCAAATACCCCACATACAGCAACATACTCACAGGGCTGGGTGGAGGTGGTGCAGGCCTTTGATCCCAGCCCCTGGGAAGCAAAGGCAGGCAGGCGGCTCTCTGTGAGTTCAAGGCCAGCCTGGTCTACAGAGTTCCAGAACAGCCAAGGTTACACAGAGACCCTGCCTCAAAAACAAAACAAACTAACTAAACAAACAAAAAAACCACACTCACCCAAATAAATAAATACATAAAGATTTTTTTAGAAAGAAAATACCAGGACAAATGTGGTTAATCCCAGGCAGTGGATTAGTTTTTTTTTTTTTTTTTTAATTTCCTTCTTTGTACTTTTTTTGTTTTAGTGTGAGTGTGTGTGTGTGTGTGTGTGTGTGTGTGTGTGTGTATGTGTGTGTGAAATCCCAGACTTTGCACATGTTCCACCACTGTGCTGCACTCCATCCCAGCCCTTACATTAGTGTTTAAACACTGGCAGAAGGAGTCAAGGCTTCATGACTCCCAAATCCCTCTGCTCAGAGTCTGCCATCCTGTGATTCTAAGCCACCGCCCTAAAAACTCCTGCACTCCCCTCTACTCACAAAAACGGCAGAGGTGCTTCTGCCCCAGACCTCCTTGGCCCAAGTTCGGTCACATCTCCCTTCCACTTGACCCCTAGGGGTTTGCCACCCAGGGCAAATTCCTGGTGCCCCACCCCCACCCCTCGAGGGTGCCAGGCTTACTGTTTCCTCTTCCCAGCACACGCTCCCTGCCTCTGTCTGCAAACTTCCTTCCTGTCTCTTCTGGCTAACCTTTCCCCTAGAGCAGCAGTTCTCAACCCGTGGGTCACAATCCTTTTGGGGGTCAAACGACCTTTTCACAGGGATCACCTAAAACCATTGGGAACACAGGTATTGACATTATGGTTCACAACAGTAGCAAGATTACAGTTAAGAAGTAGCGATGGAAATAGTTTTATGGTTGCGGGTCACCACAGCATGAGGAACTGTGTTAAAGGGTGGCAGCATCAGGAGGATTGAGAACACTGCCCTAGAGGCATCCCCTGCTTGGGTTAGGCCTGGCTGTTCTCAGGGTTCTGAGCGGATGGTTTAGTTATGGTGGTCTCCTTGAGATCTGCCTTCCAAACCCAACACCTCCCCCTTTCTTATCTGTGGAATGGACAGAGAGATCAATAGCATCAAACTCATCTCGGGTGAATTCTCAGATGCTCATCTGATACATCCAGAGGGTTTTGCTCCTGCTAAGAAGCAGAACCAGGATTTGAACTTAGAGACTGTGGTTTCAGAGTCCATACTCTTTCATTATTTTTTTTTTAATGTCACAAAGTAAATCAAATGCAATTTCTAAATCTACAGTTTATAAAACAGCTCACTACAGAAAACTCAGGACATGTTAAATCCTTAACAAAGAAAGACATATTAACATCATTCAAGATGGTTTACTTCCTTTTGAAATATAGTTATTTCCATTTTGTGTGTATGTATCTGTACATGGGCATATAAGTGTTGGTGCGTGCAAGTCTGTGAGTTCCAGTGGAGGACAAAAGTCAATCTCAGGCAATCGCAGGAGCTATCCACCTTGCTTTTTGAGACAAGATCTTTTACTGCGACCTGGGCCTAGAGGGTTAGGCTAAAGTGGTCGGCCAATGAGCCCCGGGATCCCCCTGTCTCTGCCTTCACAGTGCTAGGATTATATGCATATGCCCAGGGGTTTTTGTTTGTTTGTTCGTTTCTATTTTGAGAAGGGTATCTCTGTTATGTAGCTCTGGCTGTCCTGGAACTCAGCATGTAGAACAGTCTGGCCTGGACTCACAGAGATACCTGCCTTGGCCTTTGGAATGACGGTATTAAAGTCGTGCACCACCATGTCTGGCCATGTGCCCAGTTTTTTTTTTTTTTTTAATGTTTTTTTTTTTTTTCCTTTTATTTTATTTTACAATACCATTCAGTTCTACATCAGCCACGGGTTCCCCTGTTCTCCCCCTCCCACCCCCTCCCCTTACCCCCAAACCCACCCCCATTCCCACCTCCTCCAGGGCAAAGCCTCCCCGAGGACTGCGATCAACCTGGTAGACTCAGTCCAGGCAGGTCCAGTCCCCACCTCCCAGACTGAGCCAAGTGTCCCTGCATAAGCTCCAGGTTTCAAACAGACAACTCATGTAATGAGCACAGGACTCGGTCCCGCTGCCTAGATGCCTCCCAAACAGATCAAGGCAATCAACTGTCTCACCTATTCAGAGGGCCTGATCCAGCTGGGGGCCCCTCAGCCTTTGGTTCATAGTTCATGTGTTTCCATTCATTTGTGCCCAGTTTTTTATACTGGGTCCTGGGGATCAAACTCTGATCCTCACATCTGCTCTGGCTAACACTGGGACCCTTAACTATGTCCCAGCACCCTACATTTTCTCCAGATTTATTTCTTTTTATTTTATATGTATGGGTGTTTTGTCTGAATATGTACTATCTGTGTGCAACGCCCACAGAAGCCAAAAAAGCTGTTGGATGCCCTGGATCTGAGTTAGAGATGCTTGTGAGCCACCAATTAGGTGCTGGGAATCAAACCCAGGTCCCCTGGAAAAGCAGCCAGTGAAAAAACACGGAGCCATCTCTCCAGCTGCCCCCACACACATAAAAAATTCCAAATTTATTCTTTGACAATTTCAACCTTGTATATAATGTGTTTTGATCATATTCACTTGCTCCCTTAGCTCCCTGGCACTCCCCCGGAGCCCTCAGAGCCCACACTGTTAACCACAACACTCTGACCCCTAATGTATTTAATTTTTTTCAGACACCAAACATGTGCAGTGAACCTGACGTGCACTGGGAAATGTGCTATAGTGAAAAATAGACACAGCTCCTATCGCCAGGGATCTTCCTTGGATTTAAAAGCCCAGAGCGGGGGTGAGAAAGGACACAGAAGACAACACTCTTAGCTCCTGAACCATCTCTCCAGCACTGTCCCCTTATCCCCATGGAAGATTTGTCCCATATCATCACTTTTCTTTCCATAAAAGCAGTTCTCTATTAAGCCACCAAACACATCTTTTTGTCCCCAGATGAGAATGCATGGAGGGGCCTGTTGTCAAGGTTACCTATGTACTTTGCATAGCCTTTGTGGATATCTTGTGAGCCAGTTGGACTGTAAGGACCTTGAGGACCAGGACTCCCCAGCATGCTCCTTTGGACCTGGGCTGGTACTTAATCAGTGCTAAGCAAAGAGTTTCCCTTCAGTCTGCTTATCAAGTTCTGGTATGGGCCAGAGGCTGTGTTAGGTGCTCCTGAGCAACAGGCCTGTCCGTCAGCAGGCTCACGGTCCAGGAAGAAGGCTGAAGAGCAATCAAGTAACTGCAAACGGACTGTGTGGTGTGATAGAGAATTTTCGGGTGTGGTAGAGGCTTGCAGAAGGAAGAGGCCAACTTGAGGGATGGGGTGGCCAGCACAGGCTTTAAAAAAGTAATGACATTGAGAAAGCATTTGAAAGCTGGCCAGGAAATTTTCCATAGGCTGGAGGTGACGGAGCAGGACAAGCAGAGAGATGCACCAAGGGACAGAGGGGTACAAGGGACAAGCAGTGTCATGGCCGGGAGACAGTAAATACTCTAACTGGGTTGTTACTGGCTGAGGGTGTAATGGAGCCTTAAGGAAGGACCCTGGAGATGAGCAGCAGGGGGACTCTTGTTGTGGGGGGTGTGCACTGTACAAAGATGTATTTGCTGTAACTGGTGTAATAAAAAGCCAAATGGCCATAGCTAGGCAGGAGGTGTAGGCGGGATTTCTGGGGAAAGAAAGGAAGAGGAGGAGGAATCCAGGTACACAGGAGACATTAGGAGACACGGAGAGGAAACAGGAGGTGTAAGATGAAAGAGAGGTAACACCACATGATAGAATGCAGATTAAAATAAATGGGTTAATTTAAGTTATAAGAACTAGTTAGGAACAAGCCTAAGCTATAAGCCGAGCTTTCATAATAAGAAGTCTCTGTGTCATTATTTGGGAGCTGGCTGGAGGACAGAAAAAGACTCATTACAGACTATGGATGGTATCACGTGCTGTGCCAGAAGTCAGCCTTTGATCCATCTCATAGGCACCGGGTGATTAGAGCTTAGAAAGACCCTTGGGGGTTTGGTGGCAAAGGCTGACTTGCTTTCAGCTGAAAAGTTTACTTCTAGCTGATTAGATTTTAATATTTAAAAATCAAAAAAAAAAATCTCTCAACACACATGGCTCCAAGATAGACATCATTGAAACTGAGTGGAGCCCACCACTGTGGATTGAACCCTGGCCCCCTAAAAGATGTAGAAGTTCTGAGTCTCCCATCCCCCATCCTTGTGACCTTATTCAGAAACTGAGTCTTGGTAGATGACCAAATTAAGATGAGGTCATCAAGCTGGGCACCAGTCCAGTACTACTGGTGTCCGGATAAGCAGGGCATTTGTAGACCCAGAGACAGACAAACACAGATGGGAAATGAGGCAATGACCAAGGGAGAACTTGGTGTGTCGATCGACCTACAGCAGAGGCACCAGAAGCCTAAAGAGGATTGGAATAGATTCAACTTTGGAAGGAACCAGCCCCGTGACACCATGACCTCAGGCTTCCAGCCCTAGAAAAGTGAGGCAGTACATTTATGGAAGCCACCTCATCTGAGGCACCTTGTCAAGACAGCCAGAGAGGGGCTAGCCCATCCCCATCCCATTCAGGAACTGTGTCCTCCCACTAGCCCTAGCCTCCTGCTTGGCTGTCCTGTTCTAGTCCCTCTCCAGGGACCTCGGCTGGCACGTGCCCTCATCTGGTGAAGTGATGGACTGGCACTAACTGTGGGTCACTGTGGCTGTCTACGGATGGAGGCCAGAGCTTCACTAGGAGAGGCCTTTGTAGCAAAGACTTACTATTTCTTCTTCTTGTTCAGTATCCCTACTTCTCCACCCAACACCCTAGCCACCTCCACACCTTTCCAGCTTGGATTCCACTCAGTGTAGACTTCCACCCTTCCTGGAAGGCGTGTGATTTCAGCAGCCTCCTTTTAGCATCTCGTGACAGCTCTAGCCTCAGTCTCCTTGAATTGCTCAGACTCCTGACAATGCTGGCTGTTTTGAAAGCCTGTGGGGACTGGAAATGTTTCCTGTGGGAGGCTATGAGATAGCCCTGAGATGTACTGAGTCCAAAGAAACCAGTGATTCCCCTCTGCCCTGTTTTCAGGCCCACAAGAGTCCCTTGCAGAAGTAGACAAGGACCTGGGGATGCAGCTCATTTGGAAAACACTTTGCCTAGCATGCCCAAGCCCGGGTTTCCATTCCCTGCACCACGTGAACCAGAAGAAACAGCACAAGCCTGTAATCCTAGCACTTGGGAGGTAGAGGCAGGAGGATTGGAAAAGCAGTCATCCTCAGCCACATAGTGAGTCAAGGCCAGACTATGATCCAGGAGACCCTGTCTCAAAAGTAAACAATGAAATAAAAATAAATAGACTAGATCTAAAATGGAAAATTTCTAAGTGTGGGGGCACACACAAAAGCCCAGCATTGGTCACACAGAGGTAGGAGGATTAGAAGTTCAAGGCCAGCCTAGGCTCCATGAGACCATTTTTCAAGTAAATAAATAAATACAAACGAAATTCGATGACATGAGATAGGATAAAATCATTCTTCCTGCCCTCTGGAGGAGGACCAGTCAAATTTCCACCAGAAGCAGCAGAAGCCCAGCCAAGGTGGGAGCCTCCACCTTCGGTATCCCTACTCCCATACCTCTCTCCCCCTCTCTCCATCTCTTGCTCTCCCTCTGATTTGGAGACAGGGCCTCAACTGTACCTCAGGTTGACCTGGAATTCACTACATAGCCTAGGCTATCCTTGGATTTGCAATAATCTTCCTGCCTGGGGCTTCCCAAGGATGGGGATTACAGGCACAGACGCCACACCCAGTTCACGCTATTTATTTCTTGTTCTTATTTTGATCATTCAGAAAAGACTGGATGGGGAATGTAGTAGAAAGCAAGCACCCAGCCACCTCATTAAAGAAATGGCACCAACTAAGGAGACAAGACCCCATGCAAGGTGGAGTCCTGAGTTAGATCTTGGAACAGAAAGAAAAAAGGCCGGGTGGTGGTGGCGGCGGCGGCGGTGGCTCATGCCTTTAATCTCAGCACTTGGAGGCGGAGGCAGGGGGATCTCTGTGCATTCGAGACCAGCCTGGTCTACAAAATGAGTTCCAGGACAACTAGGGCTACACAGAGAAACGATGTCTCAAAAAATCAAACCAAACCAAACAAGCAAGCCAGTGTGAAAGTGGAGGAACCAGTTAAAGTCAGCTGTTTAGTTAATGCAAATGTCCTAGTCAGATACACGTTATATATTATTCCACGTGGTCCTGACATCAACCCTATGGTACAGGAGCTTCGTGCACTTTTCATGGGTGATGAGATGGGAGAGTCACATCTCAAATTCACACAAATGTACTGAACAGGACCTGTGCCATTGTATGAAGCACAAGCTGAGATGTCTCTCTGTGACACTTTGGGTCTCTGGGCAGATGTCTCCAGTCCTCTGACCACAGCCCTCATCTGTAAAGAAAGGAGTAGCAGTTAAGATAAAGTAGAGTGAGTGACTGCTGGGATCATGGAGTCAGAGTCAGACTAGACCGGAGAAGCTCTGTTGCTTCTGAGTGGCCTGGTTGGGCCAGTGATGTAAGCTCTACAGATCTGATGCGGAGCCCACACATCGTATGTTCAGTATTTCAGTTACAGATCAAGTCAGCAAACTAGTTTTTAAAAATGTATGCTCTATTCTCCCATTTTTATACAGCCTAGAGATACAGATTTGAGTTGGGAACTCTTTATAAAAGAATTGCATGTATATGTGTGGTGTGTTTGTTGTGTGTGATATATGTATTTGTGTAAATGCATGCGTGTAGAGTCAGGTTTCTTTCCTTGATCACTCTTTTTTCTTCTCTCTGTCTCTCTCTGTCTCTCTCTGTTCTTTGAGACAGAGTGTCTCTATGTAGCCTTAGCTATCATGGAATTGGCTAAGCAAACCAGGCTGACCTCAAGTTGGGCTGTGGTGGTGCAAATCTTTAATTCCAGCACTTGGGAGGCAGGGAGATCTCTGTGAGTTCGAGGCCAGCCTGGTCTACAGATCAAGTTAAGGGACAGCCAGGGCTATGTAGACAAACCCTATCATCCCCCCCGCAAAAAAAAAAAAAGAAAGTAAAAGAAATTAGGTTGGCCTTGAACTCACTCTCCACCGACCTCTGCCTCCCAGGTGCCGGGTTTAAAGGCTTGTGCCACCATGCCCGGCTCCTTGATCATGCTCAATAATTTTTTTGGATGGGTATGTGCACAATAGTGCAAGTATCTATGGAGGCCAGAAGAGGGCATTAGATCCCCTGGGACTGGAGTTGTGAACTACCATGTGGGTGCTGGGAATTGGATCTGGGTTCTCTGGAAAAGCAGGCAGTGCTCTTAACTGCTGAGCTATATCTCTATTTTTACTGTGTGTGTGTGTGTGTGTGTGTGTGTGTGTGTGTGTGTGTGTCTGTCTGTCTGTCTGTCTGTCTGTCTGAGCACGACTGCCATGGCATGCATGTGGAGGAAAACCTGCAGAGTTGTTTTTTCTTCTACCACATGGGTCTCGGCTTCACCTGCTGAGCCACCTCACCAGCCTCGACTTTATTTTTTATTTTTTAAATAGGGCCCCTCAGTGAACCCAGGGCTCATGGAGTTGCTGGGATTAGCTGACCAATGAACTTCAGGGATCTGCCTACAGCCAACCCAGTACCCAGCTGCAGGCATGCCCCTCTGTGTCTGACTTTTTACTCAGGTCCTCATGCCTGTACAGCAGCCACTTGACCGACGTCCGGGACCATCCTCCCAGCTCCAAGTTGAGAACTGTTGGATCCCTTGAAGCACCGCATATGTGTGAAACCAGACCCTTCACTTCCTATTCCCAGCCCCCGTGTGCATCCCTGGACCATATGCTGCAAGAGCCAGCCATGGGTGTGGGTGCACTCACAGGCAGGAAGCTTGACTCTAGAGGAACAAGCCGGCATACATACACCATCATTTTGGGAGGGGGTTTCTGGAAGGTGACCTGAAAACAGGGTGTCTGGGCCACTGAGTTCATTTCTTTGGCCTCAGGATAATGAGCTCAGGAGAAAAATCAGAGAGTCACCCTTAAAAGGAGCTGTTAGAGGATGGCAAAGCCTTCCATAAACACGGATGAGGCTTAGAACATGGAGTAAAAGCCGTGTGTGTGTGGGGGGGGGGTTCACACTGTGACCCTAGCACTCAGGAGGCTGAAGAACGAGGACTATGGGTTTAAGATAACCTGAGCCACACAGAAAAACTCTGTCTCAAAACATCAAAAAATAAATTGATAGCCAGTTGTGGTGGCACACGCCTCTAATCCCAGCACTTGGGAGGCAGAGGCAGGAGGCAGAGGCAGGCAGATCTCTGCGAGTTTAAGGCCAGTCTGGTCTACAAAGTGAGTTCCAGGACAGCCAGAGCTACACAGAGAAACCCTACCAAAAAGAGAAGAAAAAGAAAACCAGAAAAAAAGGAAATAAAGAAAAAAAAAAGCTAACAAAGAACACAGGACAGTGATATCCACATCTTAACTAGTCTGTGGACACATGCAAAGTGTAGACAATAATCCTAATATTTCAGGATCAGAAAAAAAAATGCAGGGAAGATGTTTTTGGAATTAACCAAATAATGTCTGTGCCAGACATTGTGTTTGTGGGCATAGCGGGTGGGGTGGGGTGGGGGTGGGGTGGGAGGAACACTAGCCATGCAATAGACCCCACTTTCAAAAAGCTTCCACCCTCCGAGTGACACCTGCAGACGCTCCACAAGGCTTCCTGAGACACTCGCTCTGGTGCAGCCCGAGCTGTTCTGAGCTCTCAGCTGCTCCTTGCCGAGCCTTTATACGGGTTATTAATACACTCGAGGAACTGACAGCCACGTCTTCAGCAGCGTTTCTCCTCTCCTGCTTTCCCTGGAGCCCGAGATTCCAGAGACAAAGCCTTTCAAACCACTCTTGAATGAATTGAGAAAATGAATTAAACCGCCACATGGTAAGCGCTGAATTGGTACCACCCTCGTGGCAGGCAATTTGGCCCTATCCAGATTCCAAACGTCTTGTCCTTTGACCCTGCAATACCACGTCTAGGGACGTGTTTTGCAGATAGGCTCACCCACGTGGGAAAGGCCAGTGTTCTGGGTCATTCACCCCTGAATTGTTTGAAATTTGCTGGGGTGACCTGAAGGCTATGGAGTGAGCATGGTTGAACTCAGTAATGGGATAGTCATACTGTGGATACCAGATCAAGGGCACGCTAGGTGCGGGGACAGTGAAAGACCTGACGTATACTGGTAAGTGAGAACTAAGCGGTTAAACACAGAAGAGCCATGGCTACTATTAATCACGTATGAAAACAGGAGCACATAGTGACACATTTGCTTCCGTCGCTATAAAGACACTTGGGATACACAGGAAGCTGAAGCAATGATTACTGTGAGCAGACAGCAGGGAGGTGGAGAAATTGACAGATAGAGATCAATAAAATAGAAGAGATACTGTAATTTTATTTTTTTTGAGATAGGGTCTCTCTATGTAGCCCCAGCTATCCTAGAACTCTCTATGTAGACCAGGCTGGCCTTGGAGAGAAGGGATTTTTATACTTAAAAATGTATGACAGTTATTTCGTGAGCATGTGTTCATGTCTATGTGTGTGTGGGTGGGGCTGTGGTATGCCATATAGCACATATGTGGGTATCAGAGGACAATTTTTGAGAGTCAGTTCTTTCTATTGTATAAGTTCTGGGAATTGAACTCAGGTTGTCAGACTTGATGACAAGCACCTTTACCTGCTGAACCATCTCAACAGTCCCATCTGCTCCCCTCCCCCAATACTTCTTTTATATGTGACTGTCTTGTCTGCATGCTTATATCTGCACCACCTGCATACAGAGCCATGGCAGCCAGAAGAGGCCTAAGATCCCCAGAGAGATCCCCAGAACTATAGTTATAAATGCTTGTGAGCCGTCATGTGGGTGCTGGGAATTGAACCCAGGTCCTTTGGAAAAGCAGCCAGTGATCTTAACTGTAGAGCCATCTCTCTAGCTGCCCCCTACCCCTTTTCTTTGAGTAAAAATCTCAGTGTGTAGCCCAGACTGACCTCCCGTTTGCAATTCTCCTGCCTCTGCATCCTGAGTGCTGGGATTACAGTTATGTGTGCCCTTACACGACTGTTATATATAAACTTATTTTTAAATCATGTGAATGTTTTCTATGAAACAGGTGAAATTAATTGAATTTAAAAAACATACTCCATGGCTTAGTGGGTAAGAATATTTGCTCTACAAGTGTGAGGACCTGAGAATCCCCAGCACACACATAAGAAACTGTGTGTGTGTGTGTGTGTGTGTGTGTGTGTGTGTGTGTGTGTGTGTATAACCCAGCATTGATGGACAGAGATTGACAGATCCATAGAGCTCACTGGCCAGTCAGAAAAGCTGAAACTTCCCATATACAGTGAGAGTCTGTGTCTCAAGATGATAAGGAGAACAATAGAATGTACACTCACACACTCATGACCTGCACACATGCACACTCATACACACTCACATTCTCTCACACACACTCATACAATACTGACATTCACACACAACATTCACACTCATACACACGCACACTCATACAATACACTCACACACAGAGCACTCACACACTCACACTCATACACACACAACTCTGTCTCTCCATGGGGAGGCTGGGGTGTTCACTGCTTGCCTAGCATACAGAAGGTCCTAGGTTTGATCCTCAGCAGTTCAAAGCAAAACAACCAAGTTGACTGATTAAATTAAATCCCCTGGTGAGAGGCTGAGAATTGTCGAAGGGGCTGGTTCAATGCCCAACACCAAAAAATGAGGTCAAATAGAGGGTCCCCTGGTGTCTTAACCAACTTTCCATCACTATGGCAAAACATCGGAGAAAGTCACCTTGAAGGAAGAAAGTCTGATTTGGGCTCAGAGTGTTGGAGGTTTGCTCCTGGTCACCGGCTCCACTGTGTCTGGGTAGAGGTGAGGCAGGGAAGCATGGCAGGAAGCAAACCTGCTTTTCATGGGGCCAGACACACACTCTGCTTGTTCCACAAGGAGGGGCAGGTGGGGAGGGGCCTGGGACAAACACAAATACCCCCTTCAAAGGCATCACTCCTGAGACTTAGTCCCTCCAACCAAAGCCCACATCCTGAAGTTTCTGTTGCCCCCAAGAATTCATTAAGCTATGAATTCACCATGGATCAATCGCTCCAAGAAACCCCATCTCTGAACCTGCTGCAGTTGGAGACCAAACCATCAACACACGAGGCTTTAGGGGAACATTTCATTTCCACACCATAACACCTAGCATGTGCATGGCCCTGGCTGTTCCCTAGCACCATGAGAAAAAAGTAGTTTTAGAAATAAAATAATTCTGGGGCTGGAGAGAGGGCTCAGCACTTAAGAGCATTGGCTGCTCTTCCAGAGGACCCGGGTTCAATTCCCAGCACCCACATGGCAGCTCACAGTTGTCTGTAAGTCCAGTTCCAGGAGATCTGATGCCAATGCACATAAAATAAAGTTAAAGAAAAAAAGAAATAAAATAATTTCCTGGGAAGACTTAACTCAGTAAGGACAATTGCAACCCTAAGGATGAAAGTCTAATAGTCATCCATCCATCCATCCATCCATTCAACAGCTCCTAGCAATCAAGGAACTTCACTATAGCAATGCTGGTTAGTGCATGCTCTGCACCGAGGCTCTATGCTCAGGGCTTCAGGGGCATTATCTCAGACGCCACTCCTGCCCTGTGATGGAAGGTCTAACAGCTCAGGACAGGAAGTTGGGTGAGAGACAGGGCTCTTCAGCCTTTCCTCTATAAACCTCCAGGCCCTTCCCGTGTATGAAGCCTTGTACTAGACACTCAGACAAGACGTGACATGGCTATACCCATTAAGGGAGATAGGTGTGTGAAATATTCTCAAAGATAGGGTTTGAACAGAAAAAGGCACATTAGAGCCTAGGTCCTGAGGACGGGGGCAAAGGGAACAAAGAGGCTTCAACAATAAAACTGACTTCTCCTGTGACACCCCCTGGCTGAAGACAGGCCCTGGGAGCAGCACTGGACCTCAGAGGCGCCTATGTGGGAGACAACCTCTGTTGGCCTCAGCAGCAACAATGAACAAAGGCTGTCGCCTCTCTGGGAGTAACAGAGATCTGACAACAGCCCGGTGCATTTCATCAGTGTAGACATCCTTTCTGGGCTTTGAAGCTTGAAGTACTCTCTCTCCTTTGGCTGTCTACACAGATCAAATAAGCTGGACAGCTGCCATATCTAGACTTCACTTTGTGCTAATCCATAGTCACAGCCGGCCCCATAACAATCCGACCAAACCATCTGAGCAGAAGCAAAAATAATTCTCATAGGCAAAGACAGGCAGCTCTGAGCCAGAAACATTAACCCCTCGATGCCTCTTGGAGAGGGCGGGGATCTCGCTAGTGTTAGGGGATAGGGAAGCTGTGGCCTTTTCAAAGCAGAGTAGCAAAGCTGTTAGCTACCCTTCCAATCCTGGAGACCATCTATGAACACTGGTGAGAACAAGCTTCAGAGAAGCAACTCCATTCCATCTTAAAGAACAGGATCTTCCCACTGCACAGGCAAGCACCTTTCTATCCACAGGGTCATGACAGGAGGAAATGTAATCCCATCCCTCTGTGTCCTCCTAAGCAGCAGTGAGAATCTCAAGAAATTCCTGTCAGAGATGCCAACACAAGTAGGCATCCAACAACAAATCCAGAAGCCAAGAGGCATCGCTAAAAGATGGAAAATCTACATGAGTTCTAACATCTACTTCATGCCTAGCTGTGGTTTCCATGGAAATAGACATCTGCTCTAGGGAGAAAGGTGTGTGTGGGGGTGGGGTGGGATGGTATAAATGCTCTAAAATAATCAGTGTTTTGAAGGATTAATTTTTCCCTGTCACAACATTAATAGAAATTTGAGATTTTTGTGTGGCAATTTCTTGTATTTGGAAAAAAAAATGCATCACATGGGTGGGATCTGCCACACACACACCTCCAGCTCCAGTACAAAGACTTCAAGACAGAGTGCTGGTTCAGAAGGTCCCAGACCTCTTGGCGTTGGAGGTCTTTGCTCATTTGTGTTATGCCTGCTTGTCCGTTTTCAGAAAGGACTTAGCCTCATTCCTGTCCAGTGCTGAAATGGTTTCTGAGATCCATTCAGAAAACTGAAGCACCTGGTAGTTCTGAGGCTATGTTTGTGAAAGAGAAAAGCCTTTCAATGTGCAGAGTCGGCTCCTGCTGCTCACAATGCTAAGCAAAAACCACTTAGACTGGCTGGGGTGGGGGCAGAGGGAGACTCACCCCACACTAGAGCAATTGTTGGGAAATGTGCCTCTATAAGCATATTTCAGGCAACAGTACTTTGCCAAGTGCTTGCTTTCTCTGTTGTCTGCTGTCTGTATAATACAGTTTCCATTGTCCTGTGCACCTATTGTATTTTTTTCTCCGATACTTCCCTATTGGTTAGCCAGATGTAGGATTCTTTTAAAATCAGGACTGCGGTTCCACAGGGGCCGTTGTATGTGTGGTTTGGTTTTTGGGAGACCAAACCCATTAGTAAAAATCGTGTCCCTTCTGTATAGTGTTTCTGAGCAGGTGCTTTGGGGAAATGGCCACCACACCCCGGGACACAGCTTTGGTCAGAGGAGAGGAGGGGTCTGAGAGAGACAGGGTCAGGCTAATTTCCTTTGTGTCTCTGCTATAGTCCGCTTTATTCAGGCCAGAGGGATCCGTGACCTTGTGGCTCCTTTTGTTTACATCCTCAAAGAGAGCCCAGCCCCGCTCCGGGGAGCACGTGCTTTCAGAACAAAAGCAGCACTTTACTGCCGCGAGTGTATCTAGAACTGCCATCGCTCTTCTCTTTCCTGTCACCGCAAGGCTTTGGCAGGGCAGATGGAGTCTGCCTTTAAAGCTTAGTGGCTTTGTTAGACCCAAGATCAGATTCCAGAGCCTCACGCAGTCCTGCATAGATCCCAGTGTTTCCAGCTCGGGAAGCCGAGAAGGGGGAGAAAGCAAATAGCCGAGGGAAGGACCACGCCCGTGATCTATCGGCACTAAATGGGTTAGCGACTGCGACGTTGCACTACAGGTGACACACTGGCGTGTGTCTGTGGCAGGACGCCGAGGGTAGAGGACCGTGCAGGGGCGTGGAGTGGCATTGTCTTGTCACAGGGGCTCCAGCGTCTTGGGCAACCGGGCGGGGTGTGGCATCAAAAGGACCACTGCCTAGCGAGCGAACCAGACGTGTGAGGCTCAGCCCAGGAAGAGTCCAGTCCGTCCAGGTCTAAAAGACCCAAGTAGGTTAGGACCGACCCCTCCCTTGCGCCTCGCCTCGCCTCGCCTCGCCTCGCCCTGCTCTTTTCCTAGACGTGGAGCCCCACAGCCAATTTAGTCCTGCGGCCAAGCCAAGTGTTGTTCTGCGCAGAGACCCGGGGTCCAGCCGGGGGTTCACACCTGGGGGACACCCTTCCCCCCCGGACACCCCACCCCTTTTGCATTGTCCTCCTGCCCCACTGGCCCGGACTACACTTCCCAAGATGCTCCGCTCCAAAGGGGCGGGGCACTCCAGACCTGGGGGGGTGGGCCCGGCACGTGCCGCCGCCCTCAGCCAATGCGGAGCCCCGCGGCTGGGTCACGTGCCGCTGTTTGGCGCTTTTGTGCGCGCCCAGGGCTGTTGGTGCTCAGAGTGTGGCCAGGCGGCTCGGAGCGAGCAGGTGGGTGCTGGCTTGGCGTAGGCTGCGGAGACGGCGGGCTAGGAACCGGCCGGGAAGGCGGCGGGCCGCCAGCGGGAGACGCTGGAGGGGCAGGGGCCCCGAGACCTGGCGGGCGGGCGGGGGGCGTTCGTCTTTTGTGTGAGGCTCGGGCGGAGCCTCGGCTTTTGTCCCTGCTCCCCGGGGACGCGGCTTGGTGAGGAGGGGGCGCGGCCAGCCGTGGGCTTCAGCCCCGGGTGCGAGCGTGGAGACAATAGGGGCCTGGGCCGTCCCCCTGCTTCCATGGTCCGGTGGGCGCGGCTCCTCAGGGGTCCCCATTGTCTGATGGAGAGCGAGGCTGCGGGCGCCCGTGCCCTGGAGGGGCGGCGCCCGCCGGGGCTCCCGGGGCTCCGTGGCGGAGGTCGCGGGCAGCTCTGGGGACTCGAGCTGGGGGTGGAGGCGGTGCGACGGAGCCCGCTGCAGCCACCCCAGGGCTGCGGAGCCGCGAGGTATTTTTGGCGGGAGTTGGGGGGGGTTGGTTCGGGAGACGGCAGCGCGCTGCCCGCCCGGGAGGGGCGGGGCCACCCCCGAGGACCGTTAGCCCCGCCCATCCCGCTGCTGCCCACGCGCGCGGGCTCCCGAGTGTGGAGAGGTTCGCGGAGATTCGAAAAGGCGCGGGGCGCGGAGGGGCGGGGCCAGGGGCCGGAGCGGAGGGCGGGTTCTGATTGGCCCGGGCCGCCAGCCTGCCCGCCCGGGCCAGGACCACGCCCATGCTGGGTAGGCTGCTGCGTTGGGTGCTCTGCTCCAGCTAAACGTTTTTTTCGCTGCCTCGGATTTCGTTGTCTAGCCTTGGGAGCCTCTCGTACACTTCGGGACTGAAAAGAGGGGTGATCTTTTTAAAAAATAATCGACAAGTGTTGAAAAATTTTTTTGCGACCTAAGGCAGCAATCGTGACAAACCTCGGGCAGGTGTGGTGGCGCATGTCTTTAATCCCAACATCCAGAATAAACCCGCTTCCGCCCCCCCCATCCCCCGCCCATCGAACCCAGGGCTTTGCAAATGCTAGGCAACTGCTAACCTGGGCTAAACCCCACCCCTCTACATTGAGGAGGCTGAGGCAAGAGGATTATAATTTCAAGGCCAGCCTGGGCTAAAATATCTAGACCCTGCCCTCAGAAACAACCTGGAGGTTCATAAAACTTCATTTTCCCACTGTTAGGCGAGTAGCTTAAACCCTAGGAACAATAGGACTTGGATACCATTGGCTGCTAGCTTGGGTGTTATCCACCATGGCAGACACAGACAAAGCCGGGTGGGTGTTTCAATTGCACAATGAGTTGTACACAGAATTAAGATGGCTCCGATCTCATTGTTGGGTTGAATCTGGAATATCTTCTTAGGTTGGGTAGAAAAAAAATTGAGGTTACGGCAAAGGATCCTTCAACCTTGTGATTGATTTTTAAGATTCCAAGGTTTTTTCTTTTAAGAACATCATTTTAATTTGATTTTCTGCCAGCAATATTATTCAGTTTAGATTTCCCAATATGTTTTGGTGTTCCTAGATGATTTTTTAATGATGTCACTTGATTCTACCTAACGATTTTCCTGACATTGTCATGGGTGTGATTTGAGGTTCCTTTGTGCTGATGACAGAGAAATACAGAGAAATTGATTGCATGCTTTGAAAATCATTTTCAGGGCTCTCCTTACCAGTGGATTGTGGAGGGTGCACGGCCAGTCTCTTGTCTTCTGTCCGACATGGCATCTTCTGGTAGGTAATTGATTTCGAAAAGCTGAAACTGGGACGGGCTTTCTGCTTTAGAATAGGAAGTGGTGCAGGTCGTAAGCCTTTAATTTGACATTTATATTCTTTTCAAAACTGGATTTACAAATAAAAAAGGCAATTAAATTTTTTTACCATTTGAATGAATATATGGAAAGCTCATCATCATTTATAATTAGACAATTTGGCTTGGTCCAAAGCAAAATTATGAGGCTTTACACAAGCCATTCTTTGTTTAATAAAATGATTGTAAAATACTAATTCTTCCTCAAAATGGTATATTAGCCCAAAATGTTGAGCATTTTAAAAAATAGATGTTATTTGATTTCTTATCAGACACTTTGATTAGCCTTAGTTCTGTTCATTAAATTGTTGGGTTTTAGAAAATTATAGAACCCTTTGTTTGGATAAGAAACTGGGTTTTCCTCATTTATCATAATTCTGATCAACTCTAGATATTCAGGTGAAAGAACTGGAGAAGCGTGCTTCAGGCCAGGCTTTTGAGCTGATTCTCAGCCCTCGGTCAAAAGAATCTGTCCCCGATTTCCCCTCTCCCCCCAAAGAAGAAGGATCTTTCCCTGGAGGAAATTCAGAAGAAATTAGAAGCTGCAGAGGAAAGACGCAAGGTAAACCAGATGGTTACAGGAGACGGGGTGCTTATTCATGTGACAGGCAGACTGAGTTTATTTTCATAGAAAGGAAGAGAGAGCTGTAGCTCTGCTGTGATCGTAAGTAGGAAATACCCTTGTGCCAGTGGTTGGGAGGAAGCAGCAGGCATCGTTTAATGAGCTGTTGGGAGCCAGCTCCTTGACTCAAGAGCTTGCTCTAGTAAATGGAACCTCCGTGGTGGGAATTGTCTCAGTAACAGACTAGAAAATGGTATTATTAAGGCAATTCCTTAAAGTCCTGTTACTAAGTGCTGGAGGCAGAATTTAAGCTAAGTTCTATGTTACATCAAAGCTCATGCTTTCCTCTTTGAAAAACAGGACATTTGTTGGCAGATAGCCTTTGTTTCCTTTTTGAGAGCTATTCAATAAAAACTTTATAATTCCAGGGATGTGGTATTGTAACTTTTTCTCACTTCTAAACACTTGCATTATAAAGTAGCCATCTTTGAAACCTGATGAGGGTTGGAGGGTGGCTCAACAGTTAGGAGCACTGGCTGTCTTCCAGAGGATCCATGTGGCCCCAGCACCCACACGGCGGCTCCCAGCTATTCAAACTCCATTTCTAGGGGATCCAACTGCCTTCTGGACTTCATGGCCACCACACATACAAGTAGTGCATAGATAAATGTGCAAGCCAACCAACCACGCACATAAAGTAACTAAATAAAAAATAAGACCCACTAAGAGGCTGCAGAGATGGTCCAGCTGTTAAGAGTGTTTTCTATTGGAAGAGGACCAGAATGTGGTTCCTAACGCCAACGTTGGGTGGCTCACAACTGCCTGTAACTCTAAGGGACCTGATGCCCTCTTCTGGCCTCTGAAGGCCTGACATGCACATGTGCATATATTCACACACAGACCATACACATTAATAAAATAGAAACTTTAACAAATGTTAATATAATTGAAAAATGAAATTATAACGAAATTAAAGACAGTAATTTCACTTTCCAAAAGCATCCCTGTTAACATGTATTTCTATCTATTCAACATTATCCTTACTAAGAACTTTAGATAGGGGCTGGAGAGATGGCTCAGCGGTTAAAACACTTGCTGCTCCTGCGGAGGACCCAGGTTTCGTCACCAGCACAGTTGCATGACAGCACACAGCCGTCCTGACTTAAGTTCCAGGGGATCCAGTGCCCTCTTCTGGCCTCAGGCACCAGGCATGCATTGCAGTACACTTACATGCAGGCAAAACACTTACATGCATAAAATATGGATACATTTTTGCAAAATAATTTCATATAAATTTCCATTAAATCTCTTCCCAGCAGCAATGATTTAGGTGGGTGGGTTTAATTTTAAGTTGGGGAAACTAAGGCACAACAAGGTGAAGTGTAAAGGAATAACCAATCCCATGTGAGCACCATTGGAGTAACTTGTGTACATTTAGCTGCCATAGGACATGTACTTTTCAGTGTCTGTGCCCTGTCAGCACTTACCGTCTCCAGGGAGAAGGGGGTGTTAGATGGGTGTATCTACAATCTTAGTACTTGGAGAGTTGGGGCAGGAGGACCAGAAGTTAAAGATAATCCTTAGTTATATAACCAGTTGGAGGCCAACCTGGCCACGGAGTGTAATTCAGTTAGAGTCCTTGCATGGCATTGCATAATCTCAGCTCTTGGGAGGTAGAGGTGGGAGGATCAGAATTTCAAGATTGTGAGTTCGTGGCCAGCCTAAAGTCTGAGACCCTGTCCCAAAAAGCAAATAAAAAGAATGGCAGCATTTAGCCTGGTGTGCCATCTGTCTGCTGTCATGTAGTCTGGAGTGCGTGTGGAGTAGGAGGAAGCAATACATTGACTGGAGACTAGAGAGGAAAGCTGGGCCTTGTGCTCCACAGCCCAGCCTAAGTAGTGCCCCTCCCATCTGGACAAAGGTACTGTGGAGGAGAACTGAGAAATTCTTTAAAGTGCCATTCTTAAATAGATTACTCAAGCCCTCTAAATACTTTGAATCTTATAAGGATTTCCTTAAATAATTTGGAAGGAAAACTAGACAAGCTAGGCTGGTATATGGCTATAATCTCAATGCTGGAAAGTAAATGCAGGAGGAACATAGGTTCTAGGTGAGCCCTTGCTACATAGAGAGTTCTGGGCTAGCCTGGGCTACCCAAGATCTTTTCTTGGGGTGGGGGGAGCCTGAACAGTTAGTTTTTAGTGTTTCAGAAAGGTACTTGAGCTCCTCACTTGAGGATTAGTTTTAAGGAAGGAACCCTTTGTCTTGCCTGTTTCCATGATGAATAATTTCCAAAGATACTTCAGAGGGGCCTCTTCAACTCTGTTGCAGTCTCATGAAGCGGAAGTCCTGAAGCAGCTGGCTGAGAAGCGGGAGCATGAGAAAGAAGTGCTTCAGAAAGCCATCGAGGAGAACAACAACTTCAGCAAAATGGCGGAGGAGAAGCTGACCCACAAAATGGAAGCTAACAAAGAGAACCGGGAGGCGCAGATGGCTGCCAAGCTGGAGCGTTTGCGAGAGAAGGTTGGTTTCACGCTTTAGAGGAGTTAGGAGCTGAGGCTGGCTCCTTTTTGTCTTCGGTTTGGGGCTTAACATTCAGTGAGAAGGGATCTCATCTTCAGATAGTGTCTAGGAGTCTCAGCATTATTGCGTATCCCTTGGAAGAGCAGTTGGAGGCTTGGCTGCTCTGGTCCCCAAGAGACCCAACAGGTTTGAAGATGATGATGAGGTCCTGGGATTTTGGGTTTGTGGTTCCCAGGGGGCCGTTGTGTGACTGAGGCTGTGTTGGACCTCCTAGTGGGCAGGGGACAGGCCTCGGCCAGTTGTGTTTAAACAAAGGACACTGACACACGGTTTCTTCCTAGGACAAGCACGTTGAAGAGGTGCGGAAGAACAAAGAATCCAAAGACCCTGCCGATGAGACCGAGGCCGACTAATTTGTTCCCAGAACTGACTTTCTCCCCACCCCTTCCTAAATATCCAAAGACTGTACTGGCCAGTGTCATTTTACTTTTTCCCTCCTGACAAATATTCTAGAAGCTGATGTAGGACCGTATAGGTAGATCCAGACCGTGAGATGTTTTAGGGGCTCAAGGGGAGAAACTGAAAGTGTTTTACTCTTTTTTAAAGTGTTGGTCTTTCTAACGTAGCTATTTTTCTCGTTGCATCTTTTCCACTTAGCACCCTGGTGTGCTGGGTTAATGGCTAGTACTGTATTGACTCTGTGGAAGACATTTGTGAAGAGTGTAGTGGCTTCTTCCAACCTGTTAGATGCTGAATATCTGTTCACTTTGCGATCCCAATTCTGTCCCAATCTTATCAGATGCTACTGTACTTGAATGGTTAATAAACTGCACAGTGCTGTTGGTGACGGTGACTCCTCTCTGTTCAGGTAGTGACAAGTTGTAGAATGCTTCACACAGGGCCTCCGGCTGCTGCAGACACCCAGCCAGTTCTCTGCTCCCAATCTCTCGAATTGTCCTTCCACAATCATGGCTTTGTGTTGCCTCACCAGATCAGCTGTTATTTTCTTTCAGATGTTTATGTGCAAACAAGCAGTGTTTTGTTCCCATTAAAAAGGCAGATTACAGGCACAAATAGTGTTTTCTAGAGAACAGTTTAGAGGGGACCTTAAAATCTTAGGATGTTTAATGGTTTGTTTGCTTAATATGACAGTTGGGAGTAGAGGTGCCAGCTTATGCTCCTTCTAAGTGATATCTTGAGATTCCGAATATTCACAAACAGGCAGTGCTGCTGTGGTGAGGCCTGTAAGAGTGGGAAAGGACCTTTGAGGCAGACACCTCACCTTGTATCCAGAGACTGCACTTGTCACTACTGTAGGCACACCATACTGCCCCTCAGTTCAGGGAAAGCCCCAGGCAGCTTTCCTAGCCCCCTTGGGAAATAGCTTTAATTACATACACTCTAGCTGCCCCTCACATCTGCATAAAGCTCTTAGAAGCCAAGCAGCCACAGTAAGAGCCTGCTTGCAGGAGGGCTAAGAGTACCTTGGGGACCAGGCTTAATGGCTTATGCCTGTAATCTCAGCACTTGGAAAGCAGAGGTGGAGGGTGTTGGGAAACTGAAGGCCAGCCTAGGCTACAGAGTAAGCTCCTCCACTAAACAAAGAAGTGGCACTCCGGGAGACTGACTTGTGCCTCTGCAACCCTGGCTTCACTGTGTTTTACCAAACATGAGAGCCGCAGAGGACCTCCTTAAGATTCAGTTGGGGAGTGGGGTTAAGTGTGTGAGAGCATATTTAGAACTGCTGTATATTTGGCACTATACAAATCGTGTCTGCTGTTTTCAACTAGACACTAATGGATGATTCATTTCTGATCTTGAGCTGGGAATGGTTATGCATTGTTGGTATGCCTCAAGTTGGCTCTCAAATTGTGCAGAAGGCAGACCATCATAGGAGTTCTGAGAAATAAAATCAAGTGTAGCTTCATAAATGCAGAGCCCGGAGGTCAGGGGCTTGGGTCTGTTCGTTGTTGGATCCCATGTCTGCTGTAGAGAGGTGCTGGAGGCTGGCTGGCCTAAGTAATGTCAGGCAGGCTGAGCAGATGGGAATTCAGAATGTCAGCCTGGAGGTAGAAATTAGCAGTAATGATGTTTGTGACCTACAGATGGCACCACTTCCGTTGGAAAGACAAGCAGAAAAGGGAGTAGTCCGAAAGCAAAGGGGTCCTGTAGGTCTGAAGGATGCACGCCAGTTAACAGCCAAGCCAGTGGCCCCAGAACCCCACCACATGACAGTGCTGTTCCAGAGAACTTGCAAGGGATGCATCTTAACATAAAACCAGAAGCCCTGACCTTAGGGGAAGCACTTATTCCTGGGCCCCAAAATTTCTCGTGGATGGAACAAGAATGTTAGCTGTGACTGTCAGTGAAGAAAGGAGAGTGTTGGGGATCCTTGGTAATGTGCTTTTTAAAAAATGGTGCCGCACATTCTAGGTAAATCCACTGCTGAGCTGCATCCCCTTCCAGCCCAGAGGAATCAGTGCCTTTTCCTAGGCCTGGGTGCTTAGCTACCTTCAGGATCTGCCCCTCACCCAGAGGGCCAACTGTCCTCAGGAGTCTACCCCTCACCCAGAGGGCCAGCGGTCCTCAGGAGTCTGTCTTATCCTGAGGGCCAGGTACCAGCACTTCTCACTAAGTTGACTCCTAAGGCCAAAGGTTTGACTGTAACCAGGGCCTGTCGCCATGGAGCATTCCTTTCATCCTGAGTAGAAAGTGAGACTTGTCTCTCCCTGAGAAGTGTTTGTTTTGGGAGGGGGGGCAAGGTTCAAGACTGGGTTTCTATGTGTAACCCTGGCTATTGTGGAGCCCTCTCTGTAGACGAGGCTGGCCTCGAACTCAGAGATCCACCTGCTTCTGCCTGAAGAGTGCTGGAATTAAAGGCATGCGCCACCACTGCCCAGCCCTCCCTAAGACTTTTATATTGATTGGCCTCCATGGAAGATGGCTGAGCCAGGAGGTGAAACGCATACCAGGAGACCAGGCTGGCTTTGATTGTAGAGATCTACCTCGGTGCTGGCATTAAAGCACCGCCCGGCAACACAGGGATTTTCAAGGAAGAGAGAATACAGGGGGAGTGAATTGACAGCCATTAGATTGAGACAAGACCACGGTTGGAGAGTCTCTGGCTAGAGCCACACGAGTGAGGTAGGGAGGGTGTGGGTGGAGGGCTCTACAGGGGTCCGGGTAGCCGGGCAGTGGTGGTGCACACCTTCAATCCCAGCCCTGGGGATGGAGCAGCCACCAGAGCCAGTGCACTGTCATGTAAGTGATTGGGGGTGGGGAGAAATGAACTGCCAGGAGCAGGTCACATGCCCCACCTGAACCTGTAAAAGAGTCCACCTCAGGCCCTGGGCCGCCTGGAGCTGGTGTTGGGGTGGGACCTGGTGGCCGAGTGTCCCCTAGCCTTGGATAGCCCACTATCCTACTCTTGGCATCCAGACTCCAGCAGAAAGCTCCAAATGCAGCCAGGACCACGCCCTTAAAAGCAGTTCCCGACCATCTCGAGAGGTTCTGTCCCATTCCTGCACGTCATACAGTGCCACCCTGCCTTCTGCCTGCTGTCACCGTGGAGCGCTGTGGTTCCCAATGATGGCTGACCTTTCCAGGGAAGTCTGTGCTGCAGGGTGGCTGCCTTCACCGACAACTTGGCCGACTTGTAACCTGTGATTCAGAATAATAGAAGACAAGGCCGGTGTGTATGGAGGTTTGGGTGCAGGTTAGAGTAGGTGCCCTGGAAGTTACCTGCCAGATCCAAGACTGGCTCTCTGCTGTGACCAGACGTGGAGGGATTCCCCCAGAGAGCTGGACCGGAGGTCCCAGAAACTGCTGGTAAAGTCAGTCTCCTGCTTCCACTCCAGTCGAACATGAAGTCCCGGGCATCCTTGTGGCTGGGCCCACTCTCAGTGGACGCTTGAGTTCTGCCCTTAAAAGGTCGGAGAGCCTGGGGGCGCAGTATAGTTGTCAGAGTGCTTTCCTCACAGGGATGAGACCCTCGGTTCTACCCCCAGTCCTGGGGAGGTGGAGACAGGAGGACCAGAAGTTCAAGGTCGTCTTGCTGATGATGGGTTTGAAGCCAGCCTGAGATACATGACACTCATCTCAAAACTTCTTTTGAATTTGAAAAGGCACAGGAAAGGGTTTTAGACTCATATGTACATGCAGATTTTTAGTTTAGTTGTAGTTTGATGGGCTCCAACAGGTAGCACCTTGGGCAGGCCCTTGCCCAACATGACGAGGGTTATACTGATGCCTTTGACCCCTAAAGCCAAGAGATAAGAGATGGTTACAAGGGAAGACACAGGTGGAAAGAGGCAGATGCCCTGTGACTGTCATCTCTGCAGATGGCAAATGACAGGATGACTGACCTCGGGGTACTTCCACCCCTGTGCCCTGCCTCCTGCTCTCCCCATGGGCAAAAAGCCCAGGTAGTCACTGGGCTTGGGGGCTGGAGGGCTGTCCACGCTGAGCTTGGTGCCTCCCTGGGCTTCCCTCACAGATTTCTGGACTTTACAGCTGATAATTGTTAGCATTATCAAATCGCCCCACATGACCCTCAGATGAGGCCATTTGTCCAAAGTGACGTAACCAGTGAGTGGTGGGGGTCGGATCCAACCCTGCCTCTGTGACCCTG
This sequence comes from Peromyscus leucopus, assembly GCF_004664715.2. Taxonomy (NCBI): domain Eukaryota; kingdom Metazoa; phylum Chordata; class Mammalia; order Rodentia; family Cricetidae; genus Peromyscus; species Peromyscus leucopus. The sequence continues at coordinate 135,233,214 of NC_051064.1, forward strand.
CGCCGAATAGGTGTGCAGTTATCACCATCACGTATCCAGCTGGAACACGAGCAAGAGCTGACCTTACATGAGTCCCACTAGTCTTTAAAGCCTGGCTTGTAGTGAGATGTCAGTTTTAAAAAGTGCTGAGGGGCTGGCGAGATAGGTAGATATAGGTGCTTGAGTTCAGTCCCCAGAACCCCCAGCCTGAACCTACACACATATATGCACAAACATTCCAAGGAAGTAAGTGTAAAAAAAAAAAAGTGCTGAATTAATGATTCCCATCGTCTACCCCAGGGCACCTGCTTTGTCCTGTGGACCTCATGATGGAGAGTCAGCTCAGTTCTAGAGGCAAAGGTTGCTTCTGCCTCAGCTCTGCCAACTGGCCTTGGAGGTACCCAACTCGTGATGGAATCCTCCTACACCCAAAGACGAGAGCTGACAAGCTGGTGGCCGGCAGCCAACGCCAGTCCGCAGGCATGTTGCTGGCCCATGCTGTGTTTTAAATGATTGAATTAGTTGACATTTCCACAGAAGAATCTGATTTTAGGCTTCTTGTAAAACCGTTAGCTTTGACTGGCAGCTCCACCCACAGCCAGCTCCTGGTGGCTGCTGCCCACCTGGAGGCAGGATTTGTGCACCACAGCTCCCTCCTCCAGGGGCACCTGCAGGCCTGCATAGGGGCTTGCTGGCCTCAGTTTATCCTAATCCAAGAGCTCCAGGTTTAGTGGGAGACCCTGTCACAAAGCCCAAGGTGGACAGCTCCTGAGGAACAAGACCCAAGGTGCTGACCTCTGACACACACACACACACACACACACACACACACACACACACACACACACACAGCCAGTAGTGTATTTTGTTGCTTAGCCAGGAAAATGCTCAGGATGAGATATCCTAAGTATAATTATTATTCTCCAGTCCCTTAAAGAGGCGCCACCCTTAAAGGCATGCCACACAGCAGGACTCAGGGACTCCCCCTGCAGGGCTGTGGTGTGCATTCCTGGGGCACAGTATAGATGAGATTGGGGTGTTCTGTCTAAGGCTGCAGACTCTCTTGACTCATCCTGGTTTGGGTTGGCATCTGTCTTGAGGTTTATGAGGCTGCAGGATTTCCTTCTGCCTCAAGTGGGGCACAGTTTTCTTCAATCCCCACATCTGTTTGCTGGGAAGTCCTCAGGTGTTTGATAGAGTCTACCCTCCATGTTTAGAGAAACCCCAGGCTATAGAAAGGACTTGCCAACTGTCTTAGGTAGTTAGCGATGGTCTCGGAGATCTTTCAGTTCCCATACAGCAGCCAAACACTGTTTTTCAGTCACAGAGAATGGGATTCAAGGTCTGGCCTGGCAGCCGTACAGACTTTCAGGCATCCCTGCCTTCATCATAATCTCATAGCTGGGTACTAGGTTTAGAGAAGCAACACACAGGGCCAGCCTGCCCCTTCCCCACCAGTGACTGGCCCACAGCTTCATGGGTCTTCCCAGCCTGCCCATGCCAGGAAGGCACATGCCTTCCTCGACTGAGAACAGGTTCACAGCCTCCTGCAGAGGTCTGGAGAACCACCTCTCTGTAGCTGGTTTTCCGGACTCATTTGACCTCTGTTTAGCCTCTGGGCCTCTCTGCTCTGAGATTTAAAATATTTGTAAGTCAGGTATTGTGGTGCACACCTTTCATCCCAGCATCCAGGAAGTGGAGGCAGGCGGATCTTTGTGAGTTCAAGGCCAACCTGGTCTACATAGTGAGTTAGAAGTACTCCAAGTCAGTTTGGAGGGAGGGTGTTGACATGTGAATGTTGTCTCCTCTGAGAGTCCCAAACTCCACCCTGTCTGACCCCACTGTAGGTCTGTGCTATCTGGGTGTTTTCCTGTCTCTCCTTTCTTTTTAGGGCTTCAGGTTTTCTGAGCTCTTATTGATTTTTATATCCACAGTATTTAAGAAGTTTACACATGCCATTTTTTTCCCCTTTGAGACAGGGTTTCTCTGTAACAGCCCTGGCTGTCCTGGATCTCGCTCTGTAGACCAGGCTGGCCTCGAACTCACAGAGATCCGCCTGACCTCTGCCTCTGTGTGCCAGGATTAAAGACGTGAGCCACCACCCGTGGCCTACACACACGCCGTCTTATTACTTGGAACGGCCTTGTGGGGTGAATTCCACTCTCATCCCGTCTCAGTTTCCAGGGAATTAAAGGCTGGAGACAAGGGTTCACGCGCTCAGGCTGCTCTCTGAAGTTTGGTTCCTGACTCCCTTGCTGGTTCAGGTTCAGATCAAGTATGTCAGATGTGACTGATGCCCGTGTTCACCATCTCCTCTGCTCTCCCGCCCCCACCCCCGCCCCCGCCCCCTTGCCACCCTAGTCCTGCTTTCTCAAACATTCCCTGACTTTGCTCCTGTTGCAGGATCACCTGAGCAGGCAGGGGTTGGGGGGGGGGGTGGAAGAGGGGGGAACTTCCTTGCTTCTGGTTCTGACATGTGTATCACATCCCTGCCCCCAATCTTCTTTAGGTTTCCAAGTGATAGAAAGGCCCCTAAGAGATTACCCTAGCAAGCCTCTGTACACGTACACACACACACACACACACACACACACACACATACACACACATACACACATACAGAGTCCTCCTTCCTGCCAAGCACAGCTCCCGGCCCTGGCAGTCTGGTTGTGGGAGAGCAAGGCCTTGCCTCCCGGTTTGCCCTCTGGTGAAGGAGGCTGACAGCAGTGTTTTCAGTGGGCGCTGTGGGGAGAATGGAGAGACAGGAGAAAGGCCGAGGGACCCCTCCCGGGAGGTGGGAACCTTCTTGGAGGGGGGAAGAGCCAGTGCAAAGGCCCCAAGCGGAAAGTAGCAGGTGTGAGGACAGAGCCCAGCTGAAGGCCAGGTAGCCAAAGTGAAGGAAGGCGGTTTGTGCAGGGAGGGCGGCCGGGCGGCACCATGGTCCAGGATGAGGGATTTGGGACAGTCTGATTGATGGGAGCCTTTGGGAGCGTCCAAGGCGAATGATGTGACCATACAAAGGATCTTGCCACTGAGAGGGGAACAGATGGTAGGGGACAGGAGAGAGGAGGGGGAGGGGAGAGAGGGGGAGGGAGACAGATCTAGGTTAAGGCTGAGCTGACAGGATGCCAAGGTTAGAGGTGGCTATGGGGCCGGGGATGGCCCTAGGCTTTATTCCGGGGGAGATAAGTGAGTGGAAGGAGGTGCTGCTATTGAAATGAAGAAGCCTGGCGAGGGACGATGGTCTAATTGGTAGACTGCTTTTCTTGCACATGAGGGTCCTGGATTCAGTCCTCAGCCTTGCATGAACTGGCTACAGCACACCCCTATAATCTCAGTGCTTAGGAAGTGCAGGAAGGAGGGTCCAAAGGGCAGAGTCACCCTCGGCTACTGCTTACCCAGTTTAAGGTCAGACTGGGTGACAGGAGACCCTTGCTGCAGAAATCCCACCGACAAACCCCAGCCAGGAGCCAGTGAGGAGCTTGCTGGGGAGAGAAGCAGGGTTCCGTTTGGCCATCATGGTGGCCTTGCCAGCTGCCTCTCTGGGATCCATTCTCTCCTCATCACAGGCCTGCGTGGCTTTTCCTAAGCACTGGTCTAGCCCCAGCTCACACCTCCCCCCTTTTCTGCCATCCTCATGCCCTGCCTGGAACAGAGATATATAATGTCTGGAGTGCCCCAGCCATCTGGTGATCAAGAAGGTAAAAGTTCCATGATAAAGGTGACTGGAGCCGGGGACAGAAAAGACCTAAGGCCTTGGTGATATTATTTAGCTATCACCTAGGACTCACCAGCCAGGTTCTGTTGCAGGAGGCAAGTTAATTCACCGGTTACCTATTTAGCTTGGGGGGGACCTGTCCCTGCTGAGTGGTCAGTGTTAATAGATTCATGCTGAGTTGGACATGTGGAGGAGAGATTCTGAGGTGCTAGAGCTGGATGGTCTGGCAGCAAGGCAGTGAAGGCCTGCCATACAAGCGTGGGAACCCAAGTTTGAGCCCAGCACCCACATTTAAAAGCCAGGCACGGTGCAGCCCACAACTGGTAAAGGGGGAGGGGAAGACAGGTGGCCCCTGGAGCTCTCTGGCTGGTCAGGATAGCCAGTCGAGGAGCTGGGGTTTTGTTTGTGGTGGTGGCGCTGGTGGTGTTTTGTTTGTTTGTTTGTTTGTTTGTTTGTTTGTTTGTTTGTTTTTTGCTTTTTGAGACAGGGTTTCTCTGCATAGCCCTGGTTATCCTGGAACTCACTCTGTAGACCAGGCTGTCCTCAAACTCAAGAGATGGCTTGCCTCTGCCTCTCGAGTGCTGGGACTAAAGGTGTGTGCCACCACCGCCTGGCTAATAAGCTGGGTTTGGTGAAAGAATTTATATCAAAAGTATTAGGTGGGATGGGTATGATGGTGCAAAGCCTTTAAGCACTCAGGAAGCAGAGGCAGGAGAATCTCTGTGAGTTCAAGCCAGCCTTGTCCACAGTGCGTTCCAGCAAGCCAGGGCTACATAGTGAGACTCTGACTCTAATAAATATAAATACTACTACTAATAATAATAATATGGAGAGCAATTGAATACACCCAGTGTCAACCCCTGTCCTCCACTTGAATGTGCACACACATGCATGCACACCTAAACACACACATGACCACACCCGCATGAACACATATCATGTACCATGTAGACAATTTTAAAAAAAAGGTGGGGAGGGATTGGGATTTAGCTCAGTGGTAGAGCGCTTGCCTAGCAAGCGCAAGGCCCTGGGTTCGGTCCTCAGCTTTGGGGGGTGGGCATAGGAGCTCCCTACCTGTCCAAGTTATCTGTTCAGTCATTAAAAATATTCAAGGCTAAAGCCGGCGGTGGTGGCGCACGCCTTTAATCCCAGCACTCGGGAGGCAGAGCCAGGCGGATCTCTGTGAGTTCGAGGCCAGCCTGGGCTACCAAGTGAGTCCCAGGAAAGGCGCAAAGCTACACAGAGAAACCCTGTCTCGAAAAATCAAAAAAAAAAAAAATATTCAAGGCTAGTGTGGTGTTCGAGTATGTGCTTAAAATGCATGAGGCCTTGATTCAATCCCCAAAACAAATGAAAAAAAATATTGCAGAGCTATGTAGGGGTTGAGAAAAATTAGCAAATGATTACAACAGACCGAACTCCAACCTTAAGAAGTGCGCCCTCTGGTGGAATCTGGAAGACAGGCCTGATTTCTGGATTCCTCAGGACCAGGGATCTTTGAGAAGTTCCTTAGGTGCTAGAGTTTGATGTTCCAGGTGAGGTGGGGCACATCTGCTCTCACAGTTCTCACCCACACACGACCTTAAGCAACCCGAATAACCAGCATTTCTCCCGATGTTCTGTATGAGCCAAATACCGGGCCACATTCTCTCTGAGGGAGGTGACTTGCCCCCATTCTATAGCAAGATGGAGAAGGTCCGTCACGTGGCTAATAATGGCTGTGCTAGGTTCAAACCCAGAGTGTTTGATTCCAGAAGCTACAATCCTTCCGCCTGCCACCTCTCCTGGGCCTCTTCTGTTCATATGCAGCAAACTGTTTCCTGATTTTCCCGCTCTCCTTGCTCTAGACACAGGCTGCTCTTGTCGCCCACCCTTTGTGGTCAGGCATCAAGGGTCCTGCACCTTCACCCGTGTGTGTGCTTTCCAAGAAGCTCACTGCATGCTGGGTGATAGGAATGTGGGACAAGTCTCAGGACAAGGCCACATGATCCATTAGGTTGCAGATAGTGGACAAGCCTCGTGGTATGACAGGTGCTGGTGGGGTCATTGGTGGGACATGGTGACGTGGGTCGGGTATACCAGTGGTTAGCACAGGGCATGAGAGACACTTGGGAATCTGTTGACCAGAAGTCCTGTGCTGACTCACTGTGCTGACAACACAATTCAGCACCTTACATCACTGTACACCCAGGCTTCACGCTGCCTCCAGGAATTTTGATCTGCTTCCTAAAGCTCCACCAGAATCCAACCCACAGGGGATGACCCAGCTCCGGCACGTACCAGGCCAGGGTGGCACCCATCCCCACTGCATCTGTCCATACCACCACCATTGCTGGTGCCTCCCTGGAGGTGCCACCCACCTGGTGCCCACACATGAGGGTCACTCCCCAGTTTGCTTCTGGACTTGGCTGGCATGGCTTGAGAGGTAGCTCAGGAGGTTCTGTTAGGAGGAGCTTCCGGGTTGGGGTGTGGGGGACTCTGGGTTCTACCCTAGCCCTGCAAAGACAAAGAACATTCAGCCCTCCCACAGCTGCCCCAAGCAGGGCTGAGGAGGTGAGGGGACATGGGGCAGTGTTCCGGAGCCATGCCCAGCTTGGTCCTGCAGGGTGATATCGTCACCTGAGACCTACCATCTGCCAACGTGATATCGCCAGGCTCCCACCTTGCCAGGGCTATGACGATGATGAGGGATGCTCTTTAGGGCTGCGGACTTGGGTTGGAAGGTCCCTGCTGTTTTCTCCCATTTTGTCAGAGGCCAATTAATAGCCAGAGGAGGGCGAGCAGGGACCTCCAGTGACCGCACACATGTCTCTAAGGGTTGTGGCCACAGATCTCCCAGGAGTTCCTTCCCAACTGACTGACACACGGTGGCCTCACAGGAAAGAAAGAAGCCTTTGAGAAGTCTGTAAAGATAATGTCACTCCTCTGCTAAAAACACCTTCCATGGGGGCTCCATGGCACTAAACAGGAAATCCAATCCCTAGCGCGGCCAGCAGGCTCCCAGCGTGGCAAGGTCTTCCTCCGAGGCTCACCCCTGCCTCAGGGCCTTTGCTATCTATCATACACCCTTTGCACCCTTGCTAATCACACACGTGACTTTCTTTAAAACAGCCACTGCTGACCTCAGCATCATTCCTGTCTCCTACCTTGCCTTGTTTTCTTTCACAGTATTTATGTGGATCCCTGCTCCTCAATGGTTAATCTTGACCATCACTTGGCAGGATCCAGAATTGCTGAACAGGTAAATCTCTAGGTGTATCTACAAGGAATTAAATGTGGACTTTAAATGTGGACTGTGGGGTGGGACTCAGAAAAAATAAATAAATAAACTGTACTATTCTACCGGCTGGTGGTCCAGACTGTGTAAGAGCTAAACAAAGTCATTGCTTTATTGCTTTCTTCTTCTTCTTCTTCTTCTTCTTCTTCTTCTTCTTCTTCTTCTTCTTCTTCTTCTTCTTCTTCTTCTTCTTCTTCTCCTCCTCCTCCTCCTCCTCCTCCTCCTCCTCCTCCTTCTCCTTCTCCTTTTTTTTCCCTCCTCCTTATTTTTCTTTTTCTTTCTTTCTGGTTTATTTATTTATTTATTTATTTTTTACTTTTTTTGAGGCAAGATTTCTCTGTGGAGCCCTGGCTGTCCTGGACTCACTCTGTAGACCAGGCTGGCCTCGAACTCAAAGATCTGTCTGCCTCTGCCTCCGAGTGCTGGGATTAAAAGGGTGCACAGCCATGCCAGCTACTTCCTGCTACTTGACTGGAGCACTGTGGCCAGCTGCTCCTGCTCCTCGCCTTTGCTGCCGTGATGTGCTGTACCCCGAAACTGCAAGTCAAACAGATGCTGCCTTCCAGAAGCATCCTTTTTTGTCAGGATTTTTTGTTGCGGGCAGTGAGGAAATTAAGTAATTCTCTCCCCTGTGATATCCTCCAGGAAGGTAGAGATGTCTATCCTGTTAGCAACCATGTCCCGGTAACTGGAATAGGCCCAATATGTAGCAGGTGAGGCACTCAATGTTTCTAGAAGGGAGATAACTGGACCCTGACTATCCTCCATATAGCCGGGGACCAGAAACGGTCCCACACCTCCTCTCACTGTGATGATCCCCGTCTGTCTTTAGCTCCTTGACTCTGGATCTCCTGCCAGCTCACCCTTCTTCCTCCTCTCCCTTTCTCTCCCCCCCCCCCGCCCCTCATCCTCCTCCTTCTCTCAGTACACATATCTGTGCCTGTGTCTCTGTGGGTGGAAATTTCCACTTGGAAGCTGAAAGGACAGCCTCATTTCCCTGCCGGGCTGGAGGGGCGGAGTGGAAATTTCCATTGCCACACTGTGTCCTGCTGCGGAGTGAGGAGACAGCTGGGTCATGCTGGGATGCTCACCGATGACTACTGCTGCACCTCCGCACTGCCAGGCTTGGAGAGTGGGTGGAATCTGCAGACCTGTGAACCTCCAACTGGGCTTACTGTACTGGAGGGTCCAGCCTATCTAGTTAGGACCCAAGGAGGACCTTGAAGGGTCTGAGGCCACCAAATGCGATCTGTTCCTTTAAGACAAAGCAAGGAACTATTCCTTGACAGTTTCATGCCTATAAATAATGTATTTTGATTATATCCACGCCAGCCTGCTCTCTTACCCCCTCCATCATGTCCTCCTTCATGTTCTCTTTCTGTCCCAGACAGGACCTCACTGTGGAGCCCTGGTCTAGAACTCACAGAGATCTGCCTGCCTCCGCGCCCTCCCCCCTTAAAGATACAATGACTCATAGAGTCCACTGAGTCCCGCTGGACTGCTGACCATGTTGAATTAATCTTGTCCAGATAACCACAGCTGCAGTGAGATCGTGAGTACAACAGCCACGCCGTGTCCAGGAGACCTTGGCATCTCATGGCACCCCTCCCAGCTTCGGGCTCTCTCCACCCCTGAGCCTTGGTGGAGGCTGTGGTGGTGATGTCCGTGTGTGACTGAGCACTCATTTGTAACTTATTCTCAACACTGATGGCTTGTGAGTCTCTGCACTAACTGCTGCCCACTGCAGAGAGAAGCTTCTCTGGCCGAGGTCGAGGCCAGTGCTGACCTGTGGGTTCAAACACAAATGTTCAGAAGTTGGCTCCTTATAAGAAACTGAGGCCCAGAGGAACAGCAAGTCACCCACTTTCACAACGAAAGCGAAGGCAAACAGATCAAAACCATGGTCCTGCCTGGGCCAGAGGGTCTCTGTTTTCCATGCTTCTCTGTCCTGCACTCTACCTACCATTTTCCATGTGCCTACTGTACGCCAGCCCAGAGCCCTCAAGTTCTCTGCCTTAGAACCCAAGGCTACACCATTTCTCCTTAGACATCAAACGCTGCCTGTCCCTCCTCCCTGCACCCTGTTCCTTCCACAAACTGCTACACTTAAAAACTTGAGGGGTCGCCGGGCGGTGGTGGCGCACACCTTTAATCCCAGCATTCGGGAGGCAGAGGCAGGAGGATCTCTGTGAGTTTGAGGCCATCCTGGTCTGCATAGTGAGTTCCAGGACAACAAGGGAAACTATGTCTTGAAAAACCAAAAAGAAAAGAAAAAAATTATTATCATTATTATTATTGTTGTTGTTGCTTTTAATCCTGGGCGGGGTTGAGGTACAGCCTCAGTGCTGGAAAGCTTGCCTAACACACAGGTGCTAGGAATTGAGTTGCAGCATAAAAAAATCCATGCCTATAATCCAAGCACCCAGGAAGTGGAGGCAGGAGGATCAGAAGTTCAAGGTCATCCTTTGGTACATGGTTCAAGGCCATCCTGGGCTACATGAGACCCCACTGATAAAACAAAAGCAGAGTGGGGTGCCCAGGTTGGTCTCCTTTTTATTAGACCTGAAACATCTACAACCAGCCTGAGGGGCGTCCATTCTACAGTTTGAACCTGATTAGTGTCCCGACTCTTGGCCTCTGGGTGGCAGATAACCTGATTTTGCTCCTGGGGTTATTTTCTGGACCATTATATCCTGGCCTCAGTTCAGACCTTGCCTGAACAATCATATCTTGTCTGCTTGTGCCCTTTGTCCAGCCCTCCAGGCCATCTGGGTGAGACCTGGGGTGACCTGTATCCCCATAACTAGGTGCTTAAATATTTACTGGTGATGATGGCATTGCACTGACCTTGAGGCTGAAAAACAGCCTGGGCAGGAGGATCTGGATGTGAACCATGAAAGACAAGAAGGGCTTTAAGGACAGGCAGACTTGGGTTCGAATACTAACCAGTTCTGCTGGCTGTCACCCATCTGTGTGGACAGGGGTGGGGGCTGGGAGGTTAAAAAAAAAACAAAAACGCTGACTTATGGTTTCCAAGGAGGATCAGAGATACCACTTAATGTGTGCAAAGGCACAGCCATTCATAAGCTGTGGTGGGAACAGTATGTTCTGGTGTTCTTGGTGGAGAAAGGTGAGAGCCTTCAAAAATGGCCACTCCTGCCCCAGCATCTCTCTCTCTCTCTCTCTCTCTCTCTCTCTCTCTCTCTCTCTCTCCATCAAGGGTAGCCCTGGCTGTCTTGGAACTCACTCTGTAGACCAGGCTTGCCTTGAATTCAGAGATCCACCTGCCTCCCAAGTGCTGGGATCAAAGGCGTGCACACCACAGCCCAGCTTCTCCCTATTTCCTACACTGCCTTCATGGTATTGATATAGACCCCTGTGCCCCAACCACAAATTATAATATGGAGACTGTGCCCATCCTGTGAGCACCAGTGTCCCTGGAACTGTGAGGAAGGGTTTCCATCAGTATCTGTGGGAGGAAGGTGCCTGGGCTTCTGGCTGTGTCAGCTTGGCCTGAAGCGACAAGTTGTCCCCACCTCCCTTGATTCTTGTCTTCAGCTTCCAGATGCTGGCCAGCAGAACCTTCAGAAGATAGGTGATTATGTGCCGAGGCTATTCGTCTTCAAAAGCGCCATGCCCAAGCAAGGTTCTCCTATGGCAGATGGATATAAATGCAGAAACTGAGGAGTGGTAAGCACACGGGATCAGTCTTCGGGTTGGTTTGATCCAGAAGCAGTGAGGACCAATTACAGGTCAAACGAAAGCCTTTTTCTACATCTTGCTTTTTCCTCCTTACAAAACTGCCTTGGGAAGCAAGGTATGGAAATGATGAAGCTGGTCACGCCAGGATGAGCAACAGGCTCACATCGGCAACCACAGCACTTGGGTGTTGGCCTCCGGCGGACCAGATGCACATGGTCATTCTTAGCTACACAGAGCATTCCAGGCCAGCCTGGGCTACTTGAAACCCTGCTTATAAATATATAATAAGTAAGTGACAGAAGAAACCGGGGAATTGGGCAATGTCACTCTGTCAGTGGAGGGAAGCCAGGCATTGGTGGTGTGGTAGGTGAGCCACAGCTGTAAACTTAACACTCAGGAGACAGAGGCAGGAGGATTGTGGTAAATTCATGGCCATCTTGGTCAATAGAAGCAGTATTAAGCTACCAGCATTCCTACAGAGTGAGACGCTGTTCCGATAAAGCTAGGAGGAGGAAAGGGGTGTGTGTGTGTGTGTGTGTGTGTGTGTGTGTGTGTGTGTGTGTGTGTGACACAATGCCCCACTGCCCCAGCTATTCCAGCCAAAACAGGCAAAGCTTTAGAGAGACGAAACCAGTAAGGAGGACCCACTTCCCGTGCCTAGAAGACTTATGGAAGGGTTCTGGACCATCCCACCCCAGGCCTGAGGGTCCCAGGAGAGTCCCAGGGGTTCTAGGAACCAAGCAAGGGACCTGCCTGCACCAAGCCAAATCCTGTTCATTCAGTGGGTTCCTTGGTGTCCCAAGAGAAGACAGTCTGTACTGCGTACTGGTGAGACTACCACCAAGTTGCCTAGGTGCTGGTCAGGCCGTCTGTATTCTGGGCCCTGTTTCCTCAGCCGTGAGCTGCCTCTGGTCAAAGGATCCTCCCAGACTTTGCCGTCTGTGAAAGATCCTGGACCTCTCTTCTAAACAGGAAAACTGAGAGAATTCAGAGCCCAGTGCCTGACATAAACTCCCAGAGGCCTCAGGAAACCAGGCATTGAGTCTGGGAAGGATTCTGTTTGTTTAGGGTTGGGTTGCAGTTGAGAGGCAGGATGCTTGCCTGGCCATGAACCTCCCTCCGAGGCCTTTTCGAGGTAGGAGAGGGAGCCTGGCCGAGTCTGGCTGTTTCTGAGTGCTGGTCACTAAGTCGTGGCTGCTCATGTCTCCTTCTCCGCACACTATACTTCCTCTCCTTTAGAAGTTAGCGAGACTGTGCAACTTGGTTTGACCAACCAACTAGGACCTGTGATGTGTGTCACGGCAGAGAGAACAGTGCCTCTCCAAAGACAGTTGTTTTTCAAAATCAATATAAAGGTGATTAAAGACCTTTAAAATCCGACTTAGAGGCTGTGGTGGCTCATGCCTTTAATCCCAGCACTTGGGAGCCAGAGGCAGGAGGATCTCAGTGAGTTCAAGGTCAGCCTGGTCTACAGAGAGAGTTCCAGGACAGCCAGGACTAAACTTTGTCTCAAAAAACCAAAAAAAAAAAAAAAAAAGCTGGCTTAGCATCCGGGTCTTCCTGACTCCCTTGCTCCTCACACACACACAATGAGAAAGATTCCTGGATCATATGAAGACCAGACAACTTCCATCTACACCCAAGATCCTCTTGCCTATCTGGAAAACAAGACCAAAGCTCGGAACCACACCCAGGTAGATTTTAGTTGTGAGCAAACATGTGTCTCTTGAGTCAAACTTCAGGAATTATTGTGGAAGTTCATTTCTGTCCTCATTTATTTTTTATCATTTATTTATTTGTTTGTTTATTTATTATTTTTGAGGTTTTTTTGAGACAGGGTTTCTCTGTGTAGCCTGGCCGTCCTGGAACTCAATCTGTAGACCAGGCTGGCTTTGAACTTAGAGATCCGCCTGCCTCTGCCTCCTGAGTGCTGGAATTAAAGGCGTGCACCACACTGCTATTTCCATTTTTATTTTTATTATCATTTTTTTTGAGACAGGGTTTCTCTGTGTAGCTTTGGAGCCTGTCCTGGAACTCACTCTGTAGCCCAGGCTGGCCTCGAACTCACAGAGATGCACCTGCCCCTTCCTCCTGAGTGCTGGGATTAAAGGCGTGTGACACCACTGCCCCACCCATTCCCCTGCTTTCATGTTAATACATTTCTATGTCTTCACTCTTTATTCTTCCCTGGGCTCAGAGGGGAGACATGGAAAGAGAATGCAGTTAGACCCACAGCAGTTGGGGGCTGCTGCTTTACAACCCAGCTTGTCCTTGGGGGCTGGAGAGATGGCTCAAGGGTTAAGAGCGCCTTGCTGCTCTTCCAGAGGACCTGACTTCAGTTCTTAGATCCCATGTTAGGGGGCTAAAGGGCTCATGAATCCTCGTAACTCCAGCTCTAGGAAATTAGTTTAACTAGATTAGAAGAGGCTGGCCTTCTGGAGCAACTGCACGTGCATTTACACACACACCGAAAAATAAGGAACAAAGCTTCGGCAGGACATGGTGACACACACTTCAGTCCCAGCACTCAGGAGGCAGAGGCAGGCAGACCTCTGTGAGTTCAAGGCCAGCCTGGGCTACAGAGTGAATTCCAAGCTATACCATGTTTCAAAAGAAAGAAAGAGGGACAGGGATAGACAGAGACAGAAAGAAACGATGTATCTGGGGAGATGGCTCAGTGGTTAAGAGCACTTGCTGCTCCTGCAGACAATTCAGGTTGATTCTCTGCACCCACATGGTGGCTCACATCCATCTGTAACTGTTTCCCGGGGACCCAACTCTTTCTTCTGTCCTCGTGGGTACCAAGCCCTTAATTGCTGCGCCATCTTTCCAGACCTTTCTTCCCTGTGTTTTGATGCAGATCCAGCCTCACTCACAATCTAAAGGGGAAAGATCTGTCCGAACAGGGCAGCTGGCATCTCTGGAAGTTTGAGGCCAGGTTCTCTGCTCGACGCCGCGGCTTCCCCAAATCATTTGACTCAACACTTCTGCTTTTAGGACTTTGCCCTACAGACCGCCTGGTTTAAGCAAAACGATGTAGGTGAAAGGTCAGCCAGTGTAATACTGTCTGTAACCAAAGACCAGAAGCAGGCAGGAAGTTAAACATCGGGGGTGGAGGGGGTGTGTGGTTGTGTACACGAAAAGAGCAGAGGCCCAGAGAGCTCCCAACACTAAAGGGAATTTAGCCATTTGTGTAAACGAGGGGCTGGGGACGAATGTGCACGAAGGGCCAGCACACCCAGCAAGGTGGGAACCCTACTTCTAGAAGAAATGGCTTCCTGTGCCTTTGGCCCCCGGACCTTCGGGGATACTTCTAGTGGACTGGCTCTGGTTCCACGGCAAAATCATTCACAGTCCTGCAACTTGACGCTCAGATTTCTAAGAAAATGCTCCAAACACTTTATTTATATAAAAAAACATGTTGATATTATTTCTGAGACTAAGTCTCACATGTAGTCCTGGCTAGCCTGGAACTGAACTTGGTTTTATGTGTACAAGTGTTTTGTCTGCGGATCACTTGCATGCAGTACCCGAAGAGACCAGAAGAGGGCGTCAGATCTCCTTGGGACCGGAGTTAACAGTTGACAGCTGCTCTGTGGGTGTTGGGAATTGAACCCAGGTCTCTAAAACAGCTGCCAGTGCTCTAAACTACTGGCCCATCTCCCGGTGACTTTAAATCATTAAATAGTCTCCTTTGGGCAATTGAGTGGTAATCATAACTGCTTTCCCAAGCTTAGCTCTGCTCCAGGCCTGAAGATCTCCTCCTCCTTCTTCTCTTCCCCTCCTTCTCTTCCCCACTCTTTCCTTTGCATTCGTCTCTACAGAGTACTTTCTGGGTGTCTAGAATGTTCGAGACACAGCAGTGACCAGGCGTCACTCAGGACTCTAGGGGCTGACATTCCTGGAGGGGAGAATCGGTCCTTCAGTCCAGGAGTGGAAGGCCTGACGGAAGCTGAGGTGGGCAGGCCTCTGTGATTGGGTAGCATTAGATAGCGCTCTGAGTGGCGATCAGACAGGCATGGCACTCTCTGGGACCAGGTCACCAGCAGAGCCCTGAGCACTGACAGTCAGTCCCAGGCTTACTAAGGGACTCTGCATCGCTGTCTTGTAATCTCAAGGTTGGCACTTTCATTTTGCACAGGTTCCACATATTCAGCAATCAGCCTCACCTGAGGCATCTCAGGTCACTCTCATACCCCAAGGGACGTCGTGAGAGGGTGCAGAGGTCACAGGGCTGGGCAGGTGTTGCATCTTTGAGCTGGAGTGGGAATGGAGACTCCTGGAGACACTTTGCACTTCACACCTCCTTGCCATTGTGACCTCACCTCCTGTAGAACCAACCAAGCAGGTGGGGGAAGTGCCAGTCCATCCAGATACAGAGCTGTATCCTGGGCGTCTCACGTGAAGACAGTGTAAGTGGTTTTCTCAGGCAAGATGCCAGCCGTTTTGCCACAGGAGACACTGGCCTGTTGAAGCCCTTGTCCGTCCCAGCCTACTCTCTCCAGAGTCCTGTCACGTCTCTCCCTTCAGTTCCCCAGAAGCCACAGCTCCATTTGGACAGGAGGCCAGGGCCTGTACAAAAGCTCCAACAGCACTGTGTCCCCTGGGTGTCAACTGTCTGCTCCAGCCAACTGTCCCAAGGCAGGAAAGTGGAGGTGGCTGAGTCAGTGAGCGCGGTCGAGTCCTCCACAGCTGAGGCTGAAGTTTGGTCTGGCACTCTTGTGTCTGCCATACTGGAGACAATCACTGTAGGATCGCCATCTGAAGATCCTACCAAGGACAGTCTCTACCAGCAGGGTTGCCTGGGACCACTCCCTTCCAACCATCCCAAGATGCCCAGTCCAGGTCATGGTACTGGGGAGATGTTCCTGCAGCCGCTCTGTCCAGTGACTCAGGAAGTACACATGCCCGCCTGTCTCCATAGAGAGGCAGGGAGTCGGAGGAACATAGCTTGTGCTGTGGCCATTTTTTCTTTGGAATTTTCAGCTTCAAGATGCAAGCCATGTTGTCACAGGGGACACCTGGCCTGCTGAAGCCCCTGTCCTGCGCTGTCCTGCTCTCACGTCTCTGTGTTCAGTTCTCCAGAAGCCCACCTTGCTCCAGCCCCAGGTCACGGTCCGTGCACTCACTGTCCTCAGCCTGCATGCTCGGCCTTTGGATGTTCTCTTTTTTCTCCTGAGGCCTGGGATCCTCATCCTGAGGTACTGGTCCAGGACATCGACTAGGAAGTTCATCCTACCCAGGCAGGTCTGCAATTACAGTCCAACTAGACCCAATTGAAACTAGGCTTTCAATACTAGCTTTGTTGTGAGACCAGAAAGACTTCAACAGAGCAAACCTCAACCTTCCAGGGCTACTTTTCCTTTTCTCACTAAGCAAAAGTTGATGGGGAAGTGAAATGTGAAATAATAGGCATTTGTCAGGCAAGATGGCTCATTGGAAAGGTTCCTGCTGCTTAGCCTCATGGACACCAATTCAATTTCTGAGACTCATGTGGTAGGAGAAGCAAATGGACTCATACTTGGTGCTCTGACTTCCCAGGCTCCCCCCCCCCCCCCACCCCCCACCCCACCCCCGCTTCCTCTCTCAGTGGAGGAGATGTCTCCAAAGAGGGCACGTGCCTTGCTCACAGTAACACAGCTGGCGCATGGCAGAGTCATGAATGTGCAATCTTGTTGGCACAGGTACCACCTCTTCGTCCTCTCTCTTACATGAGAACCTTGAAGACCTTTCCTGATGAATTCCAGTTCAGAGGCTGGCTCCTGAGGCCTGTTGACTTCTGTCAGAGGTTCGAGGGAGGCTGGCCGAGAAATCCAATCTCACTGGCGATCTTGTTACTAGGATCTGAGACAACCGGATGACACTGAAAGGATTCTGGGTGGCAGGGGGTCTGTCTGTGCTTCTGGAACAGCGAGTCCTGCCTCCCCAATGGTCTGAACTGAGCTGTGGGAGGTGGTGTCCCCAATGCTGTTTCCCTGCTGCCTGGGCTGGGCACGGGTGTTGCTGAAAAGCAGGACATGCTAAAGAGGAACTCAGGGTTACTCCTTCATACCAGCCTGCGCCACAGATAAGAGCTGGCTTGGATGGAGGCCAGTGCGAAGTGACTGGGTGGCCTGGGACTGTTTCCTCAGCCACAGACAAGTACGATGTTATTACGTGCCATGGATCAACAGCATACGTTATGGACTCCGCATGGGCGATGAGGCTCCATGGCTGACACTGTCCTTACTCAATTACTGGGCTCTCAGATATCCGAAGTGGAGTGTCGTAGCTGAGTGATTTCTTTCTTGCAAGCACACCTCCTGGGCCATTGCCCAGAGCCTGGGGCAGATACATCTCTAGCTGCCTGAGCTGGGACACTCTTTCCTGGCTGGTGGCCTCAACTTTTCTATCCATAAAAGAGTGGCCATCACATTCACCTGAAAGGAATGCTCCGGGTCTAGACAAGATCGTGGAAAAGGCCTTGTGAGCCTCTGAGGGTGCTCCTCCCCCCCCCCCCCGTGTGCAGAGTGAGTTAAACACAGTGCCTATCTCACAGGCTTGTGTGGGTCAAGCGAGCAAGTGTTTGGCTCGATGTTTGTCACATGCCAAGCGCAGTAAGTGTGAACTGTGGGTTTAAAAGTGAGCTAAGCAGCGATGTGGGGGTGTATGCCTGCGGGCTCAACACTTGGGAGGTGGAGCCAGGGGGACCAGGAATTTCAGGACAGCCTTTGCTACATAGTGAGTTCCAGGCAGAAACTGCGTGAGACTCTTTTTAAAAACACACAAATGAACAAAAAAAAGCCAATAACAAAAAAAAAAACATAACAAAGAATAAAAGTAAACTGAGCTTGACCTTCCTTCCAAAAATGGAAGCTGAATCCAAGCCATCTTCCAAGTGTTTTGTGGTTTTTGTTGTTGTTGTTTTTGTTTGTTTGTTTGTTTTGTTTTTTCAAGACAGGGTTTCTCTGTGCAGCCCTGGCTGTCCTGGAACTCACTCTGTAGACCAGGCTGGCCTCGAACTCAGAGATTCCCCCACTTCTGCTTCCTGAGTGCTGGGTCTAAAGTAGTGCACCACGATGCTGGGTAGGTCTTTACTTTTTATTTATCCTATTGAGACAGAGTTGCCTTATGTTGCCCAGGCTGGCCTTGAACTCCTGGGCTCAAACAGTCCTCCTGCCTCAGCCTCCAGAATAGCTGGGATGGCAGGCCTGCCACCTGCCCACGGATTAGGGAATTTGGGGGTTTGAACTGGAAGGAGAGGCCAGTTTCACACCATCACATTAAGATTACATACTTCATCACAGTACAGAGTGAAATACACATTGTGCAGTTCCCAAAGATCTCCATGCTCACCGTTTGACCTAACCCTAACAACCTTGCTCCTAGCACTGAGGCCCAGAGAGCAAAGAGGCTTGTTCAAGGCCAGGTGGTGAGCTGGTAGCACCAGGCTCCCATCCTGCTCATGTGCCAGAACACCAGACTCAGGAGCTCACTGAGAGCCGAGCCTCCATCCTCCATCAGTCAGGCCCTGTGCACTCAAGACCCAGGCTGGCTCTTCATTTTTTTGTTAGGTATGGGTCTCTGCACATCACAGGAAGGGGCGCATGAGGCACTGTGAGCCAGTATTTACCGAAGGAAGGCTGCCCTGACTTTAAAAACGCACAGGGATGTGCCCACACCTGGACCGAGATTTGACAATAGGGAGAGGCTCTTTTGACAATAGACATCTAGACAAACCAAGACAGGAGAATTCCCCGAGGTCATGGGGTGAGACCTTGATAAGCCAGAGACCCAGCTTGGGGAGCAGCTCCCTCTACAGATCTGGGCTACCGTGAGGGATGAGTGATGTGTGTTGAGAGCTCTTGCTGGGACACTCATCCCAGTCTCTTGCAGCTATCACCAGCCTGAAGCCTGCACTTTGGGGAAGTGGATAAACTCAGCAGGAGTTTGCAGCCCCATTGCCGAGCCTAGGATCTCCGGGCCTCCAATTTCAGACTGTACTGTGACCACAGGAAGTCCTGGATGCGATCAGGAGTGACTCCTCCTGCAGCCGAGGCTTGCATAAGCCTGGCGGAGGCGGGTGAGTCGCTGGTGTCCAGAGCCGCCCTCCGCGCTTGGGGCGTGGCCGCCGCGCTTTATCTGTGACTCCGCGGCGGGACGCAGCAGACAGCTCTCGGCTTTGCTCTGGCCACAGGTGAGGCTGCGCCTGGAGATCCCGGGGCTGGGCTGGGTGTAGAGAGGTCCTCCGGCGGGGGGCGCAGGGTTGGGGGTGTGCTCCTAGCTCCGCACGTGCGCGGTGCCCAGTGGCGGAAGTGGGCAGGTGGCGGAAGAGGGGGCGAGGCTGAGAACGGCGGGACCCTGACAGTCATGTAGGGGAGCACCTCCCGGGAGGGGTTCGGGAGAGACCGCCAGGGGAATCAGCAGCAAGGAGGGGACAGGAAAAAGCGGAGTCAGTCCGAGGTAACCCCCCGCGAGGTGAGAGGAACATTGTAGCTGGGGTGGGGGGAGGCGGGGGCAGAGAGCAGAAGGTTATGGGGGGACCAGAGGCAGCATGTCAGGGAGGGGAGGGGGGCCAGGACTGGAGCATGGCCTACGAGCTGGTGGGATGGAGGGAATACTTCAGAACAGTCTGCAGAAGGTAGACAGGGGAGCGGGCCTGCAAGATCACACCCAAGGAACAGCCGCACAGGCTGTGTGCACCCTAGGAGCAAGGAGATAATGGGGCAAGAAAGGGCAGGAGTGGGTGTGGGTGTGGGATGCAGATCCTGTGGGGGAACCCTGAGGAAAGCTCTAGGGAGGTGGGAGGGCCACCAGGCCAGAATGTTGGACCCCTCCCTTAATGGCAGGGAAGCCAGATTGCTCTAGGGAGGAAAAGGGACAAGACCCCACCACCCACAGCACTAACCTGGGGATTTTCCCTAGCAACCCTGCAGACTCCAAGCCTGCTTCAGGCCCTGTGTCCCAACAGGTCTCCAGGCTGGCCTGGACTTGTTGGACATCCGAGATGCTTTGTTGAAGCTCCTGTCAGGAGGACTGTGTGCCTCAGCCCCACCCCCAACCCCCCATGCCTTAGGGTTCTCTTTCCAGCCTCAGGCCCTGTCCCACGGCTGTGTCCTGTATTGGGCGGCTGGAGCTAGCTGGCCCAACCTCTCTGGCTGTTTCTCCCTTCCAGGGTACTCCCCTTGGAGCAGTGGGGTGTCTGAGAATTTTCTTAAAAATTGCTCTTTCCATTCTGATCACATTCCCGAGTATAAATGGAGGCCCACAGCACAGTTACAAACGTTTCTGTTCCACCCTGGAAGACATGGAGGGGGCTTTTTCTTTAAACTGGTTGAGCTGAATGGGAGAATTGGTTTGCAGAGAGGGAGGTGACCTGGTTGCTGAGAGACCTGAAGGCCTGCCAGAGCTTGTCCAATCTACATTCACTCCCTGGGTGCCCAGAAATTGCCTGGAGCTCCGTTTCTGGAGTTAGACAGACTTGGTGTTTTCTTGCCTGTGGGCCTGGATCAGCAGATGGACCAATGAACAAGCATTTGGGGTCCTCCATGGCTTATCTTCCCCTCAGGACCTCTCTGGAGGCTTTGCCTCCCACAGTCCCAATGTTAACTCTGGCTAGACTTTTTATTGCTAGTCTTTATCTTTTGTAGGTAGGAGTCTTGCTGTTTTTCCCACATGGGCCTTGAACTTCTGGGTTCAAGTGATTTCCCCTTCTGCTCCCAAGTAACTATTAAATTAAATTAAATTATTTTTGAGGCAGGGTCTTAGTCTATAGGCCAAGCTGCTTGGAACTCTCAGTACGCCTGTCTCAGCCTTCCAATGCTAGGGTTTTATTTATTGGTTTATTTCGAGACAGGGTTTCTCTGTGTAGCCCTGGTTTTGCTGGAACTTGCTCTGTACACCAGGTTGGCCTCAGAGACCCACTGCCTCTGCCTCCCGAGTGATGGGATTAAAGGCGTGCGCCACCATGCCCAACTGGGTTATTATTTATTTTTAACAGGTTCATAGAAATATGAAAAATTAGGTATGCATGGTGGTGCACACCTGTAATCCCAGCACTCGGGAGGCAGAGGCAGGGGAATCATGACTTGAAGACCAGTCTGAGCGACATGGTGAGATCCTGTCTGAAAAGGACACAGAGGGATGAGCCAGTAGAGAGCTTGCTGGGTAAGCATGAGGATCTGAGTTTGGATCTCCAGCACCCACATGAAAAGCCAGGGCTGGTGGGAGTGGGGTGGGGCTTAGGGGGCTCACTGGCCAGTCAGTCCAGCCCAGCTGGAGAGCTCCAGGTTCAGCAAGAGACCCTGCCTCAAAATAAGGCAGAGCGTGATAGAGGAAGACAGCTCACAGAACTTTGGCCTCCACACAGACCCACACGTGGGCGTTCACAAGTGCGTGCATACACATGTACACACTCACACAAAGAAAGACAAAAGGAAGAGTCAAGGGAAGAAGAAAGACAGGAAGAAGGAAGAAGATGGCATTTGTACACCGTGTAATTTCTGAATCCCGGCTTTATTCTCTTTATCTATTGAGGCCAACCTTTGCTCCCCATGGCAAGATAAAACAGACTTAAAGAGAATGTGCTGAGCAGTCAGGTCCACAAAGCAGCAGTGGATGCTTTGCATGCTAAGGAGGCGAAGAAGGGCAGGGGTGACTAAGCCTGCTAACCCTGGTTCCTCCTTTAGTGAGGCCTGACGCACCTGAGGGCTAGGGAATAACCATGCTAACGTGCTGGGTCTAATCCTTGTCAAAGCACTAGTTCCTGGAGCATAGCACGCCTAAAATAAAATAACTGCTGATGGATGGAAATGGAGGCCGAGTTTTTCTGTCCTGACCACCTGGTCCCAAATAAACACACAAAGGCTATGAATTATAAATGCTCAGTCAATAGCTCAGGCTTATTTTTGACTAGCTCTTTCTTTTTAAAAATTTATTATTTTTTTTAATTACACTCATGATATTCATTAACTAGACTTGTGATATTAATTACATTTGTGGTATTCATTGATTACATTCGCAGTATTCATTCAATAATTATATTTATGATAGTCATTAATTACATTAATTGTATTGATTTATTACATTCATGATATTATGTCCTGATACTACTGTCCATTTGTGGGGCTTTTTCATCACACAAAACAGAGATTCTGTACTTAGGAAATCACTGCTCTATATTCCTTTCTTCTCTATCTTGAGATAACATCTAATCTTTCTGTCTCTATGAATTTGTATATTCTATATATTTCATGTAATACAATTCTATAGTATTTTCCCTTTTTTGAATGTAAAAACATTTTATGTACAACTGTAGGAGAAATAATACACAGATAGCTTAAACATAAAAACAGGTTATAATTTAAAAGTCCAGGGTTATCTTAAAAAGTAAAATATTTTCTCTGTAGGAAATAGTATAAATGATAACATTTCCCAATAAGCCCTTTTAAGCCAAATAATAGCTGAATTATACATATAAATATTGATTAGATTCTGGGATACAGAAGAAACCTATCTTCATCTGTTCAGAGAGCTATATTTTACTTAAGTTGTGGAAGTGTAGCTCTTACTTTTAAATAACCCGTTTCTGTTAATCTATGTATTGCCATGTGGTCTGTGGCTTTACCAGTCCTCTAGCATCTTCCTTCTTGGGTGGCTCCCTGGTGTCTCTCTCTCAACTCCACCCTTCTTCATCCCAGTCTTCAGTTTGATTGTCCCGCCTAACTTTATCCTGCCTTGCTATTGGCCAAACAGCTTTATTATTAACCAATGAGAGTAACACAAATTCACAGCGTACAGAAAGATCATCCCACAGCAGATGGACTGTTAACAGGGCTTCGGGTCACTTTGAAGTAAGTGAATTCTTTTTTTTTTTTCCTGTAAAAAAAAAGGACCCAAAGTGGAAGGGGCTTGTCCAAGCCACCCAGGGCTTATGTGGCTGAGCACGGAGATCCCAACAAAAATAATGAGCATTAAGCAGTGACAGTTTTTACGAGAGCCCAGTGGTAGCTCTTTTTAGCCTCTGAGGAAACCAGCTCAGAGAGGCTAAGGAATTCTCACAAAGTTACCAGGCTAGTAAGTTCTGGACCTCAGATTCCATGCCCACACAAAACCTGGACTTTTGGCTCCCCCAGAGTTGGGCAGTAGTCACCCACCCTTTCAGGCAGTGTCTTCTTCACGGTGGCCTTTTGCCTGACTTCCCTCCATAGGCATCTGTGTGGGTGAAACAGTAGAACAGGAATCCCGTCCTTCCCGGTGTCCCCTGCTCTGTGGGGACGGCCTGGTGGGTTCAAGTTAGGAAACACTGGGTGACGCCTGAGCATGGAGGGAGGGTGGTCAGGGCTCGCTGTCTCCACAGCCCGCTTTCTCCTGATGACCCACAGCCAGCCGGAAGCAAAGGTGGTCAGGGCTCACTGTCTCCACAGCCCGCTTTCTCCTGATGACCCACAGCCAGCCGGAAGGGAAGGTAGTCAAGGCTCGCTGTCTCCAACCCCGCTTTCTCCTGATGACCCACAGCCAGCCGGAAGGGAGGGTGGTCAGGGCCTGCTGTCTCCACAGCCCGCTTTCTCCTGATGACCCACAGCCAGGCGGGTACCAGCCAGTAGGTATGAGAACTCCAGGAGGAACTGGAGTTGGCAAGGCTTGGAAGAGAAGGTGAAGAGGTGACCTGGGATTTAGAAAAAGGGAGTATGAGTTAGTAGGCTTGGAGAAGGGGGATGGGAGGGCCAGAATTCCCACTTCCTCTTGGCAGCCAATGCCCTGCCCTGGCTAGGTCAGGGCATCTATTTTTTTTTTAATTGATTTACATTTATGTGTATTTCTACATGTGGTTTGTGCATATGTAAGTGCAGATGCCAACAGAGTTAGAGGCATCAGATCCCCTAGAACTGGAGTTACAGGCAGTTCTGAGCCTGTTGGGTACAGGAGACTGAACTCAGATCCTCTGGGAAAGCAGCAAAGACTCTTAGCTACTAAGGCATCCCTCCAGGCCAAGGCCGTCTATCTTTTGGCCTGCCTGCTTACACAATTTACTCTCTGGTGTCCTCTAGCTCTGTGACAGAACAGCTGGGGTTAAGACTCCTCCTTTGGGGAAGTCACGCCCCAGCCACCTTTCCTGGGTCTATGGGCAAGTGCCAGTTTTCAGTGATCCTGGAATCCAGAAGGGCATTACCCTGAATGTTCCTTGCTGAGAACAATTTAATTATTAAACAGTTCCGTGTCCTCAGGGGTCCATACTCTAGTTTCCCTGGTCCTTAATATGTCCCCAAGGATCAGGTAAATGTTTCAGGAGACAGTTAACCACCCCCCCTCCCCAAGACGGTCTCATGTAGCCCAGGCTGGCTTTGTACTTGCTCTATGTAGCCAAGGATGACCTCTCAACTTCTGACCCTCCTGAGCCTCCCAAGTGCTGAAATTATAGGTGGGCACCATGACATCAGGCTAGGATACAGTTAACTTTCTGTCCATCCATCCGTCCCTGTATTTCCCTCCCCCCCCCCCAATCCACTGACTCAGATTAAAGGTTTTTGTTTTTGTTGTGCTGGGGTGGAACTTTGGGCCTTGTGCCCGCCAGGCCACACTCTCATTCCACGGGCAGATTTTTAAAGAACCCGTCAAGCTAATCTCAGGCTGGGGTTTCTCTAACCACTCTACTAGTACTCATAAAAATGGCAGCTGTGAGTCCCTAACTAGTTTTCAAACTTAGTTCCAGTTCTTCAAGTCTCTGCCCCAATCTACAAGGTGTGTGATTCTGTCATTCCCACAGGGGAGCCAAGAACCAGTCAGTGGCCCAAGGTCGCGGAGCTTCTGTTCTGTGGGCTCTAGTGTCACATTTGATTGTTCCTAAAGCCCACCTCCCAATTAGCCTTTCTAAGGAAGTAGCCGCTTACTCCCACCCCCAAGACCCGGTTTCTCTGTGTAGTGCTGGCTGTCCTGAACTTGCTGTGTAGACCAGGTTGGCCTGAAACTCAGAAAATCTGCCTGCCTCTGTCTCCAGAGTGCTGGGGTCAAAGGCGTGCGCCACCCTTCAGGGCTCCCTCACCCTGTTGTTCCTAACTCCCTTTGATTCCCACTGAATAAGGGATAGGTACCGCCAAGTGTATCTGACCCCCATCTCCCAGACCCCAGCCACTTGGTACCAGTTGGCTTGGCTCTTCCTTTGTTGGATGATCTTGGGTACATCACAGCTTTCCAGACAGATATCCTCTGCCACAGAGGTGGTATTTGTGGCTGAGCCTGGATTTTACTAGTGTGGGGGTCAGAAACAAAGGAAGGCATCCTCAGCCCCGCCCTCCTATGACATCACACAAGACACTTCCAGGCCCTTGGAAACCCCACCCCTAGTGTCCCTCACCTGTGCCACTTAGCCCTGGGCATCTGGTGACTTTCTGCAGCTCCACAGTGGATGTCATTGGCCCCAGGCTCCAGAGAAACAACCCCAGGTACCCAGTGCAATCTGAGAGGCCTAGTGGGTGGGGGTGCTGTGGCAGTGTGCCGGGCTGGCTGTCCGGGACAGGCAAGGCCTGGCTGCCTGATTGGCAGATCACTCTGGATGCCCGCTGATCTCTTGATTACCCCTTTCCTTCTGGCTCAGCCTTGACCTCTGACCTTGCTCCCCGCTTTCCTCTGGGTTTGAGGTCTCTATAAATTCAGAGGATAGGACCTGATTCTGAAAATAGATCTATCTGCCAGTAGTCTAATGGAAATCAAGCCACGGAACCTCTATCCCCCTAGAATGCTGCCTCTGGGTTCTGTGGTTAGGGCCCATCGTGTCTAGATACATGGGGGTTGTGTGCTGGTATTGTCTGCCTCCTGAGGTGTGGCTGCAAGCCAGGACTTCCCTGGTGCAGATCAAGAGCCTAGGACTGAGGGAGACTAGAGGCCTGAGGAAATAAATTTACACAAGCCTGGACTGCCTGCTTCAGCTCGGTATTTAGCAGTGGTGTTCCAGAGGAGCAGGAGGGGGTCACAGGAGGCAGGCCAGCAGTGGAGAAAGAAGTTGGCAAGTGTCCAGGTTTGCAGGCAGAGAACTGGGTCCCCACATACATGCATTCTTCCTCTCCCTGTCTTCCCTTGAGTAAGAATCTCTTCATCTCTCAGACTGTACCATCTGAAAAACACAATGGGCGAACTAGGACTTACCGCCCAGGGAAGTTACAAGAATTGATTATGCTGGGTGGCGCTCGAGAGGCAGGCAGGAGCTCTGTGAGTTTGGGGCTGGCCCGATCTACAGAGCGAGTTCCGGGACAGCCAGGGGTACACAGTGAAATCCTGTCTCAAAGAACAGGAAAAAAAAAAAAAGAATTATTACAACAAGCACAGAGTGAACAGCTGTTTGATTTTAACTTGTACTCACGATTGGGAAAGGAAGGGTAGGTCCTGTAAACTTGGCACACGTAGGTTCAACAAAGCTCAGTACACTTTGCCATAGAACTTCTCGGAGCGTCTGGTGTGTTCTCATGCCTCGGGAAGTCCCAGGAGTGGGGAGATGGAGCCTGGGAGTGGACTTGAGAGATCACAGGGACCCAGTAACTAGGTGTGCAAGACTTTATCCAGCCTCACTGTTCCCACGGCAGAACGGAAGCCTTGCATGCTGGCTATATCTAGGAGGGAACGCCCAGTCTGAAGCCTCGTCTGCCCCTGCAGACAAAATCGTGGACATGAACAGAGGCCAAATTGTCCAGTCTCTTGGGAAGAGGAAGAAGCCCTGGGTGGAAATTAATAGTCCTTGTTAGTAGTCCATCTAAAGGATCCGCTTCCTGAATCTGCCCTGAGTCAGGCTCTCTGGGGTGAAGGAAGCAGAACAGCACGGTGCTTCCTGTGCTAAGGAGCCCCCGTGGGTAGTGGGGGGAGACTGATCGAACTGCTTGTTTGTTTGTTTTTCAAAACAGTACTTCTTTATGTAGCCCCGGCTGTTCTGAAACTCTCTCTGTAGACCAGGCTGACCTCAAACTCACAGAGATCCGCCTGCCTCTGCCTCCTGATGTTGGAACTCTTGAAGAAGCCTAGAGAGTGGGAGGTTGGCGGCGGGGGGGGGGGGGGGGGGGGGGCGCAGAACAGGCGTGGGGCAGGTCCCGATGCCGCCTCTGTAAGCGCTTGAATTGTGCATGCATCCTTGGCGTGATCTGGGGTAGTGGCAGAGAGGCTGTGAGAACATAGCACTGGCGCATACAATGGCTGGGACAAAGGTGGCCCTGTCACAGCTGATGATCCGTGGACAGAACACCTGTGCGTGCTGAGTCCGGAAAGCTTGTTGAGGGAGTCGTCTGGCAGATACCAAGAGTTGCTTGAGTTAATGAATGATGATGTCTTCGTCAGGGTTACCATTGCTGTGAGGAGACTTTGGGGAAGGGGTTTATGTGGCTTGTGCTTCCACATCACACATCATAGTTCATCCTCAAAGGAAGTCAGGACAGGAACTCACACCGGGCAGGAACCTGGAGGCAGGACTGAAGCAGAGGCCTAGGAGGGGAGCTGCTTGCTGGCTTGCTCCTCCTGACTTGGCTAGCCTGCTTTCTTACAGACCCCAGGACCACCAGTTCAGGGATGGCACCACCCACAATGGACTGGGTCCTCCCCCATTGATCACTACTTAAGAAAATGCCCTCTAGGCTTGCCTGCAGCCAGATCTTACAGAGGCATTTTCTCAACTGAGGCTCCCTCTTCTCTGATGACTCTAGCTTGTATCAAGTTGACGTAAAACCAACCAGCACAAATGATAAGCCCACATTAAGCAGCAGGTGCCAGGCAGTTGTGCTGTGTTTATTAAATGATTGACAAATAGCCCGATACCATGTCTTAAATATTAGTCATTTTCTCTGTGACAAAAGCCTTGACAAAAGTAACCAGAGTGAGGAAGGGCTTGTTGTGGCTCACAGTCTGAGGATGCAGTCCATCACGGTCTATCGAGGTCCAGCTGGCATGGCGGCAGGTGCTCAGGCATCTACGGTCAGGAGACAGAAAGAAAGGGATGCTCGTATTCAGTGTGTTAGTGTTTTCTTCTTTTCTTCCTTCCTTCCTTCCTTCCTTCCTTCCTTCCTTCCTTCCTTCCTTTCTTTCTTTCCTTCCTTCCTTCTTTCTTTCTTTCTCTCATTACAATACAAGCAGGCATCTAAAATTATTTATAATAAGATAAAAGAAAACTAAACAAACCAAGGACTGGAGAGATGACTCAGTGGTTAAGAGCACTGGATGCTTTTCCAGAGGACCTGGGTTTAATTCCCAGCATCCACATGGTGACTCACACTCTCTGTAACTCCAGTGCCAGGGAATCTGGTACCCTCACACTGACACACATACAGACAAAACACCAATGCACATAAAAATAAATAAAAAAATATTTTTAAAAAACACACCAAAAAATAACCAACAAACCAGAATAGAACAAAACATACAAACAAACGAAAAAAAAAAAAAAAGGGCTGAAGAAAAATCACAGGAAATGCATATAGATGCTGAGACTCACACAGATCACTCATAAAAAACAAAATCAGAAATCATACTATAAACACATATAGAGGCTGAGATGCACACATTCACACACATGGATCACTCGTAAAAAAATAAATCAGAAACCATAATATATATGCAAAAAATACATAGGGTTTAAAAAAAAAAAGCCACGCGTTTGTGTTGTGTTGGCCACCTACTGCTGGGAATGCGGCCTGCCCCAGGGTGGCTTGTACACCAGTGAGACTCCACTGGAGTCTCCATTGGAGAAAACAAGTTTTTCCTTTGTGAGCGGTTATCGATGGGAGGTAGCTGCTGGGTTAGGGACATGGTATCGCTGCCTGGGGGGCCAGACAGCTCAGGGCTCAAAGGGAGCCACAGAGTCGTGTGTACTAGACTTTTCTGTCTGAGGGGGTTAGGGAAAAAAACACTCACACACTCTCTTGATGGTTTCCTACAGGCTTTTTCTTTATTCTTCTTTTGCATTCTCTGTTCTTTATTTTCCTGGTGATTTCCTTCTCTCATTCTTCATGTTTTCCTTCTGACTCTGTCTTTACTCCTGATGTCTCCCTTGTAGTTTTGACCCTCTCCTTCTTGATGTTTTCCTTCTAGCCCATTTTAACCCTACCTTTATTCTTTTTCCTGCAGCCTATATACCCCAGCATAATCTTTCAGGTGACATAAAAGTTACAACGTGGTTACATTCTGTTTTTCAAGTGAATGATTACAATGAATACAAACACACAGTAAAAAACAGCATGTTTTCCATATCCCTTATATGATTAAACATTTTAGTATTACAGGGGAAAAACAGATTATTCCAAGAACCCATGTACATTCATATCCAAGCAACTTGTTATAGATTAACCATGTGGGCAAGCGAGATACTCTTCTCAGTCAGGTCTTTTACTGGCAGGCTGTGTTTTGCAGTTACAAAGAAAGGACCAATTACTTTATTACTTATCTTGAAAGGTAATCATAAGGAATCTTACAGGAATCACAAACCTAAGCTTTTACATGTGGAAAAGAATCAGTCAGCTCTACTTGAAATCTTTAGGGTGCATAGTCACTCATCAATAGTTTTTTTATATCAGTAGATTGAGGGCAAAAATGGGTACAAGGAAATAATCATCGCCTTTGGTCATCAACCAATCTTAGCAAGAAAAGTACGTCAGCTAATGATAATTGGGCTGCTTTGTTCTTGTTCCCTGACCTTAAAGAGTTCCGCATTCAGCTACGTGCCTTTCTAAAACTTTAGATCAGCTTCTTGAGTATTTCCCCTCAAAGCTATTTGACAAAAACAGCTTAGTCTAACTTTAAGTTATTTTCAAAGCTTTGTTTCAGCTGTGATGATGCACTCCAAAACCTGTGAACACATCTCCCAACATTAAGGTTAAAAGAATTTAAGGTAGCTGGGCTAACTGGGAGTCAATTGTTTTTCTTTCTTTTTTTAAATTTATTTTTACTTTATTAGTGTTTTGCCTGTATGTATGACTGTGTGAGGGTGTTGGACCCTCAAGTTATAGAGAGTTGTGAGCAGCCATGTGAGTGCTGGGAATTGAACCCAGGTTCTCTGGAAGAGCAGCCAATGCTCTAATCTGCTGAGCCATCTCTCCAGCCCCCTTAATTGTTTGTCTTAATCCTTAACCTAAGCCACAGTCTATACAGCTCCTCCACAGGAACTCATTCATGTGTTGTAGCAATGTGACACTTCCTTGTTTATATTTTTAATCACCAAAACTTTATTTAAACTAACAATATTATCATTTAGACAGTACAGCTTAGGAAGGAATCATCTTCATAATAGTCCACAGGTAAAAATGCCCAGCAGAAAGGGATGTTTCCATGATATAAACACACTACATTACAGGCAGTGAGGATCTCCCGCACCCATTCACACCATGCCAGACACCAGAGGGAGACCGCAGCGGCAAACATGTAAAGGCACAGCAGAAGCAAAAGACATTCTGGAGTCTGTGGTCTGGGGGCCTTGCCTAGCAGAGATTCACCCATCAGGGAGTCGCCTCCTGGTGGGTGGGTTGACACGCTGAACTTCAGCTACCATCTGCTGCGCCTCTGACACAGCCAAGGGCAGTGTGGGGCTGTGTTCACTTCCCCTCTCAGCACTTCCCCTCCCTGATCTGGCTCAGACCTGTGCAGGCTCCACTGTCTCTGTGAACTCCTACCCCAGGGCGACAGCAGGCCCAGCGACTGACCGCAGAGGAAAGGAAGCTGGGTGTGTTTGGGGCATGACGTAGCCTAGGTGGGAATCAGGACGGGGCGGTCAAGCTTTGCGTTCCAGGACGAGCCGTTAAGTTGGGTTTATCTGGAATTAGGATCCAAGGGCAGCAGAGAGGAGACTGGCGGGGCTGAGGGAAAGGGGTGATTCTCTAGGCCTGGATGCTGAGACTTCTCTCAGGGAAAAGTGGCTTTTGGAGTTGGCTCTTGGAGTGCTACCAGAATGCATCATGCTGTTCTTTCATCTAGAAAGCAGTGCAAGCCACTTGCTGCACACGACAAGTTCACGAAGTATGGAGACAAACTGCCCAACCTCTTTGAGCTCATAGTAACACAGTTGATGCCCTTGAGAGGCATGAGAGTTTGGTGGTAGGCACTCTAGTAGAGAGGTCAAAGGAGATGTA
This sequence comes from Peromyscus leucopus, assembly GCF_004664715.2. Lineage (NCBI taxonomy): Eukaryota > Metazoa > Chordata > Mammalia > Rodentia > Cricetidae > Peromyscus > Peromyscus leucopus. The sequence continues at coordinate 135,263,959 of NC_051064.1, forward strand.
TCCGGGGGACAAAGAAGAAACAGGTTTTGAGGAGTGACTAGGAGTTTGCCTAGTAGGCAAGATGGGAGGAGCCTCATTAGAGGGGACAGTTGGTGCAAAGCTATGACATGAGGCAGGAGCCGCAGGAGTCTGGCGTGGCTGTGACTGTGGCTAGGTTGGAGAAGGAAATAGGGGCAGATCATGTGGGGTGGTGGTTGGGGGTGGGGTGGTCAGTGGAGTCCCTGGCAGCTCTGGATGGCTTGTGGGTAGAGATAGTTGGGTCTGTTAACAGGGTTATTGTCACCCACAGTGAACGTGGATGGTGGTACAAACTCACAGGCTGAAAGAACCTGTCCCCATCTCCTCTAGACTTAAGCAGAGAAAAGAGCTGGGGCTGCTGGGGTAACTGTACTGGAAGTGACTGAGGCAGGGATCCCCAGGAATGAATGAGGCCCTTCCACATGCACTGAGCGTCGGGGTGTTGTTCTGTGTTGCGTGAGTCGCTGGCAGAAAGAGGTCAACAGGAAGGTCCAGCCTCCCGTGAACAGAACCCCAAACAGCACAAAGGCGTATTTATTGATGGTAACACAAAGTTATTTTTCAGGTAAGGTATTTCCTCATACCGAGGTCCCTATTCTAATTCCCATGTTTCTCTAAAGCATCGCATGCCGCTGCTACTTCAGTCAGTCCCTGACCGGGTACCGTTTGCAGCACACAATAATCCAAGAGCCTCAGGTGTGCCAGCACCGTCTCGTAACCAAAGTCATGCGAAGGCTGTAACACCCCCTTCAGAAAAAAAAATTCCACAAATCATGGGAAACACAATCACCGTTTTCCCCAACGATGCTTCAAGGTCGAAACACTTCTAGAAAACTCTTTACTCTTGTGATTTACCCTAGGTACAGTGACTCTGCTAGTCCTACAACTGAGCATCTGCTACGCCAGGCCCTGTTCTGAGAATGCCAGGGGAGAGAGCTTGGCTGTTTTAGGGTCACTCTTTGGTTCTCACACTCAGCCTGAGGACAGGGTATGGGAGATGGGAGGAAGTCTGGGGCGTCAGAGCCCCAGGTAGACACACCAGGACCTTGACTTTGCCCTGACCTCTCTCCCAGTTTCCTGCTCAGGACCCCGCCATGGCGATGGCAGTAGCCCAGAAGTTCAGCCACCTGCTGTCCAGCCTGTGGCACGTGGGCCAGAAGCCTCTGCAGCCGGAGCCCGTGTTCACGGTGGACCGGGCTGAGGTGCCGCCCCTCTTCTGGAAGCCCTACATCTACGCCGGCTACCGGCCGCTGCATCAGACCTGGTGCTTCTACTTCCGCACGCTCTTCCAGCAGCACAATGAGGCTGTGAACGTGTGGACCCACCTGCTGGCCGCCCTGGCGCTGCTGCTGCGCCTGCTCATCCTGGTGGGGAGTGTGGACTTCCGGGAGGACCCGCACGCCCTGCCGCTCTTCATCATCGTCCTGGCCTCCTTCACCTACCTCTCCTTCAGTGCCCTGGCGCACCTCCTGCAAGCCAAGTCGGAATTTTGGCACTACAGCTTCTTCTTCCTGGACTACGTGGGCGTGGCCGTGTACCAGTTTGGCAGTGCCCTGGCGCACTTCTACTACGCCATTGAGCCCTCCTGGCATGCCCAGGTACAGGCCATCTTCCTGCCCATGGCTGCCTTTTTGGCCTGGCTGTCTTGTGCCGGCTCCTGCTACAACAAGTACAGCCAGAAACCAGGCCTGCTGGGCCGAACTTGCCAGGAGGTGCCCTCGGCGCTGGCCTATGCGCTGGACATCAGCCCCGTGGTACACCGCATCATAGTGTCCCCTCTCCCTGCCGAGGATGACCCCGCTCTTCTCTATCACAAGTGCCAGGTGGTTTTCTTTCTTCTGGCCGCTGCGTTTTTCTCCACCGTCATGCCCGAGAGTTGGTTCCCCGGCAGCTGCCACATCTTTGGGCAGGGACACCAAGTTTTCCATGTCTTTTTGGTGTTGTGCACACTGGCCCAGCTAGAGGCGGTGACGCTGGACTATCAGGCCCGGAAGCCCATCTATGAGGCCCTGCATGCCCGCTGCCCCCACAACTTCTCCGGCCTCTTCCTACTCACCGTGGGCAGCAGCATCCTCACGGCCCTGCTTCTCAGCCAGCTGGTGCGGCGCAAACTCCATCAGAAGACTAAGTGAAAGCTGGCAGGGTGGGAGCTGGCAGCGCGAGAGAAGGCGCTAGAAGGGACAAAGGCCTGGACTTGGCTCCAGATGGGAACCAGGCCTGGTAAAGTTGTGTCTATCTGGCAGGCCACGACTCCCTGCCTACAAGCTCAATGGTCACGATGGCGCTAGCCAGTCCTTGGACCTGGGGATTGGCTGGGAGTTACAGCATCCCTGACCAGTTCCCTGCCCTGGGAGGGGAAGAGATAAGGGAGTAGATCTTTCTCAATGTTCCTTCCTTGCTTCCTAACAGAGCTAATAGTTGGGGTCCAGCTCTGGTCAGCACCCTGGTCTGGGGGTTCCAGGTTGTTGGGTGGGAGATGAGTCCTTGGCCAGAGTCACATTTGAGCTGAGAGGGAGAGGAATCCTCAGCGGCCATCTTCTACCACATGTCACTGGTGGAGGGGAAGGAAACAGGTCAAAAGATGGGTAGCATTTTAATCTTACCGTCCCCTGCATGCCAGCCTGAGTCACTGGGTTCCAGAGAGCCTCCCAAGACGCAAATCCCCACCCACTGCCCATCCCCCATCACCACAGCCCCAGTCTTAAGCCTCACATGTAGCACTGGCCTGTGTGTCCTGCACTCTTTCCAACTCCTCTCCCACAAGGCTCACTTGTGATTCTGAGTTCTGTCTCCTTAGCTGTTTCCCGGGACTCTAGGCTTTAGCACCTAATAAAAACTGTCAGAGGAAGCCCAGAGGCCAGGCCAATCACGGAGCATCGCCTGGGGCATTCAGATCTCTGGGTTGGGGAGAGTGAGTAGAAGTTTGCTGACCCAGCTTAGAAGGGCATTCCAGGCAAAAGGGGATATCAGTGCCCAGACCCGGAAACGCAAAGTGGGGGTTCAGTGGGGCCGGAGGGAAGGCTGGTGTCTGGTCCCTCATGTGCCCTAGAGTCAATAAAGTGACTGTGACATCAGCTTCCTCGGCTTTTTGACTTCTGCTCAGGGAGGGGCCCCATTCACAAGGAGGTTTTCGGAAGGGAGCTGCAGGGTGCTGAGGGGATGCTGTGGAGCAGGAGCGTTCTTGTTTTATTTTTACCTGAGGGTAGAATTGAGGTTGGGAACACGTGTGTGTGTGTGTGTGTGTGTGTGTGTGTGTGTGTGTGTGTGTAAGTATATACATATTTGGCATTTTGAGGGATTAAAGAGCACTTTTAAAGTTAAATAATTTTTGTTTTTTTGTTTTTCAAGACAGGGTTTCTCTGTGTAGCTTTGGTGCCTGTCCTAGAACTTGCTCTGTAGACCAGGCTGGCCTCGAACTCACAGAGATCTGCCTGCCTCTGCTTCCTGAGTGCTGGGATTAAAGATGTGAGCCACCACCACCCGGCTTTAAACAGTTTTTTAATTACTTCTAAAATTTACACCAGGCTGTGGTGGCACATGCCTATAATCCCAGCACCCAGGAGGCAGAGGCAGGTGGATCTCCGTGAGTTCGAGGCCAGTACGGGCTGCAAAGCAAGTTCCAGGAAAGGCTCAAAAGCTACACAGAGAAACCCTGTCTCAAAAAACAAAACAAAACAGAACAAAAACCAAAAATATTGTTTAAAATCTAAGGGTTGAGGACAAAGCTCAGTGGTAGAGGGCCAGCCTGGCAAACAGAGAGATCCTGTCTCTGATAGAGGGCCAGCCTGGCAAACAGAGAGACCCTGTCTCGAATCAGAGAGGATTGGTAATACCGCTCAACTGTAGAGACTTTGCATAAGGCCCTACATTCAGTCCCCAGTAGGTGCAGAGTGAGTAAGTGAATAGGAATAGCCCTCCACTGATAACATATTCTGGGGGGGCTTCACATAAGTCATTAAATGTATACATATGAAAATTTATATAAAATGATGTGTATGACAGCTTATAAGAAATATACACCTGGGGCTGGAGAGATTGTTCAGTGGTCCTTCTAGAAGACCTGAGTTCGATTTCCAGCACCCACATTGGATGGCTCACAATCTCCCACTACAGCTCCAGGGGCACGATGCCTCTGAAGGAACCATCACTTACATGCATGCCCCTCCTAAACATAATTACACATAATAGTAACAAACTAGTTTTGCTTTAAACTCACAGAAATCTGTCTGCCTCTGCCTCTCAAGTGTTGGTATTAACACCCTTCCATCATGCTAGATAAGCACTCTATCAAACGAGCTACATCCTCACCCCTTGGTTACAATTTTTATTTCATGTTTTCAAAAATCTTCCATGTAGTGGCTCCGTTACTCTTACAGGCTGATTAGTGGCAACCTCGAGTGTCAGGTAACCACTAGGTCAGCGATGAGGCAAGGGGGTTTGGAGTGGGGTCCAGACCCTGGCTCCACTGCTTCCTTTGTGGGAGGGGAGGCTCCGGGCAGTCAAACTGTGCAGTCTGGGACTGGTGAGATGGCTTAGCGGTTAAGAACACTGGCTGCTCTTGCAGTGGACCCTGATTTGATCCCAGCACCCACACGGCATCTCAAAAGAACCTATGAACTCTATCTCCATCCAAGGGATCTGACTGTTCTGTCCGTCCTCCGCATACACCTGCACTAACCCACAAGTAGACGCGCGCATACACACACACACACACACACACACCTATATAATTTGAAAAAATGATATATATATATATATGAAAAATGTGCAGTCCTGCCAAACCAAACGCGGTGGTAACCCACGCACGCAGAGGGCTTTCTGGACCTCTGCTCCGGGTAGGAAGGCGGGAAGAGGAGAGCAGCGCCGGGGAAACGCCCCGATCGATCGCTCTAGCGCACTGGGCGTGGTCAGAGGCGGGGCCTACGTCATGACGGTCACGGCGGGGCCCCGCCCCCCGCAGCGGCGCGAGATCCGAACGCGCGTCGGCGCCAACGGCGGCTGCAGAGGCGCGCGGATCGCCGCCGTCATGAGACGTAGAAGGCCGGAGAAGGAGGAGGAGAAGGAGGCGTGTGGCGTGTGGCTGGACGCGGCGGCGCTGAAGAGGCGGAAGGTGCAGGTGGGACGCCGTGGCTGAGGCGACGCGCGGGCTTTGGGGGCGCCCGAGGGAGGGGGTCGGGATGGAGGGAGGTGGCTTCCGGCGACGGGCTGCGCGCGGCGTCAGTCGTGCTGTGGCATCCTGGGAGAGGCTCAACCACCGGTCACCCGCAGGGTGTGTTCTCCCCAGCCTGCCACGACCAGCAGCTCTGGGGGGAACATTGGAAGTGGAGGGCGGGGATCTGGCCCAGCATTAAGTGGGCATCCTGGGGTGCTGGAGACCGCCATAGGCACTTCATGTGCGTCGGCGGTGGCATCGGTCCTTGACCAGTGAAGGAGGGTTGAGTAATCCGGGCTCACCCAATCAGGTCATTACCAACAAATGTGAAATAATTGTTGGTTTAGCATTTTATGCTGGCCATTGTGCTTAGGGTTTCGGGTAATGTCACCTTTTTTGGTACAGCCATATGATAGCACCAGTCCATTTAACTAGGCAGAACATGGTATGTCTCCATAAGTAGTTTCAAGAGAAATGGTTTTTTTTTTTTTTGGTGTTCAGAAAGACTACTACTGATTTGGGACTATTAAGGCAGATTGAACCGAACAGGCAGAGATTTGAGATTTGAATAGTTTGATTAGCAAGCTCAAGACAGGCTGTTAACCATTTTTGCTGATGAAAATGGAAGTTTTGTTGGTTTGTTTTGAGCCAGGGTCTATTATGTAGCTCTGACTATTCTGGAACTCACTATGTAGAGCAGGCTGGCCTTGAACTCACTGAGAGCCACCTGTCTGCCTTGGAGTGCTAGAATTAGTGCGTGCCACCATGCTCAGCTGGAAAAAAATTGAGGATTCTTAAGATCGTTATACAAGTGAAGTCATCTCCCCACCCCCTGACAGGGTTTCTCTGTGTAGCCCTGTCTATCCTGGACCTTCCTCTGTAGACCAGGCTGGCCTTGAATTCAGAGATCCAGCTCCCTTTGCTGGGATTAAAAGCTACCACTGCCTGGCTGAAGTCATTTTTTGAGGGCTAACAAATGATCACTATTTTTTCCCTCTTAAGAATATTTTTGGAATAGGTAATATATTGATGTGCTCTGTAATTTCAACAGATAGTGCATACAATGAGACGTACTCCTGTCTTTGCCTGGAATTACTATAGTTTTCCAGGGATATTCCATTTATGCAACAAGCAAATCCAATTTTTTCCCTTATTTACAAATAGTAGTGTGCTATGCATTGTTTAGCAATGTGTGTGTGTGTGTGTGTGTGTGTGTGTGTGTAGATTTTTTTATTATGTGTTCGTGTGTGGGGTACGTGCACATGACTGCGAGTGCTCAGAGATTAGAGGTGTGAGATCCCCTGGACCTGGGGTCACAGGCAGTTAAGTTGTAAGCCACCTGATGTGGATGCTGGGAATTGGATTTAGGTCCTCAGGAAGAGCAGTATGTGCTCTTAACCACTGAGCCATTTCTCGAGCCCGTGTGTGTGTGTGTGTGTGTGTGTGTGTGTGTGTGTTTAGGATTTAAAAATTTTTTATTTATGCATACATGTCTGTATGGGTGACCTTGGAGGCAAACTGGAGTCACAGGCAGTTGTGAGCTGCCTGATGTGGGTGCTGGGAACTGAACCCGGGTCCTCTGGAAGAGCAGCGAGCTCTCTTAACCACTGAGCCATGTCTCCAGCCTGCAACTTGTAATTACTTCTTGCCTCATGAATTATGTTTTCATAGCGCTGCCTTCATGCCTTTGTAATGTTACACATGGAGAATGCCATTCACTGTATGCAGTACTAGTACTGTAGTCAACCCAGGCTGCCATAACAAAATACCGTGGACTAGATGGGTTAAACAACAGGATTGGTTTTCTCAGTTCTAAGGACTGCGCATCTTGAGATCAGGGTGTCATCATATTACTGTCTGGTGAGGATTCTTGCCAACAGTGTGCTTAGGTGACATTGTGGTGGATGCCTGTGGGTGCATGTGTGGAGAAAGAGACGGCAGGCTTTCTAGTGGCGTCAGAGGCCCCCTCGACCTCATCCAATACTAATCACCTACCAAGGGCTCCATCTTCCAGTACCATCTCATTGGGAGTTAATGTTTCAATATATGAACTCCATGTGACCAGTGTCCATAGCAGTGTGAGTGTGTGAGTGTGTGTGTGTGTCTGTGTGTGTGTGTGTCTGTCTGTCCATTTTTGTCTGTCTGTGTCTAGTGTGTCTATCTGTAGCTTTTCAATAATCCCTAATGAAAAATTGTCTTCCATCTTTTGCTATTTTTTTTTTTTTTTTATTTGTGATATATATTTTTTATTTTACAATACCATTCAATTCTACATATCAGCCATGGGTTCCCCTATTCTCCCCCTTCCACGCCCTCCCTTACCCCCAGCCCACCCTCCATTCCCACCTCCTCCAGGACAAGTCCTCCCCGAGGACTGTGATCAACTTGGTAGACTCAGTCCAGGGAGTTCCAGTCCCTTCCGCCCAGACTAAGCCAAGTGTCCCTGCATAAGTTCCTGGTTTCAAACAGCCAATTCATGCATTGAGCACAGGACTTGGTCCCACTGCCTAGATGCCTCCCAAACTGATCAAGCCAATCAACTGTCTCACCTGTTCAGAGGGCCTGATCCAGGTGGGAGCCCCTCAGCCTTTGGTTCATAGTTCATGTGTTTCTATTCATTTGGCTATTTTTTTTTCAATAATTGAGTAAAACTGAAATTTATTATAAGCCACAGTCGTCCTAGGGACCTCCATGCTATATATATATATAGCCTTTATGGTTCTATGGGTTGTGGTCTGATTGTTCATTTTATATCTAGAATCCACCAATGAGTGAGTACATACCATAACTGTCTTTCTGGGTTTGGGTTACCTCACTCAGGATGATTTTTTCTAGTTCCATCCATTTGCCTGCAAATTTCATGCTTTCATTGTTTTTCTCTGCTGAGTAGTACTCCATTGTGTATATGTACCACATTTTTTTCATCCATTCTTCCGTTGATGGGCATCTAGGCTGTTTCCAGGTTCTGGCTATTACAAATAGTGCTGCTATGAACATAGATGAGCATGTATCTTTATGGTATGTATCAGCATTCTTTGGGTATATGCCCAAGAGTGGTATGGCTGGGTCTTGAGGTAGTTCGATTCCTAATTTTCTGAGAAACCGCCATACTGATTTCCACAGTGGTTGTACAAGTTTACATTCCCACCAACAGTGGAGGAGTGTTCCCTTTGCTCCACATCCTCTCCAACATTGGTTGTCATTGGTGTTTTTGATCTTAGCCATTCTAACAGGTGTAAGGTGGTATCTCAGAGTCGTTTTGATTTGCATTTCTCTGATGATTAAGGATGTTGAGCATTTCTTTAAATGTCTTTCAGCCATTTGTAGTTCTTGTTTTGTGAATTCTCTGTTTAGCTCTTTAGCCCATTTTTTAATTGGACTGTTCAGTGCTTTGATGTCTAGTTTCTTGAGTTCTTTATATATTGTGGAGATCAATCCTCTGTCAGATGTGGGATTGGTGAAGATCTTTTCCCAATCTGTTGGCTGTCTTTTTGTCTTATTGACTGTGTCTTTTGCCCTGCAAAAGCTTCTCAGTTTTGAGAGGTCCCATTTATTAATGGTTGTGCTCAGGGTCTGTGCTGTCGGTGTTTTATTTAGGAAATGGTCTCCAGTGCCAATGCGTTCAAGAGTGCTTCCTATTTTCTTTTCTATTAAGTTTAGTGTATCTGGATTTATGTTTAGGTCTTTGATCCACTTGGACTTGAGTTTTGTGCATGGTGACAGATATGGATCTATTTGTAATCTTTTACATATTGACATCCAGTTATGCCAGCACCATTTGTTGAAGATACTTTCTTTGTTCCATTGTATAGTTTTGGCTCCTTTGTCAAAAACCAGGTGTTCATATGTGCATGGATTAATGTCAGGGTCTTCAATTCGATTCCATTGGTCCGTATGTCTGTTTTTATACCAGTACCAAGCTGTTTTTATTACTATGGCTCTATAGTAGAGTTTGAGGTCCGGGATGGTGATGCTCCAAGGGTTGCTTTATCATATAGGATTCTTTTAGCTATCCTGGGTCTTTTGTTTTTCCATATAAAGTTGAGTATTTTTCTTTCCAAGTCTGTGAAGAATTGTGTTGGGATTTTGATGGGGATTGCATTGAATCTGTAGATTGCTTTTGGTAAGATTGCCATTTTTACTATGTTAATCCTACCTACCCATGAGCATGGGAGATCCTTCCATTTTCTGATATCTTCTTCAATTTCTTTCTTTAGAGATTTAAAGTTCTTATCAAAAAGGTCTTTCACTTGTTTAGTTAGTGTTATCCCAAGGTATTTTATATTATTTGTGGCTATTGTAAAGGGTGATGTTTCTCTGACTTCTTTCTCAGCCCCTTTATCATTTGTGTATAGGAGGGCTACTGATTTTTTTGAGTTGATCTTGTATCCTGCCACTTTACTGAAGGAGTTTATCAGCTGTAGAAGTTCCCTGGTAGAGTTTTTGGGGTCACTTATGTATACTATCATATCATCTGCAAATAGTGAAAGTTTGACTTCTTCCTTGCCAATTTGTATTCCTTTGATCTCCTTTTGTTGTCTTATTGCTCTAGCTAGAACTTCTAGTACTATATTGAATAAATATGGGGAGAGTGGACAGCCTTGTCTTGTTCCTGAATTTAGTGGTATCGCTTTGAGTTTCTCTCCATTTAATTTGATGTTTGCTGTTGGCTTGCTATAGATTGCTTTTATTATGTTTAGAAATGTTCCTTGTATTCCTATTCTTTCTAAGACCTTTATCATGAAGGGGTGTTGGATTTTGTCAAAGGCTTTTTCAGCATCTAGGGAGATGATCATGTGGTTTTTTTCTTTCAGTTTGTTTATATGGTGTATTACATTGACTGATTTCCGTATGTTGAACCATCCTTGCATCCCTGGGATGAATCCTACTTGGTCGTGATGGATGATTGTTTTGATGTATTCTTGGATTCGGTTTGCCAATATTTTGTTGAGTATTTTTGCATCAATGTTCATGAGGGAGATTGGTCTGTAGTTCTCTTTCTTTGTTGCATCTTTGTGTGGTTTGGGTATCAGGGTAATTGTAGCCTCATAAAAAGAGTTTGGTAGTGTTCCTTCTGTTTCTATTGTGTGGAACACTTTGAAGAGGATTGGTATTAGTTCTACTTTGAAAGTCTGGTAGAATTCTGCACTGAAACCATCTGGTCCTGGGCTTTTTTTAGTTGGGAGACTTTTGATGACTGTTTCTATTTCTTTAGGGGTTATTGGTCTATTTAAATGGTTTATCTGGTCTTGATTTAATTTTGGTATTTGGTATTTATCCAGAAAATTGTCCATTTCTTCCTGGTTTTCCATTTTTGTGGAGTACAGGTTTTTGAAGTATGATCTGATGATTCTCTGGATTTCCTCATTGTCTGTTGTTATGTCTCCCTTTTCATTTCTGATTTTGTGAATTTGGGTGCTCTCTCTTTGCCTTTTGGTTAATTTGGCTAGTGGTTTGTCTATCTTGTTGATTTTTTCAAAGAACCAACTCTTTGTTTCATTGATTTTTTGTATTGTTCTCTTGTTTTCTATTTCGTTGATTTCAGCCCTCAATTTGATTATTTCCTGGCGTCTATTTCTCCTGGGTGAGTTTGTTTCTTTTTGTTCTAGAGCTTTCAGTTGTGCTGTTAATTCCTTGGTATGGGATTGCTCCATCTTCTTTATGTGTGCATTTAGAGCTATGAATTTTCCTCTTAGCACTGCTTTCATAGTGTCCCATAAGTTTGGGTATGTTGTACTTTCATTTTCATTGAATTCTAGGAACTCTTTAATTTCTGTCTTTATTTCTTCCTTGACCCATTGATGTTTCAGGTGGGCATTATTCAGTTTCCATGAGTTTGTGGGTTTTCTATAATTTTTGTTGTTATTGAGTTCTAATTTTAAGGCATGGTGGTCTGATAAGATACAGGAGGTTATTCCAATTTTTTTGTATCTGTTGAGATTTGTTTTGTGTCCAAGCATGTGGTCAATTTTTGAGAAGGTTCCATGGGGTGCTGAGAAGAAGGTATATTCTTTTGTGTTAGGATGGAATATTCTGTAGATATCTATTAGGTCCATTTGAGTCATGACATCTGTTAGGTCCTTTATTTCTTTGTTAAGTTTCAGTCTGGTAGATCTATCTTTTGGTGAGAGTGGTGTGTTAAAATCTCCCACTACTAATGTGTGGGGTTTGATGTGCGTTTTAAACTTTAGTAGTGTTTCTTTTATGAATGTGGGTGCTTTTGTATTTGGAGCATAAATGTTTAGAATCGAGACTTCATCTTGGTGGATTTTTCCCGTGATGAATATGTAATGTCCATCCTGGTCTCTTTTGATTGATTTTAGTTTGAAGTCTATTTTATTAGATATTAGGATAGCTACACCATCTTGTTTCTTAGGTCCATTTGCTTGGAAAACCTTTTCCCAGCCCTTTACTCGGAGGTAGTGTCTGTCTTTGGAGTTAAGGTGTGTTTCTTGTATGCAGCATATGGATGGGTCCTGTTTTCTTATCCATTCTGTTAGCCTGTGTCTTTTTATAGGTGAGTTGAGACCATTGATATTGATGGATATTAATGACCAGTGATTGTTAATTCCTGTTATTTTTTGGTTGTGTTGTGTTGTCCTTCTGTGGTGTATGTTGGTGTAGGATTATCTATTGCTTGATTTTTCATGGATGTGTTTAGCTTCTTTGGGTTGAATTTTCCCTTCTAGTGCTTTCTGTAGGGCTGGGTTTGTGGACAGGTATTGATTAAATCTGGTTTTATCCTGGAATATTTTGTTTACTCCGCCTATGGTGATTGAGAGTTTTGCTGGGTATAATAGTCTGGGTTGGCATCCGTGGTCTCTTAGTGTCTGCATGAGGTTTGTCCATGATCTTCTAGCTTTCATAGTCTCTATTGAGTAGTCTGGTGTTATTCTGATGGGTTTGCCTTTATATGTTACTTGGTCCTTTTCCTTTGCAGCTCTTAATATTTTTTCTTTATTCTGTGTGTTTAGTGTTTTGATTATTATGTGGCGAGGGGACTTTTTTTTTGGATCCAGCCTATTCGGTGTTCTGTAAGCTTCTTGTATCTTCATAGGTATTTCTTTCTTTAGGTTAGGAAAGTTTTCTTCTATGATTTTGTTGAATATATTTTCTGTGCCTTTGAGTTGGTATTCTTCTCCTTCTTCTATCCCTATTATTCTTAGGTTTGGTCTTTTCATGGTGTCCCAAATTTCCTGGACGTTTTGTGTTAGGACTTTTTTGTCTTTATTGTTTTCTTTGACTGACGAATCTATTTTCTCTATCATGTCTTCAGCGTCAGAGATTCTCTGTTCCATTTCTTGCAATCGGTTGGTTATGCTTGTTTCTGTAGTTCCTGTTCGTTTTGTCAGGGTTTCTATTTCCAGTATTCCCTCAGCATGTGTTTTCTTTATTGTCTCAAATTCATTTTTCAGATCTTGGAATGTTTCTTTCATCTGTTTAATTGCTTTTTCTTGGCTTGATTTGATTTCTTCCCATTTTTTGTTCGTTTTTTCTTCCATTTCTTTAAGGGAGTTTTTTATTTCCTCTTTAATGGAGTTTTTCATTTCCTCTTTAAGGGAAGTTTTTATTTCCTCTTTAAGGGAGTTTTTTATTTCCTCTTTAAGGGAGTTTTTTATTTCCTCTTTAAGGAAAGTTTTTATTTCCTCTTTAAGGTAGTTTTTCAATTCCTCTTTAAGGAAAGTTTTTATTTCCTCATTGAGGGAATGTTTTATTTCTTCTTTAAGGGCCTCTATCATCTTCTTAATGTCATTTTTAGGGTTGATTTCTTCTGTTTCTTCTGTCATGGTATGTTTAGGTCTTGCAGGTGTAGAATCACTAGGTTCTGATGTTGCCATATAGGTCTTTATGTTGTTGCTTGTATTTTTGCACTGGCGTCTACTCATCTCTTCCTCTGTGAGGTGCAGGTGGTGTCTGTGTCTGAGAGTGCCTCTCTTGTTCTAATTTTTAGTCTTGGTTTAGTAGTGGTTCTTGGTTAAATTGGTGCTATTGGGCTATTTCTTCAGGGGCAGCTGATTTCGATCGGTGAATTATATACTTATGATTCTGGTGATCTGGTTTGGTGTCTGGGTAGCGCCTTCTTCTGTGTTCCCAGGTCACGTTTTGTTCATTTGTCAACTCCTCAGCTGATCTTGATTCCTCAGACTTTAAACTGTAGGCATCTGAATCCTCTCCCAGATGGGTTTCAGCTGAGCAGGGTAGTCTCACCAACACCTCCAAATTGTTGGGTTTCACAGGATCAGCAGCTGGGCCCTGGGTTGTTCTCAGACGGAGTGTTCAGATTCGTTCTGGTTCTGACCCACCGAGATAGCTTCTTCCCCAGATGTTGGGGTTAGGGGCGTCCCTGTTCCAAGCTGCGTCTGCTTGTCTCCGTCCCTGGGCCTGTTTACCTCTGCAGTCCGCCACCGGGCCTGTATGTCCCTGTCAGCTGCTGCTGGGCCTGTCTGCCTCTGGAGGCCGCCACCGGGCCTGAATGTCTCTGCAGGCTGCAGCCGGGACTGAATGTCCCTGTCGGCTGCTGCCGCCGGGACTGAATGTCCCTGTCGGCCGCTGCCGCCGGGCCCGTTTACCTCAGCGGGCCGCTGCTGGGCCCGTCTACCTCCACAGGCCGCCGCCACAGGCCTACCTGCATCTGCTTGTCTCTGCCGCTGGGCCTGTCTACCCCTGTGGGCCGCCACCGGGCCTGAATGTCCCTGTCGGCCGCTGCCGCCGGGTCCGTTTACCTCAGCAGGCCGCCGCTGGGCCCGTCTACCTCTGTGGGCTGCCGCTGGGCCTGAATGTCTCTGCCGGCTGTCGCCGGGTCTGAGTATCCCTGTCGGCTGCCACCGCTGGGCCCGTCTACCTCCACGGGCCCCCGCCGCAGGCCTACCTGCGTCTGCTTGTCTCTGCCGCCGGGCCTGTCTACCTCTGTGGGCCGCCGCTGGGCCTGAATGTCTCTGCCGGCTGCCGCCGGGCCTGAATATCCCTGTCGGCCGCTGCCACCAGGCCCGTTTACCTCAGAGGGCTGCTGCTGGGCCCGTCTACCTCCACAGGCCGCCGCCGCCGCAGGCCTACCTGCGTCTGCTTGCCTCTGCCGCCGGGCCTGTCTACCTCTGTGGGCTGTCGCTGGGTCTGAATGTCTCTGCCGGCTGCCGCCGGGCCTGAATGTCCCTGTCGGCCGCTGCTGCCGGGCCCGTTTACCTCAGCGGGCTGCTGCTTGGCCCGTCTACCTCCATGGGCCGCCGCAGGCCTACCTGCGTCTGCTTGTCTCTGCCGCCGGGCCTGTCTACCTCTGTGGGCTGTCGCTGGGCCTGAATGTCTCTGCCGGCTGCCGCCGGGCCTGAATGTCCCTGTCGGCCGCTGCCGCCGGGTCCGTTTACCTCAGCAGGCCGCTACTGGGCCCGTCTACCTCTGTGGGCTGCCACTGGGCCTGAATGTCTCTGCCGGCTGCCACCGGGTCTGAGTATCCCTGTCGGCTGCCACCGCTGGGCCCGTCTACCTCCACGGGCCCCCGCCGCAGGCCTACCTGCGTCTGCTTGTCTCTGCCGCCGGGCCTGTGTACCTCTGTGGGCCGCCGCTGGGCCTGAATGTCTCTGCCGACTGCCGCCGGGTCTGAGTATCCCTGTCGGCTGCCACCACTGGGCCGTCTACCTCCACGGGCCCCGCCGCAGGCCTACCTGCGTCTGCTTGTCTCAGCCGCCGGGCCTGTCTCCATCTTTTGCTATTTAAAACAGCTTCTGAGCTCGGTTTGATGGCATGTGGCTCAGAAGCGGAGGCATGTTGGAGGCCATCTTGGTCTGGATGATTTCCAGGTCAGCTGGGACTGTACTGGGAGACTGTCTTGGGAAACAACAAAACAAGCACGAAACTCAAAAGCCATTTCTGTGACGAGTGTTTACAACCTTCTTCCTCACCTCACCATATGTATCTGTTCTTTGGGATCCTGTGTAATTTTTACTATTTTTGTTTGTTTGTTTCCTTCTGTGTAGCCCAGATTGGTCTGGAGCTCACTATGTAGACCAGGCTGGCCTTGAACTCTTCTTGATCCTGCCTCCCTCCTGTTGGGATGACAGTGTATGCTATCACACTGCCCCCCCTCCCCCAGACAGGGTTTCTCTGTGTAGCTTTGCACCTTTCCTGGAACTCACTTGGTAGCCCAGGCTGGCCTCGAACTCACAGAGATCCGCCTGGCTCTGCTCCCGAGTGCTGGGATTAAAGGCATGTGCCACCACCACCCGACACACTGGGCCCTTTGTAATATTTAAAGAAAACAATAAATGCTAGTGTTTCTCTGGGTTCTGGGAGCCTCTCCAGAGCAAGTTATTGTGGTTTGTGGATTAGAATGCCTAGCACAGATAAATGACCCTGGGTTTGGGATTGGCATCTCAAGGGGACTGACTCAGCCTGTGGGATCTAATGGTGTCAGAATGAATTGAGTTAGCTGGGTTTTGCTGCCTGGATTGTTTGCTACGCTGTGAGGAAAACGCCCACATACTAGTGTTGGATATGATTTTTCCTGCTATATTCTCATAAAACGCTTCAAATGCCAGAGAAGAGCACCACAGCATATCTCTAACAGAATATGGAAACCTGCCTCTTCCAGAGTAGCTGTCAGAGAGGCACACAGGGCAGAGCTGCTGGCCAGTGCTTTGGAAAACCTGCCTCTCCCTCGTGGGCTTTGAACAAAACTGTCATTTTGAAGAGAATGGAGGTAGCATATGGTTCAGCATGTATTCGGAGTGGGTTTGTATCTTATCTGTTCTGTTCTCACTACCACAGGCTTGCTGTGTGGCCTCACCACCTAGGTTTTGGTACAGCAGATAGTGGTCGTTTTCTTTTTTCAGTTTAAAAAAATATTTAGCACAGGACTCTAACCCCAGCATTTAGGAAATGGGGATAGGGAAAATCAAGAGTTCAAGGCCACTGGGCTACATGACAGACACCCCTCCCCATACATACTTATAAAAATAAAACCAAATAATACTGAATTGTTTTAAAAACAAAAGGCCTCATTGGTGGTAGCTACAGTTAACAGGTTAGTATCCTTCAAGACGTATGTGTATGTAAGTTATGTCCCCTAGTGTAGTGGGTGTTTGAAACCTCAGTTCCGAACCCTATATATGCTGTATTTTTTCCTGTAGATATATACCTATGATAAAGTGTTTGTTTATTTATTAAGATTTTTGTTTGTTTGTTTTTTGAGACAGTCTCCCTATATAGCCCTGGCTGTTCTGGAACTCACTGTAGACCAGGCTGGCTTCAAATTCACAGAGCTCTGCTCACCTCTGTCTCTTGTGCTGGGATTTTTATTTTGAGACAGGGTTTCATTGTAGTCTTGGCTGCCTGGAACTCACTATGTAGATCAGGCTGGCCTCTCCCAAGTACTGGAATCAAAAGTGTGTGCACTATGGAGGGCAAGATTTATTATTTTCTAGTTATGTGTAGGTGTGCGTGTCTGTGTTGGGGTGTGTGCACATGAATGCAGGTACCCGTGGAGACCAGAGGTCCCCTGGAACTGGAGCCAAAGGCAGTTGTGAACTGCCTGGTGTAGGTACTAGAACCAAACTCAGGTTATCTGGAAGACCAGCCAGCACTCTTGACTACTGAGTCATCTCTACAGCCCTTATTGAGATGGGGTCTCATGTAGTGCAGGTTGGCCTTGAGTCATACGAGGTCAAGGATGACCTGAACTTCTGATCTCTACCTCCTGGGTGCTGGATTTTAGGCATGTGCCATTATGCCCAGTACTATATGGTCCTAGAGATCAAATTCAATGCTTTTTTTTGTTTGTTTGTTTTTCGAGACAGGGTTTCTTTGTGTAGTTTTAGTGCCTGTCCTGGATCTCGCTCTGTAGATCAGGCTGGCCTCGAACTCACAGAGACCCGCCTGGCTCTGCCTCCCAAGTGCGCCACCACTGCCCGGCCAGATTCAGTGCTTTATGCATGCTAGATTAGCACTCTATCAACTGAACTACATCCGTAGCCCTCAAGTTTTAACCTTATAAAGAACAATAATAAAACAGGGTAATTTTAACAATATACTGTTATAAAAGTTATGCAAATGTGGTCTCTTTCACCTATCATAGGGAGAGTAGAATATATAGAGTAAATACCCTGGTTAAAGATGATTTAATCCTGCTGGAGTAGGATGGTGTAGAAATTTACCACTCTACAGATTAAAACTTAAAATGGTTTGTTTCTGTAATGTCCATTAATATGTTAGACTTGAGTTGCTATGGGGAACGGAGAGAACAGGAAGCAAAACCAAGGGAGATTTCCTCACACTGGTTACAGCTGCTCACATCCACTAAATACAGAGAGCTTTCCACATAAAAACTACGAGTTTAGTTTAGTTTGAACTATGTGATAGTTCAAAAGGCTAATTTATATCAATTTCAAGTTTTATAGCTTACCTATGCTTCTTCTATATAAAAACATTGAAAAATATGCCATTCCCTTGCCCCCAGTGCTAGGGATTGGATCTAGGGTCTTGTACATGCCAGGTAAGTGCTCTGCCACTAAGCTACTTCCCAGCCTTTTTATCTTTTGTACTTTGTAGGCATGTGTGTATGTATGATTGAATATGTGCATGTGAACACACCCTAGTGAGCCCTAGGGGGAAAAGTTTTTCACACTTTAGAGAGGTAACACAAATTGAAGATGATTAATAGATTTGTTATCTTCATTGTGTTACATGTCATTATAGTTAAAGGACACAATCAGGAGAAATGGAACTGTGAACATACCAGAAATCTTTGGACTGAGTCACTGTTGGTTTCTAGGCCAGCGTGGTGGAACACTGAATGCCATCCTGACACTTGGCCGCTTTATTAGCATTCATCCTGTCAGCACATTCTCTGCTGGGCTTGCAGATATATTTAGAGTTCTTCCTCCATTCCTCCTCCTTCCATCCTATCAGTTGGTCCTTGCATTGAACATAGAGCCTCACTGTGTCTAATCCTCTTGCGTGGAATGCAAGCCCTCTCTCTACCACCTACTATATCCTCAGCTCTGTCCCCACCCCCCTTAAGACAAGGTCCCACTATGTTCCCAAACTCCAAATCCTCCAGCCTCAGCTTCCCACATACTGGGATTGTGACAGACAGTATGCCCCAATGCCTAGTTGATAGTCCTATTTCTTCCTATTTTTTGTTTGTCTTTTACTCAATTTCATTTGTGATTCCTTCTGTATAAGCCTCTACCCTCTTCATGATGTTATTCATAAGGCTGGTTTCTTCTGCCTCTTCTATTTTTTGATGTTCAGGTCTAGCTGTTGGAGGAGGGCTCTGTTCTGGTGATGGGGTATTGCTCTTCATTTTGTTGTATGTACTTCTTCCTTGATGTCTGCCCATCTCCTTGTGGATTCGTTCTTGGTCTTATCAGCGCACTTGGTCCAGACAGAGCTGACAGATTCAGGAAGCCTCTCTCGTCCAGATGGGAGCTCCAGGGCGGGATGGGAGCTCTTGTCCAGATGGGAGGTCCGGGGCAGGATGGGAGCTGGGGGCTGGTCTCTAAGTCTCAGGAAGTGGCTGAGGTCTCCGGCGGATGGGCATGGGGGCAGGGCGTGGAGATTGCAGGGTCTGCCAGGGGTCTTTACCCTGTCTCCCACATGAGCCAGAATGACCATTTGCTCAGTTAGATTTAATCCACACCCCCATACAACCAGAAGCTCCTTTAAGTCTCGTGAGCACTGTTTGGATGTGTATATGCCCTGTCTGCTGCAGCCATATTGACCTTGCTGTTCTTCAGGTACCTCTGCCTGGTGCTTTGCACATCTCTGCTCCAGTGTGGAGGGGTTAGAAAGTTCCATTGCTCTATTCTGTGTGAGCTCAGATCAGTGAGTTGTCCCTTAGTCACACACTCCTCACCATCTTATCATAACACTGTCCATCAGGCATACAA